>NC_135901.1:53255747-53700768 GCF_964194155.1 Cetorhinus maximus | reverse complement strand
GACCGGAATCGAACCCGGGCCGCCGCGGTGAAAGCGCCGAATCCTGACCACTAGACCACCAGGGAAATTACACTAAATTGTTACAACCTGGTTTTATCTATGCCACCTGTGCTTTTTATTTTTATTTCCAACCCCTTTCACCAGAGACATGTTTCAAATGAACATAAGAACATGAGATAAAGGAACAGGAGTCGACCGCTCGGCCCCTCAAGCCTGCCCCGCCATTCAATAAGATGATGGATGATCTGCCCCAGGCCTCAACTCCTCTTTTGTGCCAGCTCCTCATAGCCCCAACTCCCCGATATTTCAAAAATCTATCTACCTCCTCTTTAAATACATTCAGTGATCTAGCCTCTACAACTCTCTGGGGTAGAGAATTCCAGACATTTACTACCCTCTGAGAGAAGAAATTCCTTCGCATCTCAGTTTTAAATGAGTGCTCCCTTATTCTGTAACTATGTTCCCTAGATCGAGTGGAAAGGCCTTCTCTACATGAACCTGTCAAGCCTCCTCAGAATCTTGTAGGTTTCAATAAGATCACCCCTCATTCTTCTAAACTCTAATGAATAAAGGCTTAACCTGTTTCGCTGTTTTTCATCCCAAAAATGAGCCTGTTGAATCTATTTTGAACTGCCTCCAATGCCAGTATATCCTTTCTTAAATACGGGGGCCAAAATTGTACACAGTACTCCAGATGCGGCCTCACCAACACCCTGCACAGTTGTAACAAGACTTCTCTATTTTTAAACTCCAACCACGAGCAAAACAGGCCAACATTCCATTTACCTTCTTAATGACTTGCTGCACCTGCATGCTAACCTATTGTGTTAATGCACAAGAACACCCAGATCCCTCTGTGCTGCACTTTTTGGAGTCTCTCTCCATTTAAATAATAGTCTGCCTTTTGATTCTTCCGTCCAAAGTGCATCACCTCACACTTTCCTACATTCAAGTACATCTGCCAAGTTTTTTGCCCACTCACTCAACCTATCGATACCCCCTTGCAGATTCCTTATGTCCTCATCACAAAATTCACTCCCACCTATTTTTGTATCCTCAGAAAATTTGGATACATTACACTCTGCCCCCTCCTCCATGTTATTAATATAGATAGTAAATAATTGAGGCCCTAGGATTGATCCTTGTGGCACTCCGCTAGTTACGTCTTTCCAACCTGAAAAATCCCGACTCTCTGTCTTCTGTGTGTTAAATTGGGCACTTTACATTGCAGGGTTTGTGTAGGGTAATAGGGATCACGGTCTCTCACACACGGAAAGTTTCCCCGCTTGAAGCATTAACTGTATTAAATGTAGGGAAAGGTTGCATCGTTCCCGTTTGTTGTTAAATAGTAACTGGATGCATCATCTCAAAACAAAGTGACATTTATACTTGTCCAGGTTTTGAATGATCTTCTGAAAAATGCATCGCTCGGAAATTAGAGGGAAAGATGGGGGCGGATTTGCTGTAAGGTTGTTCGCACATGTGTGAGGTGTTGAATGAGCTGCTGATGTGCTCTGTCACCTCATGATTCTAATGTTAGATCAATTTCTCTGCCGCATGGCTAAGGTTTTCCGCCGAATTATACTTCCACAAAACAAGGTCCTGCAGTGCAATAAGATAG
This sequence comes from Cetorhinus maximus, assembly GCF_964194155.1. Lineage (NCBI taxonomy): Eukaryota > Metazoa > Chordata > Chondrichthyes > Lamniformes > Cetorhinidae > Cetorhinus > Cetorhinus maximus. Next base: position 53,699,147 of record NC_135901.1, on the reverse strand, counting down.
CACAGTTTGATATTCTGCAAGGAGCTGCATGTTGCTTTCGTAGCCTAGTAGTTATCACATTTCCTTTACACGGGGAAGATTCTCTGGTTGGAAACTCACATTAGAACTGGCAACATTTGTGGAAAACTTTCCTGCCGCCATTGACAACCCGGATCCGTATGACAATGAGTGTTGATGGGGAAAAAAAAACATCGGAAGTTTCGTCCCCGAGTGGTTTTGAACCACCAAACTTTCAGTTGGAAGAACACGCTAATCAATTTTGCTGCAGGAACTGATACAACTTCCTGTCTTCCTTGTACAAGCACAGCCAAATCTCTTTGTAAATCAATGCACACGTTCTCACCTTTTGAAACATGTCCTGCTTTGTTGCTTTTTAAAAATTACTTTTACGACCAAGTGAGTTACTTCAGTCTTTGCTACATTTTCCTCCGTCTGCCGTCTTGTTAGCCAAGCACCTCTTATATATTATAAAAACAGGAAATTCTGGGAAAACTCAGCTGGTCTGACAGCATCTGTGGAGAGGGAAACAGTGTTAACTTTTCGATTCCATGTGACCCCTCTTCAGAGCTGAAGAGAAGTAAAAAGTGATGGGGTTTATACTGTTCAAGTGGGGCAGGGTGGGGAGGGGGCGGGGAGGGTAGAGCAGGTGAAGCTTGGTAGAAGGTCAGCGAGAGGTGGGAGCTAAGGAGAGACTGACAAACGTATCATGGACACAAGAAAAAGGGAGTGTTAATGGCTGTGGTGAGGGCTGAATAAGGTGCTGATAGTTGCATAAAAGTACGAAAGCAGAATGTGTGAATAGCAGAACAAGGGTCAGCACTCTGTGAAAGAACAACGTGGAACAAGTAACAGATGGTGCTTTTGGAGTTGGGGTTGGATGGAGTGAGAGGGAAGTAGTTGGGAAAAAATGATTAAAAAGGGGATAAAAAGGGGTATGAAATAACGAATAAATGAATAAAAAATAAGTAAATAAAATACATTTTTATAAAGGGATTTTAAAAAGTGTGAAAATGGAGGAGAGAGTTCATGGTCTGAAGTTGTTCAACTAAATGTTAAGTCCAGAAGGCTGCAAAGTGTCTAAGCGGAAGATGAGGTGCTGTTCCTCCAGTTTGTGTTGAGCTTCACTGGAACATTGCAGCAGGCCAAGGACAGACATGTGGGCATGAGAGCAGGATGGGGTGTTGAAATGGTAACCGACAGGAAGGCCTGGGTCATGCTTGTGGACAGACTGAAGGTGTTCTGCAAAGTGGTCACCCAGTCTCCGTTTGGTCTCCTCAATGTAATAGTTGCAGATGTACAACTTGCTATTTCCAAAACCCACCAACTTAATCAATGCGGCTTCTCTGAAACTTTCAATGCAAATATTGATCCTTTATAAGGTGCCATTCCCAGAACTATACACAGTCCTCCAGTTGTGACCTAACCAGGGCTTTGTATAGCTGTAGCAAACATTTCCCTCTTTTCTATAACAGCCTCTGCAACAGGTTGTACAGCAAGAGGAATAAGAATATATATGTCGACTGAGAAAATGAGGAGATGCTTGATCGGAATAAATTTTGTTAAAAAAATTAAATCCAAATCAACAGTTTAAGTACTTTTTTTGTTCAAAAACTATGTAATAATCATAAGTGCAATTCTTGGTGTCATTGGGTGAAGGAAACTTTGGTAACGCTTCAGAATTTAGCAGACTGGGCACTGTAGAAGCTCCTTCTCATCTTTCAATATCATTTTTATTAAATCAGTATTTTCCAAGTGAAATTGGAGAATGAGTTGAGAGGGGGAAATCGGGATTATGCAGAGATGGAAGGAAAATCGGATGAATGAGGAGGCTCTTTGTAAAAAGCTTAGGCATGGAAAGGATGAGTGGGAGGATCTCTTACTGCGCTGTGCCATTTGATGATGACATTGTTGATCAGTCTGTCTCCAGCATTCCTAATGAGAACAGCCGAATTCCATTTCTTCAAAACAAAGACCCAAAGTGCTGCTGAATGACGTCACCGTTTAACATTCCATCCAGGTGCCTGCGCAGTTCAGAGGAGAAAAGTAACATCCGAGGTTTATCTGTAACTCAGGAAATTGAAGCGAGGGAAACTCAAGAAAATTACAATTGCCAGGGAAGTGATACCGAGTAAATTGTTGGAGGTGCGGGTTCACAAACCTTCGGGTCCTGATGGGATTTATCGTAGCATCTTAAAAGAAGTGCCAAGTAAGATATTTGATGTATTCGTTTTAATTTTCCAAATTCAATATATTTGGGCAAGATTCCATGAGATTGGAAAACAACAAATGTAATACGTTGGCTCAAAAAGTGAGAGAGACAGGAAACAGGAAACTGCAGGGCAGTCAGTTTAACATCTGTCAGAAGGAAAAGGTTCGATGCTATTTTTAGTGACGTTATGGCAGGACACATTAAAAAATTCAAGGTAATCAGGCAGAGTCAACATGGTTTTGTTAAAGGAAAATTGTCTTTGACCAATTTGTTAGAGTTCTTTGAACTAGCATATATTATGGATAATGGAGAATTGGTGGATGTGCTGTACTTAGGTTTCCAGAAGGCATTTGATAAAGTGACACATCAAGTGTTTTTTGCGGAAAGTAAAAGTTCATAGTGGAGGGGGTAATAGATTGGAATGGATAGAAGATTGGCTAGCTAACAGGAAGCAGAAATTAAGAAAAATGGCTCACTGTCTTGTTGGCAGGATCAGTGGTATGTCAAAGGGATCGGTGTTGGGGCCTCGGCTTTTTACAATGTGTATAAATGAGTTGGATGAATGGCCCAAGGAATGGTTGGTAAATATGCTGACGACAGAAAGATAGTTGGAAAAGTAATTTGTGGAGTTGACATAAGGACCTGAAAAGGGACATAGATAGATTAAGTGAATGGATAAAGATCTGGTAAATGGAATATAATGTGGGCAAATGTGAAATTGTCCATTTTGGCAGGAAGAATGAAAAAGCATATTATCTAAATGGTGAAAGATTTCCGGGCTCTGAGATGTAATGGTTAGCATGCAAACATAGCAAGTAATTAGGAAAGCTAATAAAATTATATTGTCGCTGGACTAATAGTCAAGGGAGCCAGGGTTACACTCCGGGTTCGAATCCCAAACAGCCCTTCTCTTCCTCTTTCATTCCCACACTGCCTCTGTGTTTGTTATCGACTGTGATATTTCCACTGTAATTGGTGAAACGAGTGTGGATTGCTGTGAAAAACCGTCTGGTTCACTAATGACCTTTAGGGAAAGAAATCTTACCTTGTCTGGCCACACGTGACTCCAGGCCCACAGCACTGTGGTTGACTCTTAAAATAGCCCCTGAAATGACCACTCAATTGTAACAAAGACACATAAAAGGATTGAACGGACTACCCAATATTTGACCAAGGCACTGGAAGCGACAATGGCAATTTCAGCCCTGTCGACCCTGCAAAGTACTCCTTACCAACATCTGCCTAACAGACTAGTCAAGCAAACAGCCTGACATATGGAATCGTGCCTTACAGATAATGCCTCAGACACCACCATCTCTGGGTATATCCTGTTCCACCGAGGACAGGCCCAGCAGAGGTGCCGGCACAGTCGGGAGGGAGTTGCCCTGGGAGTCCTCAATATTGATTCCGGACCCCATGAAGTCTCCAGGAAACAGGTCAAATGTGGGAAAGGAAAGCCTCGTGTTGATTAGCATGTATAATCTTCCCTCGGCTGATGAATCAGTGCTCCTCCATGTTGAACATCACTTGGAGGTGGCAAGGACGCACAATGTATTCTGGGTGGGAGACTTCAATGTCCATCGCCAAGCATGGCTCGGTAGTGCCACTACTGACCTAGCTGGCTTAGTCCTAAATAACATAGCTGCTAGACTGGGTCTACAGCAAGTGGTGAGCGAAAAACATACTTCACCTCATCCTCACCAACCTGCCTGCCTCAGATGCATCTGTCCATAACAGTATTGACAGGGGTAACTGCTGCACAGTCATTGCGGAGATGAAGTTCCGTCTTCACCTTAACAATGTCCTCCATCGTGTTGTGTGGCACGACCACCATGCTAAATGGGTTAGATTTCGAATAGATCTAGACTTGGCATCCAGGAGACGCTGTGGGCCATTGTACTTGAACATAATCTGTAACCTCATGGCCCTGCATATCCCCCACTGTAGCATCCCCAGCAAACCAGGGGATCAACCCTGGTTCAGTGAAGAGTGCAGGAGGCCATGTCAGGAGCGGCACCAGGCATACCTAAACATGAGGTGTCAACCTGGTGAAGATACAACAAAGGATTACTTGCATGCCAAAAAGCATAAGCAGCAAATGATGGACAGAGCTAAGTGATCCCACAACCAATGAATCGGATCTAAGCTCTGAATTCCTGTGACAATCAGTCGAGAATGGTGGTGGACAATTAAACGACTCACTGGAAATGGAGGTTCCACAAATATTCCCAAACTCAATGATGGGGGAGCCCAGTACATCAGTGGAAAAGATAAAGCATTTGCTACAATTTTCAGCCAGAAGTGCCGAGTGGATGGTCCATCTCGGCATCCCCCAGAGGTCCCCAGCATCACAGATGCCAGTCTTCAGCCAATTCGATTCACCCCACATGATGTAAAGAAGCGACTGAAGGCACTGGGTACTTCAAAGGCTATGGACCCTGACAATATTCTGGCAATAGTACTGAAAACTTGTTCTCCAGAGCTTACCGCGCCCTTAGCCAAGCTCTTCTTGTACAGCTATAACACTGGCATTTATCCGGCTATGTGGAAAATTGCCCAGGAATGTCCTGTACACAAAAAGCAAGACAAATCTGACTCAGCCAATTACCGCCCCATCAGTCTACTCTCTGCCATCAGTAAAGTAATGGAAGGGGTCACTGACAGTGCTATCAAGCAGCACTTACTTAGCCATAACCTGCTCACTGATGCCCGGTTTGGGTTCTGCCAGGGCCACTCAGCTCCTGATCTCATTACAGCCTTAGTTCAAACATGGACAAAAGAGCTGAACTCCAGAGGTGAGGTGAGAGTGACTGCCCTTGACATCAATGCAACATTTGGCCGAGTGTGGCATCAAGGAGCCCTAGCAAAACTGGAGTCAATGGGATCTGGGGGGAATACTCTCCACTGGTTGGAGTCATGCCGAGCACAAAGGAAAATGGTTGTGTTTGATCGAGGTCAGTCATCTCAGCTCCAGGTCATCACTGCAGGAGTTCCTCAGGGTACTGTCCTCAGCCCAACCATCTTCAGCTACTCCATCAATGATTTTCCACCCATCATAAGGTCAGAAGTGGGGATGTTCGCTGATGATTGCATAATGTTTAGTACCATTCACGACTCCTCAGATACTGAAGGAGTCTATGTCCAAATGCAGCAAGGCCTGGATAGTATCCAGGCTTGGGATGACAAGAGGCAGATAACATTCGTGCCACACAATTATCAGGCAATGACCATCTCCATCAAGAGAGAATCCATTCATCGCCCCTTGATGTTCAAGGCATTACCATCACTGAATCCCCCAGTGTCAATATCCTTGTTGTTACCATTGACCAGAAACCGAACTGGACTAGCCATATAAATACTGTGGCTACAAGAACAGGTCAGAGGCTAGGAGTCATGTGATGCGTAACTCATCTCCTGACTCTCCCAAAGCCATCTACAAGGCACAGGTCAGGTGTGTGATGGAATACTCTGCACTTGCTTTGCTGAGTGCAGCACCCACAACACTCAAGGAGCTTGAGACCATCCAGGACAAAGCAGCCCAATTGATTGGCACCGCATCCACAAACAATCACTCCCTCCACCACCGACGCACCGTAGCAGCATTCTAGATGCACTGCAGGAATTCACCAATGCTCCTTAGGCAGCACCTTCCAAACCCACGACCGTAACCATCTATAAGGACAAGGGCAGCAGGTAGATGGGAATGCCACCGCCTGGAAGTTCTCCTCCAAGTCACTCACCATCCTGCCTTGCAAATATATTGCCATTCCTTCACTGTCGCTGGGTCAAAATCCTGGAACTCCTTTTCTAACAGCACTGTGGGTGTACCTACACTACACAGACTGCAGCGGTTTAAGAAAGCAGTTCACCACTACCTTCTCAAGGACAACTAGGGACGGGCAATAAATGCTGGCCTAGCCAGCGATGCCCACACCCCGAGAATGGATAAAACAAAGAAAACTATCAGCATGAGAGATATAATAAGAGATTGGCCCTTTCTATGTATATCCTACAACAACAACTTATATTTATAAAGCGCCTTTAACCAAATGAAACGTCACGAGGCGCTCCTCAGGAGCATTATATAACAAAGTGTGACACTGAGCCACACATTCAGTCAGATGACTAAAATCTCGGTCAAAGGGGGAGACTTTAAGAACTGTCTTAATGTAGGAAAGTATCGACTTCATGTTCCAGCTAACAGCAATGGTGCTTCTCATTCGTGAAGAAGTCACTTGTGTTCAAGTTTAACAAGACATTTAGTCGGAGAAAGTTTTCTCTGGTGAAGAGATCGGGAATGAAACAAAAGCCAAATGTCCAGTTTATTGGTAGTTTCCCTGATGACAACTGACCAGGAATCGACGCTTCCATTGGACCAACAGCGAATAGGGTGGAGGGTTTTGGAAATTGAAAGTTACACGAATGTTGGTCCCACTGCACCAGGAGAACTCTCCTGTGGACAGGATGTGGAGTTGTTCAGCTCTCCTGAGCTGAGAGTGGAGCTGATTGAGCTGCCGGGCCTGCAGTGTACCTTGAAGAACCGCTGTCTGGGATATTTCCTCTTAATTCACTGGCTCCCAGCTGAAGTAGTTTCTGCAGTTAAATAGTTAACTTTGAATATCAATCGCAATTTAACCTTTGGAGCAAAATCTGCAACTTTAAATCAGCTGTAAAACAGAAAGCAAATTCATGCTAATGCATTTGGAGAGGGCAAACAAAGCTGGAGAATACACAATAAACAGGAGAATATTGGGAGGGGTAGAAAAAGTGAGAGACCTCGGAGTCCATGTCCACAGGTCCCTGAAGGTGGCAGGACAGGTGGATCAGGTGGTAAAGAAAGCATATATTTATCAGAACTCACAATACACCAGAAAACTCACATCGGGGAGAGGCCATTCACCTGTACGGAGTGTGGGAAGGGATTCACTCAGTTATCCAGCCTGCTGAGACACGAACAAACTCACACTGAGGGGAGGCCATTCAGCTGCTCCATGTGTGGGAAAATATTCACCCATTCAAACAACCTTGTGAGACACCAACGAGTTCACACTGGAGAGAAGTTGTTCAGCTGCTCCGAGTGTGGCAAGAGATTTACTCAGTCATCCCACCTACAGACACATCAACAAATTCACACTGCCGAGTGGCCTTTTAAATGCCCAGACTGTGAGAAGTGCTTTAAAATTCCAGTGAACTGATGTCCCATCAACGTGTTCACACTGACGAGAGACCGTTCAGGTGCTCTCACTGTGGGACTGGGTTCAGGTGGTCATCTCAACTCACTGGACACCAATGAATTCACTCTGGAGAGAGGCCGTTCAGCTTTTCCGAGTGTGGGAAGGGATTCACTCAGTCGCTAACCTGCAGAGACACCAGCGAGTTCACAATTAACAAGTGATTGGATTTTGCTGTGAATCACATCATAATGTGATGTACATTCTGAACCATGTACATTAGGGTCTGTTTCTGCTGATGGTAATAAACTCCAGCCCAGTTATAGGGGTTATATTCTGTATGACAATCAGATTTGTGTTACACACATGGTGTATTAAGTCTTTTTAATATTTCTAACACAAATTAGTTCCTTTTGAACATAGGAACATGTCTCAGGACATTGGGACAGCAATGAACAAACTCAGGGGAATATTGGATACAGAGTCAAAACAACATTATATTCTTTCACCATGTGACCTATCTCAGAATTCTCTCATCAAACAGACCATCAACATGAGAGGAATTGACTTTTTCAGTCATTCCAAGAGGAAATTAGTGGCTGTAATTATCCAGGAATGTTGTTCTGAAATTTACACTACCTCCCACTGTCACCAAAGCTGGCAATAGACAGCTCATTGTTCTAATTGTGTTGTAGCCTCTGTCCCAGATGTTCTTCAATGTAGATTTAATGTTCAGAGAAAGGGGTGAGATTGGATGGTCAAAACCGCTCACAGGCTATGGAGGGTGATATTGACTTGAATGTGCCAAAAACAGTGTTCTTCACAGGCACTGATACTTTATCCCCAGTATTAGTCACTTTGGTTGGTGTTGTCCACCTGATAGGACAGGATGTGTCCTCATGTGTCTGGTTGTATGAGTGCGGGTGTGTCCCTGAGTGTGGAAGTGTGTGTAAATGTGTGGTGGATGTGGAGAGGATGTCTGAGTGTGTGTCAGACAGACAGAGAATGTGTGTGTGGGTCTCTGTGTGTGGTTGTCTGTGCTGCTTCTCATTAGCTATAACACAAACCTTCCTCTCCAAGCAGACAACAAGGCTCCTGAGAATCCCATCCAGTGATGTGAATGGTACGATTCGGAGATCCTTCATCCAGGGTGAAACCACAGTCTGACTGTGTGCTGTGTTAAACCTGACATCTACACAACCAGGCCCCACTTCTCCTGGAGCAACATGAAGTATCTGCTGCTTTCCAGATCCATTCCTTTCCCCTCACCATTATCCTCAGGTAATTCACAAATTCCTTGTGTACATCATCCTCCAACACGCCTATGGTTTCCACTTGAAATATTTCCATTGGTCTTTTTCACAGAGAGCAATGGGATTGCTGCTATCACAGGAATCAGTTCTGAAATACTGTCCCTCTGATCTTCAGACTTCCTGGAGTAATACACTGATCCAGATCTTCCCACCTAACACAAATCCATATCCCCACCTGAGTTCCAGATTTTAATGTGATGTCATTTCACCCCTTTAAACCTGATTCAGCACACCCTCTCCACACGTCTCCAAGATCAGTTGTTCCTTTGTAACCTGGGTTGTTCTGAATGATGACAACATGAACCTTCCTCCTAACCTGTCCTAAACCTTAAAAGGGGGGAATGTGCCTTTAACACATATATGCTTCAAGTTAGTAATTCTGCTTAGCCTGACTGACATAATTAATTTAGGACTAACAGAAGGATTAGGGAATGGTCGAATGGACAGATGTCCAACGGAGACATAAGGGGACTTCTTGCTAATGTCGGGATTACAAGGTTAGACATTATTTTTACGTTGTTTTTTTTAACAATTTGCTGATTTTTGACGGATGGTGAGACACTGAGAAGGAGCTAGAAAGTCGAGGAAGTCAGAGGAAGTGCACTTGTGGTGTGAGGTTGGGAGGGGAATAACAGAGGAACCAGGTATGGGTGCAGACCATTTCTACATAGGCATGAACATATAGGATCGAAATTATAAACAAGGGCACACGGTTCATTCTGTAATCATGATCAATGCTGTAATGTCTACAAAATACTCCAAACGGACGGGAGAAACTTGTATCGATGAGATGTCTTTGGAGCTCTCCTGTATCCCCATATTTGTCGTTAATGTTGCTTTTCCATCACACAGCTGACTCATGTCGAGTGTCTTAGATTCTCCACAACACCCGTCTGTCGGTTCATTCACTGAAACCACGGACTCTCCTCGTTCTAACGGTGACATTCCCTGTCTGCCCGGTTATTTCTTGAAGTCAGTCAGCCTTTGAATTGTTTGTACATTGTTTCATCATGTCCCACCCAGCTGGCCACCAGTGTAGAGGCATTGGAGGAGGACGGTTTGGACAATGTTGTTAGAGGCTGCAGACAGGCCGAGAAGGACAATGAGGGAGTTTTCCTCAGTCACATTCACATCGGGTGTCATTGGTGACTTTGGGAAGAGCTATTTCGATACCGTGACAGGGACAGAGATCTTATTGGAGAGATTTAAACATGGAGTTCTGGGAAATGTGGACATGGATTTGGGAGGTGATCAGGACTTTGAAGAGCGAAAGGAGGTTGGAGCTGGAGCGGGAGTTTAATAGGATAGTGGGGTCAAGTGTTGGTTTTATTGAGGACAGGTGATGATGGCAGATTTGAAGGAGAGATGGGCAATACCAGGAGAGAGAGAACCGTTAATATCAGTGAACATGGGGAAATTGGGTGATCAGCAGTTTAGCGGGAATAGGGTCGATGGAACAGGAGGTGGGTCTCATGGACAAAGTGAGCTCTGAGAGGGCAAGAAGGGGAGATGGGAGAGAAACTGGAGAAAGATGTGGGTTCAGAGCTCGGACGTGGGGGATCTTTAGAGAAAGTTTGTCCCGATGGGCTAGTGGAAGGGAAGAAAGCAGCAGAGGCAGCTGATCGGATTGTCTCAATCTTAGTGACAAAGAAGCTCCATGAGCTCCTCACACTTGTTGCTGGAGGTGAGGATGGAGGAGACAGGGGAGAGGGAGAGCCCTTCAAAAGGAACTAATGTCTTAGGGATAGTAAAAAGATTCAACATCATCTATTTAATAGAAAGCTTAATGATTTTATTTTTATCCAGGACATTAACACCTATAACTGGGCTGGAGTTTGCTAACATCAGCAGAAACAGACCCCAGTGAAACATGGTTCAGTTGCAAAACTCAATCACTGTAGTTACTCATGAACCTGCTGGTGTCTCAGCAGGTTGGATGACTGAGTGAATCCTTTCCCAGACTCAAAGCAGGTGAAAGGTCTCTCCCCAGTGTGAACTCACTGGTGTGAAATCAGATTAGCTGATCGCCTGAACCCAGTCCCACAGTGAGAGCACCTGAACGGTCTCTCGTCAGAGTGAACACGTTGATGGGACATCAGGTCCCCGGAACTTTTATAGCACTTCCCGCAGTTTGGACATTGAAAAGGTCTCTCCTCACTGTGAACTCGCTGGTGCGTCAACAGATGGGATGAATCAGTGAATCTCTTCCCACATTCTGAACAGGTGAAATGCCTCTCTCCAGTGTGACCATGCTGGTGTCTCAGCAGGTTGGATGACTGAGTGTGTCCCTTCCCACACTTGGAACAGATAAATGGCTTCTCCCCAGTGTGAATTCGTTGGTGCACAGTCAGATGAGATGATCGCCTGAACCCAGTCCCACAGTAAGAGCAGCTGAACAGTCTCTCGTCAGTGTGAACACGTTGATGGGACATCAGTTCCCAGGAACTTTTGTAGCACTTCCCACAGTCCAAGCATTTAAAAGGTCTCTCATCAGTGTGAACTCGCTGGTGTTTCAGTAGGTAGGATGAACGAGTGAATCCCTTCCCACACTCGGAGCAGATGAACGGTCTCTCTGCTGTTTGACTGCACCGATGTCTTTCCATGTAATTGAATCCCTTCCCACAGTCCCCACATTTCCACGGTTTCTCCCTGTTGGGACTGCATTTATGTCCTGCCAGATTAGATGATTGGCTGAAGCCTTGTCCACACACACAACACGTGTACAGTTGCTCCCCACTGTGGACGGTGCTTTTTCCTTCCATGTTCAAAATCCGATGATATTCAGACTACGATAAACTGTGCAACTCCATCAGATCCTGATGTGATGTTTGGTTTCAGTTTCCTGACTGCAAATCCTCTCCTTCTAATATCCTGTGGAATTGATTTAAAACAGAAAGAGGGAGTGAGAGAGAACCCACAAAAACACAAAGGCAGGTTGTGAAACTGAGCTGAATGAATCTGGGAAATTGTGGGGCCGGCACGAGGAAAAAGTAACCACGAAAGATGCTGGATTGTCACAAAAACTCAACTGGTTCACTAAGGTCCACCAGAGAAAGGACCTTCTACACAGTCTGTGCCCATAAATTTCAAACTTGTGCCTGAACACTAAGGTCTAGGTCATAGGAGCAGGAGTCCTAACACTGACTCCTGGGGAAATCCACTTTCAACCTTCCTCCATTCTGAAAAATCATTACTCTCTGTTTCCTGTCACTCAGTCAATTTTGTACCCATGTTGCTGCTGCCCATTTTGTTCTATGAGCTATAACTTTGCTCACAAGTCTGTTATGTGGCACTTTACCTAATGCCATTTGGAAGACCATGTACACCACATTAACAGCATTACCCTCATCAACCACACTGTTAACTCTTGAAAAACCTTAAGCAAGTTAGTTTAACATGATTTTCCCTTAATAAACTTGTGCTGGGTTTCCTGAATTAGTCCACATTTGCTTAAGTGACTATTAATTTTGTCCAGAAATATCACTCCCAAGGCTAAACTGACTGGTCTGGTAGTTGCTGGGCTGATCATTACACCCTTTTTGAACAAAGGTGTATGATTTGCAATTCTCCTGTCCTCTGTCACCACTCATGGGTCTGAAGAAGATTGGAATAATATGGTCAGTGCCTCCACAATTTCCACTCTGAATTCCCTCAGTGTCCTTGGATACATCTCATCCAATCCTGGTGCCTTGTCAACTTTATCAGACAGCCTATATAATACCTTCTCCTTATCAATATTAAACACCACAAGTGTTTGAACTACCTCCTCTTTAACCATGACCTGTGCAGCATCATCCTCTTTGGTAAAGACAGATGCCAAATATTCATTTATACCTCATCCATGCCCCCTGTCCCAATGGGTAAATCACCTTTTTGTAAATCCCTAATCAGTCCCTTTTTCCTTTTACCGGCCTGTTACTAGGTATAAGCCAGAGAAAGTGTTTTGATTTCCTTCCATGTTAGCTGCCAGTCTCTTCTCATACTCTCTCTTTGCTTCTCTTACTCTCTTTTTCCAATTTCTCTCTGAATATTCTTTCTTTATCCTGTCTCTCGGTTGTATTAGCCACCTGATATCTCTGTTAGCAGACTTATTCATCTTCATCTTAATGTCTTCTCTTAGTTAGTGAGCTGTGGATATGTTAGCCACACCTTCCTCATTTGTAAGAATATGTCATTACTATGTCTGATTTATTTCCTCTTTAAGGCAGCCCATTCCTCAATTACAGTTTCTCCTGCCAACCTTTGATTCCACTTTACTGGGTCAGATCCATTCTCACCTTATTGAAGTTGGCTTTCCCCAGTTAATTATTCTTTCTCCTACAAGTAACCTTTGCCCACAGACAGACAGGCCAACTGTTTACCTTCCAGATTTAAAGGCCGATGATATTCAGATCCTCACGAATCGAGTGACTCTGCCAGATCTGAATTGATGTTTGATTTGAGTTTCCCATCTGTCAACCCTTAACTTCGAAGATCCAGTATCAGAAATTTACAGAAACACTAACCGTCAGTCCAAGATAGAAATTAAGAGACAAACATTTCTCCTGGTTTGAGTTTGCTGTGTGTAAATCCTCCCCTTCTAAACCCCTGTAAAAGGAGTTTCCAAAATCCATCCCTGTCAGTCCAGGATAGAAATGCGCAACATCCTCTCTTCCTGCTACCTGGACCAGGATGGCCGCGCATGCGCCCTGATGCACATTGCCCCTGTGAAGATGGCGGTTGTTAACTCGGGCCTGTCTCCAAGAGGAGACGCGGGTCAGAGTTGTCCCCTCTCCGTTCGGTGTAACCGCAGGACCGGTAGCTTCTTATTCAAGATTTCAGACCTTCACAGGGTCTTCATGAAGCCTCCCCGCCCACTCCGCCGCCTCCATCTCTCCCCACTCACCGACTCCTTTTACTCGCCTGTGTTCGCCATTTCTCAGCGTCTTCCACCAGCTCCAGATGGGACTGCGCATGCTCCAGTCAGAGATCGCAATGCGCATGTACCAGTCACTGCGCCTGCGCGAGGACCGCCTGTCGTGAGGATAGAGCACATTCTGCCCCCCACTGAATCCTGGGTAAATGTACCGCCATTGAAAGGCCTTTTCTGTAAAGATAATTATGTTTAATGTTCCGATGATGATTGGCGCCATAGGGGGCTAATGTATAAAATTATTAATATTGATATGGCAACCATAGTGCACGGCCCCTCCACCATAGTTCTGTCCTGGGTGTAATTAACAACAGATCAAACCCTGACAGTTAGATCTGAACTCACTGGAGTCTCAGCAGCGGCGCAGACAAGTGATTTTTCTCCTCATATTCTGACGACTGAAACTCTGTCTTGTCAGTTGGAATGTAGCAATTGTGGATCTAATCCTTTGACCTTCTAAAACTGGAGTGTTAGCAGGTGGGCAGTGAGCAAAGGGTTGCACACATGAAGTATCTGAATGGTCTCCCACAGGTATGACTGTGCTGCTGTGTCAGAAAATGGAATAACGAGGTGAATCCATTTCCACATTCAGGTGGTGTGATTTCATGGCGTGATTTTGCAACATAAGTGTTCGGCTCACACAGGGATCTCAAACCCTTCTGAGAATGTGCTCTACATTCTCAACCACAGTTAGAGAAAGGTGGTGCTGTAAATCTGAAATAAAAAAACAGAATATTGGAATTTTCAGCAGATCTGGCAGTGTCTGTGGATAGTGAAAGATGTATTTAAATTTCAGGGCTGTGGCTTTCCATCAGAATTGCACTGCATCAGTGAGCAGACTTGAAAACTTAACTCTATTTCTCAATTCACAGATTCTCCTGGATGTGCTGAGTATTTCCATGATTTTCTGCTTTTATCTCTGATTGAAGAAGTTGCATATGAATTGTGCATTAGATTTATTGATGACTAATGTACATTTATTCTCAACCATCTACAAGTGGAAAACTCTTCCACTTGTCTACCCTGTCAACCCCTTTCATTATCTTAAAGGCCTTAGTCAGGTCATCCTTCACTTTCATTTCCAGAGAAAAACTTTTCAATCCGTTAAATCTTTGTGAATTTGACATATTTTCCAATTCTGCCATCATTCCGGTAAATCTTTTTTGCACCACCCCCAGTGCTTCGCTCCTTCCTATAATATGGAGGCAGAGCTAATCTGAGCATCAAAGTCACATTGTCCCAAATTCCTGTATGTTGTAAGGATCATTCTTGCAGTGGGAGAGGGAATATGGTTTCGAGCTGTTATTCACCATCCCCTGTTTCAGCCATTCTCCCATAAACTGAAAATAAGATTAGATGAAATGAGCAGATCTAATGAGCCGCTCTGTGACATAATGAATCAATTACAAAGTTGTCTCTCAGCCTTACAGTGAAGCGGAGGGTATTTTTCATTCTAAATTTGCTAATTATACCATTAAGAATACCTGTCAGAGAATGACTAGATTTCAGCATGGGGCCAGTGTAAAGCTCATTTAACATGATTACCAAGCAGTGAAGAGGTGAATTTGTAACTCACATGGACCTTGTTTGTGCATTTCCCAGATTAATAGTTGCACTGAGTCTGTTGTTCTCCATCTTGATATATTCAAGATGGAAATCCATAAATATTTGGGCACTAAGGGATAAGATGATAGGATGTGAAAATGGAGTTGAGCTGGAAGAACATTTAATGGTGGAGCAGGCTCAAGGGACCTTTTGGTCCAACCCTGCTCCTATTTCTTGTTTTCTTATGAACATCAGTGTGAATCATTTCCATTCAAGCACAGCAGATGCAGCAGCACCCATCCACCTCCTCCCTTCCCTCATTCCAGGGCCCAAAACACTTTCCAAGGGGCACAGTGATTTACTGGTACTTCTTGCTATTCAGTATTGTCTATTCACTGACCACAGTACGGTTTTCTCTACATTGAGGAGATTAAATCCCAATTGGGTAACTGCTTTGTGGAACATCACCTTTCAGTCTCCAAGTGTGACCCTGAGGTCCTGGTCATTTACCAGTTTAATCTCCACCCACTCCCACTCTGACCTCGACCTCCTGCACTGTTCCAATGAAGCTAAATGGAAGCTCGAGGAACAGCAGCCCATCATTCATTGGACACTTTACATCCTTCTGGACTCAACATTCATTTTGACAATTTCAGATCATAACCACTGCTCCCATTTTTTCTGACAGTAGGTGCTGGTAATGGTTCTTCTTTTACCATTTATCCCTCCTCTGGGCCTGTGTTGTTTCTCCACTTGTCCCATTAGTTTATTTCCTTGTCTCATTATCACCCAATGCTGCCTTGCACCATCATCCCCTTTGTCATTTAATCACGAGTTCAGGCTCGGACAAGGGGGATCTTTAGAGATAGTTTGTCCCGGTGGGCTAGTGGAAGGAGGGAAGCAGCAGAGGCAGCTGATCAGATTGTCTCAATCTTAGTGACAAAGAAGCTCCATGAGCTCCTCACACTTGTTGCTGGAGGTGGGGATGGAGGAGACAGGGGAGAGGGAGAGCCCTTCAAAAGGAACTAACTTGTGCTAGAAATATCAAAACGACTCAACTGTTCATCGCAAAGCTGCTTTATTCCAATTTTATACAGAATCTGTAACTGGGCTGGAGTTTATTAACATCAAAAAGCAACTAACTTGTTAAAAATATTAAAAAGGTTCAATGCATTGTGTTTAACACAATGCTGATTTATTTGACTTTTATCTAAGCGGGCTGGAGTTTATTAATGTCTACAGAAACACACTATAATGAACATAATTCAGTCCTGAATGTTATTAAGAGCAAAATCCCATCACGACAGTTACTTGTGAACTTGCTGATGTCTTAGCCGATGGGATGACTTACTGAATCCCTTCCCACATTCGGAGCAGGTAAATGGCCTCTCTCCAGTGTGAACTCTCTGGTGTCTTAGCCGGTGGGATGACTGACTGAATCCCTTCCCACATTCGGAGCAGGTAAATGGCCTCTCTCCAGTGTGAATTGTCTGGTGCAGCAGCAGGTTGAATGACTGACTGAATCCCTTCCCACATTCGGAGCAGGTGAATGGCTTCTCTCCAGTGTGAACTCTCTGGTGTCTCAGCAGGCCGGATGACTGACTGAATCCCTTCCCACATTCGGAGCAGGTGAATGGCCTCTCTCCAGTGTGAACTCTCTGGTGTCTCAGCAGGCCGGATGACTGACTGAATCCCTTCCCGCATTCGGAGCAGGTGAACGGTCTCTCTCCAGTGTGGACTCGCTGGTGTGCGATGAGATGAGATGATTGCCTGAACCCAGTCCCACAGTGAGAGCACCTGAATGGTCTCTCATCATTGTGAACACATTGATGGGACTTTAGTTCCACAGAACTTTTGAAGCACGTCTCACACTGTGGGCATTTAAAAGGTCTCTCATTTGTGTTAACTTGCTGGTGTCCCATGAGGTTGGCTAATTGAGTGAATCCCTTCCCACGCTCAGAGCAAGTGAATGGTCTCTCCCCAGTGTGAGTGCACCAATGAGATCCCAGTTCCAATGAGGATTTGAATCTCTTCCCACAGTCCCCACATTTCCATGGTTTCTCTCCATTGTGACTGCATTTATGCTCCATCAGGTCAGATGATTGGATGAAGCCTCGTCCACACACAGAACACGTGTACGGTTTCTCCCCACTGTGAACGGTGCTTTTTCCTTCCATGTTCAAAATCTGAAGATACTCAGTTTAAGATAAATTAAGTGATTCCATCAGATCCTGGTGTGATGTTTGGTTTCAGTTTCCCGAATGCAAATCCTCCCCCTCTAATCCCCTGTGGAATTGATTTAAAATAGGAAAAGGGGAGTGAGAGAGAACCCACAAAAACACAAAGGCAGGTTGTGAAATTGAGCTGAATGAATCTGGGAATTTGTGGGGCCGGCACTGGGAAAAAGTGACCGTGAAAACTGCTGGATCGTCATAAAAACCCAACTGGTTCACTAATGTCCTTCAGGGGAGGGAACCTGCCACCCGGTCTGGGCCTACACAAGACTCTGGCCTCTAAGAACATACGAAATAGGATCAAGAGAAGTCCTAACACCCTGTCGAGCCTGCTCCACCATTCAATACGATCGTGGCTGATCTTGGGCTTCAACTCCACTTTCCCACCCACTCCCCATATCCCTCGACTCCCTGAAAGACCAAAAATCTGTCCATCTCAGCCGGAAATATATTCAATGATGGAGCATCCACAACTCGCTGGGATGGAGAATTCAATGTGACAGAGAGAGTAAGAGAGAGAGGAGTGGGAGAGACAGAGAGAGAAGGTTACTAAACAAAGCACAGGATGTCAATAAACAGAATTCAAGTGCATGGGATTGGGGTAATATCCTGTCATATTTGAGAATTGGTGAAAAGACAGAAAACAGAGAGTCGGAATAAATGTCTCATTCTCAGGATGACAGGCTGTTTTTGTGGGATACTGCAAGGATCAGTGCTTGGCCCACAGCCATTCACAAACTATACAAATGATTTGAAGGCACTCATTTAAGCAGCACCTAAATTTTTAAACATTCTCATCCTTTTTTTCCTCCATGGTTGTGATCATTCCTATCTCTGTAACCTCCTCCAGCCTCACAATCCCCCTGAGATATCTGCAGTTCTTGAATTCGAGAATAACTGATTTTTATAATTCCATCACTGGTTGCCATTCTGTCAGTTTCCAAGACTCTAGAATTCCCTCCCTAAACCTCTCCGCCTCTCTACCTCATTTGCTTCCTTTAAGATATTCCTTCAGACCGACCTCTTTGACCAAATTATTGGCCACCTGCCCGAGTATCTCCTTGGTTTCTAATATTTCTGTGAAATGTCTTGGTAAACTATATAACAATAAATGTGCGATATAAACACAAATTGTTGTTGTTGATTTGGAGAAATATCAATGTCCCTTCCTCATCGCTGGGTGAATAACCTGTAGCTCCTTACCTACCAGCAGTGTGCGAGCACCTTCACCACACGGACTTAATTAGTTATGGGTTGAAAGGTTATGGGGAGAGGGAGGGAAATTGGAGTTGAGGCCAAAATGAGATCAGCCATGATCATAATGAATGGTGGGGCAGGCTCGAGGGGCTGAATTGCCCACTCCTGCTCCTAGTTCTTATGTTCTTATGTTCAAGGATCTATGGACATGCACACCAAGGGTCTGTACTTCCTCGGGTCCTACCATTCATCATATACTCCCTTGCCCAGTTAGTCCTCCAAAAATGCATCACCTCACACTTTTTGGGATTAAATTCTATTTTCCACTGTTATGCCCATCTGACCAGCCCATCTATATCGTCCTGTTGTCTAAGGGTTTCCTCCTCGCTATTTACCACACTAGTGATTTTTTTGTGTCACCTGTGAACTTACTGATCATACCTCCTACATTCATGTCTACATCATTAATGTCCACTAAAAACAACAAGAGACCCAGCACCGAACCCTGCAGTACGCCACTGGACACAGGCTTCCAGTCACAAAAACAACCTTTGACCATCACCCTCTGCCTCCTGACACTGAGCTAATTCTGGATCCAATTTGCCAAATTGCCATGGGTCACATGGGCTCTTACCTTCTGGACCTGTCTCCCATGCCAGACCTTGTCAAAAGCCTGAGAGAATTCCATGTGGACTACATCAATTGAACTACCCTCATCTACACACCTCGTTACCTCCTTGAAAAATTTGATCAAATTTGTTAGACATGATCTTTCACTGACAAAGCCATGCTGACTATCCTTGATTAATTCTTGCCTCTCCACGTGGGGATTAATTCTGTCCCTCAGAATGTTTCGAAAAGTTTCCCTACTACTGATGTTGGACTCACTGTCCTATTAGCTCCCTGGTTTATCCCTACCATTCTTCTTTAATAATGGTACCACATTAGCTGTCCTCCAGTCTTCTGGCACCCCTCCTGTGGCCAGAGAGAATTTGAAAAATAATGTCAGGGCCCCTGCAATCTCCTCCCTTGCCTCCCACAGCACCTGGGATACATCTCATCTGGGCCTGGGGATTAATACACTTTTAAGGCCCAATAAAACCGCTAATACTTCCTCCCTCTCAATACTCATTTGTTCAAGTATATCACAGTCCCCTTCCCTGATTTCTTTACCAACATCGTCCTTCTGTATAGTTAATACAGATGCAAAGTACTCATTTAAAACCTCATCTACATCTTCCAGCTCCTCACACAGATTGCCATTTTGGTCCCTGATGGGCCCTAATCTTTCCCTGGTTATCCTCCTGCCCTGAATATACTTATAAAATGCCTTTGGATTTTAACTTATTTCACCCAGCTGTGTTTTTCATGCCCCCTCTTCGCCTTCCTAATTTCTTTTTTAAGTAACCCCCTGCACTTTCTCTACCCATCAAGGGCTCCTGCTGTTTTGAGCCCTCGGTATGTACCATAAGCTTCCCTTTCTTTCCCCCCTCATCTAATCCTGTCAATTCCTCAACATCCCGGTTTCTCTGGACTTGTTGGTCCTTTGTGGGAAAATGTTGGCCCTGCACACTATTTCCTTTTTGAATGACTCCCACTGCTCTGATGATGATTTTCCTACAAGTAGCTGCTCCCAGTCCACTTTGGCCAGGTCCTGTCTTATCATATTGAAATTGGCCTTCCCCCAATTCAAAACCCTTATTTTCGATCCATCTTCGTCTTTTTCCTTAACTACTTAAATCTTACTGAGTTTTGGTCATTATCACTGAACTGCTCCCCCACTGACACTTCTACAACTTGCCCGGCTTTGTTCTCTAAAAGAAGGTCCAGCACCTCTCTTGTAAGACTTTTTATGTGCTGGCTTGAAAATCTCTCCTGGATATATTTGAAGAATTCAGCCCCCTCAAAGTCTTTCACACTTTGTCTATCCCAGTTAATATTGGGGAAGTTGAAATCCCCGACTATTATTACCCTATTATTTTGACACTTATGAGATTTGCCTACATATCTGCCCTTCTATCTCTCCCTGACTGTTTGGGGGTCTATAGTATGCTCACAACAATGTGATTGACCCCTTTTTGTTTTTAAGTTCTACCTATATGGCCTGATTTAAGGAACCTTCTAAGATACCATCCCTCCTTACTGCACTAATTGACTCCTTGATCAATATTGTGACACCACCATCTCTTTTACAACCTCCTGTCTCGCCTGAAGATTCTATATCTCGGAATATTGAGCTGCCAGTCCTGCCCCTCCCTCAGCCATGTCGCTGTGATAGTAATGATATCATATCCCCATGTGTTAATCAGTATCTACAACTCATTTGCCTTACTCACAACACTCCTTACAGTAAAATAAATGTCATCCAGCCTTACCATGTTGCCTTGTGCCTTAACTTAACTATGTACACCCTGCCTTCCAGACTGACTTGTTTTTTCTTATATACTTGTATGTACATCACCCCCTACTATACCTCTACTCAGTATCCCACCCCCATGCCCAATTAGTTTAAGAGCCCACCGACAGCACTAGCAAATTTCCCCACACCTTTTAAAGCACTTCTCACACTTAAATTAAAAGGTCTCTTGTCAGTGTGAATGTGGTGTCCCAGCAGTTCTGATGATGTCCTGGACCTCTTACCACACTGTGAGCAACTGAACAGCCTCTAGCCAGTCTGAATTCAATGTGTTTCAGCAGGTCAGTCCAAAGAGACAAACATTTCTCTGGGTTTGAGTTTGCTGTGTGTAAATCCTCCCCTTCTAACCCCCTGTAAAAGGAGTTTCCAAACACTCGGTATAAACTGGGCTCCGGGAGTTTCTAATCCGGGTTTGGAGTCCTACACCGGGTGTTTGTGAACCCTCCCAGTCCACCCTCCGGCTCCATTCCTCTCCTGCACTCGGCCCTTTCTCACCCGCTGGACTTTAAATTCCACCGCAACAAAAACAAAAATACCTGGAAAAACTCAGCAGGTCTGACAGCATCTGCGGAGCAGAACACAGTTAACGTCTTGAGTCCATATGACTCTTAAACAGAACTAAGTAAAAATAGAAGAGAGGTGAAATATAAGCTGGTTTAAGGGGGGTGGGACAAGTAGAGCTGGATAGAGGGACAGTGATAGGTGGAGATAACCAAAAGATGTCACAGACAAAAGTGCAAAGAGGTGTTGAAGGTGGTGATATTATGTAAGGAATGTGCTAATTAAGGGTAGAAAGCAGGACGAGCAAGGTACAGATAGCCCTAGTGGGGGTGGGGTGAAGGGATTGAAATAGGATAAAAGGTAGAGATAAAGCAATGGATGGAAATACATTTAAAAATAATGGAAATAGGCGGGAAAAGAAAAATCTATATTAATTATTGGCAAAAATATTCTACCGCCTTCGTCCCGGTCCCCCGCCCACACTGCGCATGCTCCACTCCCAGCAGGCTCCGCCCCTCTCACTCCGATTGGCTGGAGGACCAGTTGCTCCTGCTCGGTCCTCCAATTCCGCCCCTTCTTCCTATTGGTCCGGACCTGCCGCCAATCATTCGGTGTCGAAACATGCGCAGTCCGTGGAGACAGACGGGAGCTCCAGTGAGCGGATTTAAAATGCGGGTTTTACAAAGACCGAGTGCAAATCCAGAACCGAAATTAAACGCGTGAACAGAGATAGGGCCGGCGGATGAATTTGGAAGCTTCATAAACTCACGGTACCGGCCCCAATCCCTCAATAAGAAGCCACCATCCCCGGGTTTGCTCGGCGCTGCGGGAGAAATGCCCTAGTTAACGGCCGCCATCTTTATAGGGGCAATGTGGAGATTCGCGCATGCGCGGCCGCCACCTTCATGGGTCAATGTGCTGCAGGGCGCATGCGCAGCCGCCATCCTCATGGGGACAATGAGCAACAGCCCGAGGGAGACGTTCATAAAATGTGTGTTCACCAGGAGTTTTAGATCAGCAACAATAGAATTATAAACCCATAGTCACTCAGCAGTACAGAATTTAAGTATTTCTGAGAAAGGGAGACATATTGCTGATATTTCATGTTGCACTCCTCTGGACAGATGCAAAAAAAAACAAATTTCTGAGCGAATAACAATTTGTGCCGCACAAGGAAAGGGTGTTGACTGGTTGGCCAGTCAGCTCTGATTGGTCAAGGCATTACCATGGAGAATTCACCAAAGAGCTATCATCCTCCATGCTTTTGTTTAATTCAACAAACGGCCCCATCCCTGGACATGCACCTTCTGTCTGCAGTGGACAGTTCCCTGTGTATGAATATATGCAGCTTCTAGCAAGCAAAAGTAAGCCACATTTGAGCCCGACTTATAATCTTTGAAATTTGATGTTCTTGCGTCTGTCCTGATGAGTACAAGATAAAAGGTTTCAACAGAATGTCTCTTTTTTTAGCAATACTCAAGTGTCTTAAAGGGGGAAAATGTGGTAGACAGAGGGAGAGGTGTAGGGAGAGAATTTCAGAATTTGGGAACGAGGGAACTTAAGGCAAGGTCATTAATGCTGGAGCGATTAAAATGGTGAATGTACAAGCTATCAGAATTGGAACAGTGCAGATATCTCAGAGGGTTGTAGGGCTGGAGGAGATTACAGAGAAAGGGAGGGGCGAGGCCATGGAGGGATTTGAAAACAAGGATGAGAATTTTAAAATCAAGCTGTTGCTTGACCGGGATCCAAGACAGGTGAGGAAGCAAATGGGTGACAGAGGAACAGGACTTGCTATGAGTGAAAACGTGGACAGCAGACTTTTGGATGGCTTCACGCTTACGGAGAGTAGAATGTGGGAGACCAGCCAGGAGTGTGTTGGGATAGTCATTCAAGTCTGGAGGTAACAACGGCAGTGATGAGGGTTTCAGCAGCAGATGCACTGAGACGGGGTGAGGGCGGGTGATGTTACAGAGGCGATCTTAGTGACGGCACCGATATGAGGTCAGAACCTGATCTTGAGATCAAATGTAACACCGAGGTTATCAACAGACTGGTTTAATCTCAGACTGTTCCCAGGGAGAAGGATGGAGTTGGTATCTAGGGAATGGAGATTGGAGCAGGGACTGAAAACAGTGTCTTCAGTCTTCTCAGTGCTTAATTGGAGTTAATTAGTTATCAGGAAGAGAAGCAGTAACCAGAATGGACCATGAGACTGATCCCAGGTTTAACTTAGTTAGAGAGGGAGAGAAGGAAGGAAGGAAACCCAGGGAGGTTTGGAGAAACCATCTTCACAATCGCTCATTAAATCTCCACACAGTAAGTTTTGGACACAAGGTTAATGTCTGCTAGTCTGTAAGGTCGGTCAGGGGGTTTCAGATTAATGTTTTGTCACGAGTAATGACTGAAGTGAATGATGAAACATAGTTATCTTCAGTTGGACAAATTTGTAACAAAGATACAGGAAGAATTATCCAAAATTCTGTTTGGCTTCAGCACAGGGAGGATGGAGAGTGTGGAACGGGGATTTGCAGCTTTGGGAGAAGGAGACAGGAAATAATGTTCCATAGAAATGAGAATTGTCTGCTCTGAATTTCTATCCTGTTCTTATAGTGATCACTTTTGTAAACTCCTTTTACAGGGTATCGGAAGGGGAGGATTTACAGAGGGGGAACTCAAACCAAACATCACATCAAGATCTGACAGAGTCACTCGATTCATCAGGACCTGAATATTATTGTCTTTGAATGTCGAACAAGAAATATTTGTCTGTTCTGTCTGTGGGAAAAGATTTCAAACATCAGTGAGTCTGGAAAAGCACCGAGACACATACACACCTGAATGAGAGTGTTCCAGTGAACTGACAGTGGAAAGAGCTTTAACCAGTTACACAGCCTGAAATAACATCACACCATTCACAGCAGGGGGACATTGTACACGTGTTCTATGTGTGGACAAGGATTCAACTGATCATCAAACCTGGACAGACACAGGGACACCTGCACCATGGAGAAACCGTGGAAATGTGAGGACTGTGGGAAAGGATTCAGTTACCCATCCCAGCTGGAAATCCATCGACGCAGTCACACTGGGGAGAGGCCGTTCACCTGCTCCGAGTGTGGGAAGGGATTCACTCTGTCAGCCAACCTGCGAACACACCAGCGAATTCACACTGAGGAGAGACCATTCACCTGCTCTGAGTGTGGGAAGGGATTCACTCAGTCATCTGAGCTGCTGAGACATCAGCAGCTACACACTGGAGAGAGGCTGTTCACCGGCTCCGAGTGTGGGAAGAGTTTCAATCAGTCATCCCAACTGCTGATACACCAGCGGCTTCACAATGGGGAGAGGCCGTTCACCTGCTCTGAGTGTGGGAAGGGATTCACTCAGCCATCCGGCCTGCTGAGACACCAATGGTTTCATACTGGGGAAAGACCATTCACCTGCTCCGTGTGTGGGAAGGGATTCACTCAGTCATCCCACTTGCGAATACACCAGCGAATTCACACTGGAGAGAGACCATAAGAACATATGGAATAGGAACGGAAGCAGACCATTTGGCCTCTCAAGTTTGCTGTGCCATTCAATAAGATCATGGCTGATCTTCTTGTCTTTGAATTTCCACATTCCCATCTAACCTCGATAACTTTTGATTCGCTTGCCGAACAAGAATCTATCTACCTCTGTCCTAAAAATATTCAATGACCCCACCTCCACCGCCTTCTGAGGCAGAGAGTTCCCATTCGCACATCCCTCTGAGAGAAAAATTTCTCCTTATCTCTGTCCTAAAAGGGCGACCCCCTAATTTTGAAACAGTGCCCCCTAGTTCTGGACTCACCCACAAGAGGAAACATCCTTTCCACATCCACCTTGTCAAGGCCATTCAGGATCCTGTATACTTCAATCTAATCACTCCTCCCTCTTCTAAACTCCAGTGGAAACAAGCCCAGTCTGTCCAACCTTTCCTCATAAGACAGCCTATTCATTCCAGGTAACAATCTAGTGAACATCCTTTGAACCGCCTCCAATGCATTTATATCCTTCCTTAAATAAGGAGACCAAAACTGCACACAGTATTCAAGGTGCAGTCCTGTATAACTGAAGCATAACATCCTTACTTTTATGTTCAACCCCTCTCCTAACAAAGGATAGCATTCCATTAGCCTTATTAATTACTTGCTGTACCTGCATACAAACTTTTTGTGACTCATTTACTAGAACACCTAGGTCCCTCTGCACCTCAGAATTATGCAGCCATTCTCCATTTAAGCAATACTCTGCTTTTTTGTTCTTCCTGCCAAAGTGACTAACTTCACATTTTCCCACATTTCACTCCATTTGCCAGATCTTTGGCCACTTATTCAACCTATCTACATCCATCTGCAACCTCCTCATGTCCTCTTCACAACATACTTTTCTACCTACCTTTGTGCCATCTGCCAATTTCGCTACCACGTCTTCACTCCCCTCATCTAAGTCATTGATGTAAATCATAAAAAGTTCGAGGCCCGAGCACAGACCCCTGTGGGACTTCATTCATCACATCCTGCCAATCAGAAAAAGACCCATTTACACATACTCTCTGCTTTCTGCCAGCCAGCCAATCTCCTATCCATGCTAATAAGTTACCCCCTACACCATGCGCTTTTATTTTCCATAATAATCTTTGATGTGGCACCTTCTCAAATGCCTTCTGGAAATCCAAGTCCAGTACGTCTACAGGCTCCGCTTTATCCAGAGCGCATGTTACTCCTTCAAAAAAACTCAAATCAATTGGTTAAACATGATTTTCCTTTCACAAAACCATGCTGACTCTTCTCAATTGCCTTGAGCTCTTCTAAGTGCCCAGCTATAACCTCCTTAATGATTGATTCTGATAACTTCCCCATGACAGACGTCAAGCTAACTGGCCTATAGTTTCCTGTTTTCTGCCTCCCTCCCTTCTTGAATAGAGGGGTTATATTTGCTGCTTTCCAATCTGACGGAACCTTTCCAGAATCGAGCGAATTTTGGAAAATTAACACCAGCGCACCGACTACCGCATTAGCCGCCTCTTTTAAGACCCAAGGATGTAGTTCATTGGGTCCCAGAGACTTGACATCGGCAGCTCCTTCAATTTGCTCAGTACCATTTCCCCAGTGATTTCAATTTCACCAAGTTCCTTTCTCTTGTCACCTTCTGATTTGCAGCTATTACTGGAATGTTTTCTGTATCCTCTATATTGAACACAAAAGCAAAATATTATTCATTTCTTCCACCATTTCCTTATCTAATATTAACTCCCCACTGTCACCCTCTAGAGGACCAACACTCACTTTGCTCACTCTTTTCCTTTTTAAGCACCTGTAGAAACACTTGCTATCCATTTTTACATTTCTAGCAAACTTCCTCTCACACTCTAATTTCTTTCTCCTGATTAACCTTTTAGCCATTTTCGACTGTTCTTTATATTCTGTCCAATCATCTGTCCTGCTGCTCATCTTTGTGGAGTTGTATGCTTTTTCCTTAAGCTGATGCTTTCTTTAACTTCTTTAGTTAACCACAGATGGTGGGTCCTCCCCTTATAATTTTTCTTTATGGTCGGGATGTACTCATTCTGAATACTTTGAAATATCCCCTTAAATGTCTGCCACTGCTTCTCTATTCATCTATCCTCTAGGCTAGTTTCCCAGTTCACTTCAGCTAGCTCAGCTTTCATCCCCACATAGTTGCCCTTATTTAAGTTTAAGATGCTAGTCTTTGAACCACTTTTCTCCCTTTCAAACTGGATGTATAATTCAACCATATTGTGCTCGCTGCTACCTAGTAGTGCCCTTACTCTGAGGTCATTAATTAATCCTGTTACATTACACAATACCAAGTCAAATATAACCTGCTCTCTGATTGGCTCCTGAACATGCTGCTCTAAGAAACTATCTCAGAAGCATTCTAAGAACTCCTCATCCAGGCTATTACTGCCAATCTGATTTTTCCAGTTAATGTGTAGATTAAAATCACCCATGATTATTGCCGTCCCTTTATCACAAGCACACAATATTTTCTCTTGAATACTTTGTCCTGCACTATGGCTGCTGTTAGGGGCCCATCAACCACTCCCACTAATGACTATTTTTCCCCTACTATTCCTCATCACCCAAACCGATTCTACATCCTGATCTCCTGATCCAAGGTCATCTCTAACTATTGCACCAATGCCCTCTTTGATTAACAATGCAACCCCGCCACCTTTACCTAGCTTCCTATTCTCCTTGAATGTCATGTACCCCTCAATATTAAGGACCCAATCTTAGTTGTCCTGCAGCCACGTCTCCATAATTACTAACAGATCATATTTATTTACTTCTGTGTGAGTCATCAATTCATTTACTTTGTTTTGAATGCTATGTGCATTCAGATAGAGAGCCTTCAGTCTTGTCTTTTTGTTACCGTTGTAACATCTAGTCTTGACTGTTGATTTATTCTCAGGTTTTTTTCTCTCAGTCCTTTCCTGCCATTCTCTGACCTTGTTTCTTATATTACTATTTTGCTCTCCTTTCTTGACTCTACACCTTGAATTGCTACCTCTACCCAAGCTTGATCCCTCACCGCTCTTGTTTAGTTTAAAGCCCTCTCTACTTCCCTAGCTATGCAATTTGTGAGGACACTCATCCCAGCATGGTTCAGGTGTAAACCGTCCCAACGGTACAGCCCCCACTCTCCCCAGCACTGATACCAGTGCCCCACAAACTGGAACTCACTTCTCCCACACCAATCTTTGAGCCACGCATTGGTCTCGCTAATCTTATTTGCCCGATGCCAATTTGCACGTGGCTCAGGTAAATAATCCAGAGATTATTACCTTTGAGGTTCTGCTACATAATTTGGTACCTAGCTCCTTATACTCACTTTACAGAACCTCTTTCTTAGTTCTACCTATATCATTGGTACGTACATGGACGACGACAACTGGATTCTCCCCCTCCCATTGCAAGTCCCTCTCCAGCCCTGAGCAGATGTCCCGAACCCTGGCACTGGGCAGGCAACACAACCGTCTGGACTCTCACTTTTTGCTGCAGAAAACAGTGTCAGTGCCCTCACTATACTATCCCTTACTACCACTACATTCCTTTTTGCTCCCCCTGCGTGAATGGCTTCCTGTACCACAGTGTAATTACCTTCAACTCCTCATTCTCCCTACTCCCTTGGATCTCTAAACCTGGGAGATTTCTTGTATCTTCCCCGGTGAAGGCAGACTCAGAATTATCATTTAGCTTCTCTGCCCTTTCTCTATTCCCTGACTCTGCATGAAATGGACCCTCATTTGCCTAAAGCAGCTCTTAGAGTCTGTTTTTATCTTTTCTCTAGATTGCATTCATATGCTATTCTCCCTCTCTTTACCAGTTTCCTGGTCTTCTTTTGTTGTATCTTAAAAGCCTCCCAATCCTTAGGTTTACTCCCACTTCTGGCAACTTTATGAGCCTTATCTTTAAATCTTATACCATCCTTAACTTCCTTTGTCAGCCACGGTTGACTGACTTTTTGGGGGTTCTGCACCTTGAAGGAAGGTGTATGTGCTGCAAGCTATTTAATAATTCTTTGAAGACTATTCATTGCCTCTGTACATTTTAATGTATTTTCACATTCTGTCTCAGCCAATTTCTCCCACACGCCTTCATAATTTCCTTTATTCAACTTTAACAACCCTGCTTCAGAGTGAACTACCTCATTTTCAAACATAGTATAAAACACTATAATATTGTGTTCACTCGCCCCTCAAGGTTCTTTTACAACAAGATTATTAATTAGTCCTTTTTCATTACATAATGCTAGATCTAAAATAGCCTGCCCTCGAGTCGGCTCCTCAACATACTGCTCTAGAAAACCATCCCCAACATACTCCAGAAATTCATCTTCCACTGCATCAGTGCTCAATTGGTTTATCCAGTGTACATGTAGATTGAAGTCATCCATGATCAATGTATACCCTATGCTACATGCTTCTATCATCTCCTGATTAATACATTACTATTACCATTACTATCTGGCAGGCTATGAATAACTCCAACAAATGTCTGCTGCCTTTTGCTAATGCTTAGCTCCACCCAAACAGATTCCACATTGTTCTTCCAAACTGAGATCTCCTTTACTAATGCACTGATCTCATCCCTTATTATCAGCACAACTCCACCTCCTTGTCTGCCTTTACTAAACTTCCAGTATCCATGAATATTCAGTTCCCAGTTTTTGTCACCATGCAGCCATGTTTCCATAATGGCAATAATATCTTACCCCTATAATATCTTACTATTTGTGCCTTTTGATCATCGATTGCGAATGCTGTGTGCAGTCAGAGAGAGTGCCTTTAATTTTCCCTTTTTAACATAATTCTGCATTCGAAGCAGACTCAATGCTCTGCTTTGTTTCTCCTGCCTTGTAGCCTCACTACTACTTCCTGTTACCCATTTTACTTCCTTCTAATTTTACACTTAAAGTAAGGAGGACTAGTAGAATAAATTAACAGTAACTTCACTTTGCGACATTTCTCCTAACTTTACCTTACTTTGGTTTACTTTATGACTCTATTTCACTTTGACTTGATTTAATGTTACTGCCCTATTGTTGGTGTTCCTTACTGAAATACAGGCAGCTACTTCTTTATAAATGTTATGTTTTTTGTTTCTAGTTTTAAGCTATTTAAACACAATCCCTAACAGCAACTTCTCACCAACCAAGTTTTCCTGTGATGTCGCCCTTGGGTTTATTTTCAAACTCAGCCCGCTGCCCGATCGGAGGTGTTCCTCACAGGTCTGGCTGTCTCCTCTCCAAGAAGGTGAGACACGTCGGGAAGGACCAGAAGAGAAAGTTTACCTGTGTCACAGCCACATAGGATCTCACTTGTGTCTTTGATAAGAACTGTTTTCGAACTGAGGCAGGGCAGAAACCTGATTGGAGGGATTCAAACAGGGAGTTCTCGGAAAAATGGACACAGTTTTGGGAGATTACAAAATGTTTAAGGATTTTTGAAAGGAAAGAGAGGCTGGAGATATGGCGACAGCATGCAAAGATGGAAGAGTGAAGGGCTTGTTTTTATTTAAGGATGTTATAATGATGGAAGGTTTAAAGGAGACCGGAACAGTATCTGAAAAGAGAGAACCATTGACAATGACGGCAAACATGGGGAAGTTGGATGGTCAGTAGTTTAGTGGGAAGAGGGTCGATGGAGCAGTTGGTGCACACAGAAGGCATGAGAGGAGATGGGAGAGAAACTGGTAAAAGATGTGTTCTATCATTAAAACTTACCTCTTTGACCAAGCTGTTGATCATGTGCCCCAATATCTCCTCATGTGCTTCAGTGTTAAATATTCCGGTATAATATTCCCGTGAAATACTTTGGAACGTTCTATTCTAATCAGTGTGCTACATAAATGCAATTGTTGTTGTTGATTTGGACATTTATCATTGCTGAGTGAAAATCCTGTAGCTCCTTACCAAACAGCATTGTTGGAACACCTTCACCATAGTGACTGCAGCGATTCAGGAAGAAGGCCCACCAACACCTGACCAACAGACAACTGGGGATTGACAATACCTGCTGGTCTTGTTAGTGACACCAAATACCAAGAAACGAATTAACAAAAAATCTCGGAAAAAAAGGCACTGTTGAAATATTGTTACTAAAACAACACTCTTAACTTGAATGGACGTTTGTCACTCTGTTCTCCCCCAGGATCTACCTCCTTTAACAGCTTCACACTGGAAATTGCTGGGCCCGACTGGGTTGCAAAGTCCTCGGGGTTAACCCCAGCAGCTTCTCCTCCAATTCTACTCCAGCTCAAAACTGACGCAACAAGAAACACCCCCATTCAACCCCCACCCTAATTCAAACCGGCTCCTAATTGGTCTGCCTGTGTTTCCAGACTCGGCTACATGAAACAATAAAATGAAAGCAAAGCTCTGCCAGACTGGAACTGAAGTTAAGACATAAAATATTTTAAATATCCAGCAGGTCAGGCAGCATGAACAGATTAAGAAACAGAAGTAGGGGCTCAGGTCGCTGACCTGCCTTCAGGCGGCACGATAACTCTCGGCGATGGCCACTGATAATGGCGGGCAATATTCCCACAATGCAATGCGCCCCAGAAACCGCTCTATCTAAAAGTTGTTAATTTCCTGTTGGAAGGTCGGTTGCCACAATCGGCAGGTGGCAACTATGGCGCCGGGAGAGTCAAGGGGGTGAAGAACTGCAGCAAAATACAGGAGGACGATCACCCGCCATTATTACAGAACAACAATCTGCGCTTGCGCACCCACACCAGGGCCGGGACTAACAACTGTCCCGCATCCAGAATCACCGGGACCTGCAGCCTGGAACTGGGAGTGGGAGAAGCGGGAAGAATGAGGAGAAACAATATAATCCAACACTGACAGCAACCTCCAATCCACCTCCATTCCCGGGATAGTGAGACAGAGTTTAGAAACTCACCAACATGACTCCAGTGAAACTTCCACGAGGAAAAGAGGGAGCAGTGACTGTGCCTGCTCTGATATAGCCCCAGACCTGTCACTCAAATGCCCAACTCCGCCCAGTTCACAGCTCAAGCTACCAGCTTGCAGCTTCCTCCACCTTGACCCCGCCCGGCCCAGGTGTGGGACAGTCCAAGGTGAGTCCTTCGTGTTACCAGGACAGTGGGGGAGGGGTGACCTCCTGCCCTGTGCTTTGTCCCAAATGGTTCCATCCTCCCCTCCCCCAGGGCCCACTAAACACTGCAGGCTGATGGACCTTGCGGATCCTCACTGACCTGCACAGGTACATTATGCTGTTCCCCGCCCTCGATACACTCTGTAAACAATTTACTTTTTTTTTCTGCTGTCCCTTCGCGTAAACATCTTGTTTCATACAAGTTTTGTTTAAGAATTGTTCAATCTTGTTTAATTGCAGGGCCATGGGGCAAAGGCAGGGACATGGCATTAGGTAAATTGTCCCTTCAGGGGCCTAATACAGACACGACTGGCTGAATGGCCTCCTTCTTTTGCTGCAACCATTCTATGATTCTCTGACTTGTCTCTATCCCGCTGCTCCATTCAAAGTGAATCCTACCTTCTGCTTTTGTCCCTGGATCCCTGTTTAACCAAGTAATTATCTCTGCCCTCATTTGTTCCTTATTTCTTTGAGTCCTAGTTTTCCTTTTTTATTTCTCTCATTTTCTTCACATTGCATTCAGATTGTTGTTATCGTGCCATTCACACCTAATCTAGAAACAGCTTTTGTGTTTTTAATAGTCCCATTACCACTCCCTTTGACCTTGCATTATGAAACCTATTGTCAGTTAATCTCTCTCGCCCTGCAGCCTTTCATAGACCTTCCCTTCTGTTCCTCTTCCACCTTTCAATGGCTCACAGACCTGAAACGTTAATTCTGTTTCTCTCTCTACAGATTCTTCCAGATCTGCTGAGTGTTTCCAGTTTTTAATCTTTTCATTTCATATTTTAAGCATTGCAGTAATTTTCGTTTCTCCATTCCAAGCACTCTACCTGACATTATTAATAATTCAATTCAGTTATTCATAAATTAATTTATCTGTACTTTATGTCTTGAAAACTGATTATTTATTGAGCTATTTATCAGTTATTAGTGTCTTTAAATGTTACAATTTCACAACTTCTCACGATTTCCCCACACTTCCTGGCACTAATATTAAATCCTTAGTAATCTTAAATGGAAGGGTCAGCCCAGCATTGACAGACCAGTCAGTTTAACCTCTTGTGTGGGAAAGCATTTAGAAGCGGCAATTCAGGTCAAAATTAGGTCACTTGTACAATTTGTTCAGGACAATCGTATTGAACTAAATTTCTTGAGTTTTTAATAAGGCAACAGAGAATGTTGATGAGGGTAACACGGTTTATGTGCACATGAACTGCTAAACGGCATTTGATACAGTGCCAAGTAACAGGCATATCAGCAGAGTTAAAATCCATCGGGCAGAGGCAGCATTGGCTGTGTGACAGGCAACAACATGCATGGTGTACGGTTGCTTTTTCAAATTGAGGAAAAGTATACAGTGGGATCACAAGGGGTCAGTGGTCAGACCACTGATTTCTTGATATATATTAATGATTTAGACTTGTGTGAGCAGGGCTGCATTTCAAAATTTGCAAACAACACCAAATTTTCAAGTTGTGTTTACAGTGGGGAGGGTGGTGATAAACCTCAAGAGGACATAGACACAATGGTGGAATGGGCAGACAGGTGGCAGATAAAATTTCATTCAGAGAGGTATGAAGTGATTCATTTTGGTAGGAGGAACAAGGAGAGGCAATATAAAATAAAGGGTACAAGTGTAAAAAGGTGCAGGAGCAGCGTAATCTGGGGCTTTATGTGCACAAATCATTGAAGATGGCGGGGCAGGCTGAGAAAGCAGTGAATAAAGCATGTGGAATCCTGGGCTTTATGAATACGGGAATAAAGTACAAAATCAACCAAGTTAGAATAAACCTGAATAAAACACTGCTTTGGACCCAACTGCAGTAATGTGTCCAATTCTGAGCTTTAGGAAGAATGTGAGAGTGTGGAGGAAAGATTCACGAGAGATTGGAACTTCAATTAGGTTCGTTGAAGTTGGTTTGTTATCCTTGGAAGGGGAACCGTTCTCTTACATCTTTTCTGGACCCTCTGTCTTCACTTCCTTCCGAAATTGTAGCCATTCAGTGGCGGTGGTGTTAAAAACTTTCTTTCATGGAATGTGGGCAGGGACAGCATTTGTTGCCCTTGAAGCAAGTGCTTGCCACACCATTTCAGAGGGTACTTAAGAGTAACCACATTTCAGTGTGGCTCTGGAGTCACATGTAAGACCAGGTAAGGACGGCAGATTTCTTTCCCTAAAGGGCATTAGTGAACCAGGTGGGTTTTTATGACAATTGACAATGGCTGAATTGTCGCCGTTATTGAGACTCACTTTCAATTCCAGATTTAATAATTGATTTTAAATTCCACCAGCTGCTGTGGTGGGATTTGAACCCCTGTCCCCAGAGCATCAAGCTGGTTTTCTGGATTATTAGTCCAGTAATAATCGCACTGTGGCACCGTCTCCCCCAATATATATTTTTATTTATTTTTAGCCAGCAGTTGAGTATTTGTCAATATTTTGTTCCATGTGATTTCTATTCTGAGTTTCAGACAGTTTCTGTGCCAAGTGGACGAGGTGTTTAATGTTCATTCATTTGCCCCTTTTCCATCTCCATGTCCGGGAAAGACACAGAGAATAATGTCCCCTCATTAAGTATCTATTCACGATACTGAGATGGACAATTCCCGCTCCCCATCTTTCTGGTGGATAATGGATGCTCTGTTACACTTAGGTTTCTCTATAATTTGATCGCTAATTTTATTGAGTTTTTATATATTTATTTTCCCCGAGACCCAGACCCAGGGTAACGGCCGCCATCCTGTTTCAGCAGGGAGCAGGGCGCATGTGCGGCCTTCTTGTGGATGTAACAGTGAGTGAGTCCATGGGACATTTACATATTCAGGGTGAGAGGTGCTGATCCTCAACCGCTGGCGATACTTCAGCCCCACAATCCTAATCTCTGGCTGCCCAGTGTAAAGGTGGGTGGTGGGGTGGTTAATGCTGGATAAATCAGAGAATCTTTTCCTGTAACTGTTTATGGGCCTGTTTAAAACAGGAATTTGCAGATCCAGGATGGGTGACACACATGGGGGTGGTCACACTTGCTGCCGACCTCTCTTCCATGGTCTTGTCCGTGCCCGCGGGTCCCTGGTGAGAGAACATGCAGTATCCACCGGTACGCTTGATACCTCCCACAACCGGTGGGCACCTCAGGGTACAGTGTGTCTCATAGACACTGAAAACAACATCCTGGTTGAGTTAGGAAGGTTCCCTTTGCTTTTGTTGGGACGTTGTTGCTGATTTGAGCTTCTTTCAGTTTGATTGAACCACATGTTTGGGTGAATAATGTACCAAAGAAACTCGAATTTTCTGCTTTGAATTTCTATCCTGTACATACAGTGAATATTTTTGTAAACTGCTTTTACAGGGTACAAGAGGGAGATAATTTGCAGATCGGAAACTCAAACCAAACATCACATCAAGATCTGACAGTGTCACTCGATTCAGCAGGAAACATAAAAAATAGGAGCAGGAGCAGGCCATTCGGCCCTTCGAGCCTGCTCCACCATTCATTATGATCATGGCTGATCATCCAACTCAATAACCTGCTCCCGCTTTCTCCCCATATTCTTTGTTCCCTTTCGCTCCAAGAGCTATTTGTAACTCCTTCTTGAAAACATTCAAGGTTTTGGCCTCAACTACTTTCTGTGGTAGCGAATTCCACAGGCTCACCACTCTCTGGGTGAAGAAACTTCTCCTCATCTCAGTCCTAAATGGTCTACCCCATGTCCTCAGACTGTGACCCCTGGTTCTGGACTCCCCCACCATCGGGAACATCCTTCCTGCATCTCCCCTGCCTGGTCCTGTGAGAATTTTATAGATTTCTATGAGATCCCGCCTCATTCTCCTGCACTCCAGCGAATTTAATCCCAAGTAACTCCATCTCTCCTCTTATGTCAGTCCTGCCATCCCAGGAATCAGTCTGGTAAACCTTCGCTGCACTCTCTCTATAGCAAGAACATCCTACCTAGGATAAGGAGACTAAAACTGCACACAATATTCCAGGTGTGGTCTCACCAAGGCCCCGTATAATTGCAGCAAGACATCCCTGCTCCTGTGCTTGAATGCTTTCGCTATGAAGGCCAACATACCATTTGCCTTCTTTACCGCCTGCTGCACCTGTATGCTTACTTTCAGCAACAGGTGTACGAGATCACCCACGTCTCGTTGCACATTTCCCTCTCTCAATTAATAGCCATTCAGATAATAATATTCCTTCTTGTTTTTGCTACCAAAGTGGATAACCTCACATTTATCCAAATTATACTGCAT
Organism: Cetorhinus maximus; assembly: GCF_964194155.1. Lineage (NCBI taxonomy): Eukaryota > Metazoa > Chordata > Chondrichthyes > Lamniformes > Cetorhinidae > Cetorhinus > Cetorhinus maximus. Next base: position 53,662,713 of record NC_135901.1, on the reverse strand, counting down.
CTGCCATGCATTTGCCTACTCACTCAGATTGTCCAAATCACACTGAAGCATCTCTGCATCCTCCTCACTGCTCACCCTCCCACCTAGCTTTGTGTCATCTGCAAATTTGGAGATATTAAATTTAATTCCCTCATCTAAATCATTGATATATATTGTGAAAAACTGGGGTCCCAGTACCTATCCCTGCGCTACCCCACTAGTCACTGCCTGCCTGCCATTTGGAAAAAGATCCATTTATTCCTACTCTTTGTTTCCTGTCTGCCAACCAGTTTTCTATACCTCTCAATATACTACCTCCAATCCTATGTGCTCTAATTTTACACGCTGATCTCTTATGTGGCACTTTTTCGAAAGCCTTCTGAAATTCCAAATAAACCACATCCACTGGTTCCCCCTCATCAACTCCAGTAGTTTCATACTCGAAATATTCCAGTAGATTTGTCAAGCATGATTTCCCTTTCATAAATCCACGCTGACTCTGTCCCATTCTGCCACTTTATTTTTCCAAGTGCTCAGCTAGTAAATCTTTTATAATGGACTCTAGAATTTTCCGCATGACTGACGTCAGGCTGACTGGTCTATAATTCCCGACGTTGGACCTGAATATCATTGATCTTTGACTGTCGAAGGAGAAATATTTGTGTTTTCTGTCTGTGTGAAAAGATTTCAAACGTCAGTGTGACTGGGAAAGCACCGAGACACAGACACGCCTAAGTGAGAGTGCTCCAGTGAACTGACTGTGGAAAGAGCTTTAACCTGTTACACCATCTGAAAAAAACATCTCACGATTCACAGCGGGGAGAAACTGTGCAAGTGTTGTGTGTGTGGACAAGGATTCAACTGATCGTTCAACATGGAGAGACACGAGGACACAGACACCTTGGAGAGACCGTGGAAATGTGGGGACTGTGGGTTAGGATTCAGATCCCCATCTGTGCTGGAAACTCATCAGCGCGCACACACTGGGGAGAGGCCTTTCATCTGCTCCGAGTGTGGGAAGGGGTTCACTCTACTAACCCACCTCACTTCACATCAACCTGTTCGCTCAGACATGAAACCTTTTGAATGTTGTGGCTATGAGAAGAGCTTTAAAAGCAAAAGGAATCTGCTGATACACCAGCGAGTTCACACTGGGGAGAGGCCATTAACCTGCTCTAACTGTGGGAAGGGATTCACTCAGATAAGTACCCTCACTTCACATCAACTTGTACACTCTGACAAGAGGCCTTTTAAATGTTCTGACTGTGAAAAGTGCTTTAAAAGCAGAAAGATTCTGCTGACACACCAGCAAGTTCACACTGGGCAGAAACCATTCAACTGCTCCAAGTGTGGGAAGAGATTCACTCAACTAACCCGGTTCACATCACATCAACGTGTTCACTTTGAAAAGAAACCTTTTAAACGTGCCGACTGTGTGAAAAGCTATAAAAGCAAAATGGGTCTGCTGACACACCAGCGAGTTCACACTGGAGAGAGGCCTTTCACTTGCTCCATGTGTGGGAAGGGATTCATTTACCCATCCCTCCGGCTGACACACCAGCGAGTTCACCCTGGAGAAAGGCCATTCACCTGCTCCGTGTGTGGGAAGGGATTCAGTCATTCATCCACCCTGCAGACAGACCAATGTATTCACAAGTGACTCCCGGGGTTGGATTCTGCTGTTATTGTAGCTGCAAATCACATCCAGGACTGAACCATGCTCTTTCCGACAGTTGGGGTTTGTTTCTGCTGATGTTAATAATCCCTGTCACTGGGCTGGAGTTTAATATCCTGGATAAAGGTTAAATCAATCAGCTTTGTGTCAAACATTGTTGACATATTAGTCTAGGCATTGAATGCAAGAGCAGGGACGTTATGATGGAGCAGTATAAAGCATTAGTTAGGCCACATTTGATGTACTCTGTGCAGTGCTCTTTGCCGCACTATAGGAAGGATGTGATTGCACTGGAGAAGGTGCAGAGGAGATTCACTCAGGATGTTGCCTGGGCTGGAGAGTTTCAGTTATGAAGAGAGATTAGATAGGCTGGGGTTGTTTTCCTTGGAGCAGAGAAGGCTGAGGGTGTACCTGGTAGAGGTGTACAAAATTATGAGGGGCATAGATAGGGCGGATAGGAAGACATTTTTCTCTTTAGTGGAGGGGTCAATACTCAGGGGGGCATAGATTAAAGGTAAGGGGCAGAAGGTTTAGAGGGGATTTGAGGATTTTCTTTTCACCCAGAGGGTGGGGGCTATCTGGAACCTACCGGTGAAGCCTAGATCCCGTGAATGAATTTTAAAAGAAAGACAACGCTTTCATCCCAGAAATCAACTGAGTGAACCTTCCCTGAAATGCTTCTAATACAACTCTATCCATCCTCAAGATTATCCATAACTATGTTATCATAAGGTGCGAATGGTATGAGCTGGAACTTGGTCTTTTTTATTTTTCAATCCATTTGCTAACAGAATCTGCCCCTCCCTTCCCCAGATTCAGACAATGATTAACTGAGACTCAGTCGCTAATGGCGGCATTAAAAGTGGATAAATCCCCAGGCCCAGGTGAAATGTGGAACTCAGTGCCTGAGGGAGTGGTAGAGGCAGGAACCCTCACAACAGTTAAGAAGTATTTAGATGAACACTTGAAACACCACAGCTTACAGGGCTACGGGCCAAGTGGTGGAAGATGGATGAGAGTAGATGGGCATTGATGATGACCACTGCAGGAATTCACCAAGGCTCCTTCGACAGCACCATCCAAACCCATGATCACTACCATCTAGAAGGATAAGGGCAGCAGATAGATGGGAACACAACCACCTGGAAATTCCCCTCCAAGTCACTCATCATCCTGAAAGGGAAATATATTGCCATTCCTTCACTGTCGTTGGTTCAAAATCCTAGAAGTCCCTTCCTAACAGCATTGTGGGTGTAGCTACACCACATGGACTGCAGTGGTTCAAGAAGGCAGCTCATCACCACCTTCTCAAGTGGAACTAGCGGTGGGCAATAAATCCTGGCCCAGCCAGCAAAGCCCATATCCCATGAATGAAGAAGAAAAAACAGGGTATGAGTGATTATTGTGGCCAGTAGAATGAAACAATGTTTTAAATTATCAATACAGTAAGACCTATTCCAGATAAAAATTGTCTCTCAAACATTCAGGAAAGAATTAAACACATTGAACATGTCAAAGTGAGTCAAATTAATTTGAAGAAGGAAATAGAATCTGGATATGGAAAATATCCACAAAGAGGATGCAGGTTAACAGAGAGCTGAAGAATCTTTAAAGTCTGTGCATAAACTTTTGTTTGAACCAGATGTAATTACAACATGTCAATAATTTAGAATTGTGTGGGATGATCAGCAGATGGGGAGGATGAATCTAAGTCAATAGTTATCACATTTTAGTGGAAGTTTTGACATTTATTCTTGGTGCCAGCTCAAGTGTTTGTGTTGCTGATTCTGATCATTCTAGTAGCTTTAGTATGTTATCTACAGTTTGTCATCAAGAAATTAGGAAAACAAGCTCGTAGCTTAGAAATAGTGAGGTTAGTCAGAAATCAGTTGTGAGAAGTCAGAAAGGATATTCCCTTCTCTAGGTGGGGAGATCTGTGAGAAATAACTGTCTAATTAACCTTATAAAATCTTCAGAAATTTAATGAACATTACAGAAATAGTTCTCTCTCTCTCTTCCTTGTTTAGGAAGAAAGGTTCCTGGGTTGATAAACATAGGACAACGTACCCTTATGATAACTCATCGGGATGGTCTCAGTAGTTATGGGATGGAATTTGTAGTAGTGATTGAAGACAATGGCTTTTGTCTTCAATTTTTAATTGGAGGAAATTTCTGCTCATCCAGTACTGGATGTGGGATAAGCAATTTGATCATTTAGGGACAGTGGAGGAATGGCGAGGGATGGTGGTGAGGTAGATCTGGGCGTTGTCAGTGTAAATGTGGAAAGTAACACGGTGCTTTTGGATGATGTCACCGAGTGGCAGCATGTAGATGAGAAATAGGAGGGACCAAAGACAGATCCTGTTTTTAGGATGGGTCAGGATGGTGGATTAAAAGGTGAGAGGGACAGTACCAGAAGAGAGTGAGACAAAACTGTGAATAATATCAGCTAACATGGAGAAGTTGGGTGATCAGTAGATCAGTGAGAGTGGGGTCAGTATAGCAGAAAGTGAGTCTCGTGGACAAGATGAGCAGTGAGAGGACATGAGGGGAGATGGGAGAGAAACTGGAGAAAATGTGGGTTCAGGGTTCAGACAGTTTGTCCCAGTGGGCTAGTGGAAGGGAGGGAAGCAGCAGAGGCAGCTGATCGGATTTTCTCAATCTTAGTGACAAAGAAGCTCCATGGGCAGAATTTTGCCCTTGGCGTGCAGGCTCGGCGGGGGCGAGTGGGGCAGTCAGGAAGCCGCCCGCTGCCTGCAATCAGGCCCGGAAGGCAATTTCATACTGGGGGCCAATTAAGGCCTGTGCTGTGTGAAACGTGAGCAGCAGTGCTCAGCGCTGCCTGTGCGGGCGGGGGGAGGAGTGCGAGCTGGGTGAGTGTGACCTTTGTGCATGCACGCGAGAGTGAGCGATATAATCTCCCTGAGGCAGAGAGCTGTCTCCGAGAGATGGATTGATTTGAAAAAGAAATTAAAGATTTCATACAGGTTATGAAACATGTCCCCTCATGTCACTCTGTCACATGATCAGGGAGATGTTTTTAATTAATAAGGTAAAAGCAAAATACTGCAGGGCCGTACTTCTTCAAGACATGCATTCCTGGAAGAGAAGTGGCAGTGAATTAAATAAGATAAAAGCAAAATACTGCAAAATACTTTTGCAAAAAAGCAAAACTCTGTTTGTCTCTCCAGAAATGCTATCAGACCTGCTAAATTTTTCCAGCATTTTCCATTTTTGTTTCATGTTTTTAATTCAAGTGTAAAATTTGATTTGCTTCAGGCGACCTCGTCCCGTCCGTGGATGAGGTTTCCTGAAAAAGGTAAAGGCCGCTTGGCCTTTTCGCCCGCCCGCCAACCATTAGGTTCGATGGGCAGCGTAAATTTGAATTTAATTAACTTCTTAGTGGCCTTACAGGCTTCTTAATTGTTAGTGAAATATTGCGGGACTGCGCGATGACGTCGGGACGCTCGCCTACCAAGCGTAATTTTCTGCCCCATGAGCTCCTCACACTTGTTGTTGGAGGTGAGAATGAAGGAGACGGGGTGAGGAAGAGCCCTTCAAAAGGAACTAACTTGTGTTTGAGAGATTGAAAACACTTGACACAGGGTGAGTTTAACACAAAGCTGATTTATTGGACTTTTATCCAGGATATTACTCCCTATAACTGACCTGGAGTTTAGTAACATCAGCAGAAAGAGACCCCAATGAACATGGTTCAGTCCTGGATGTGATTTCACAACAACATCCAATCACTGCAGTTACTTGTGAACTTGCTGGGGTCTCTGTAAATGGTATAAGCGAGTGAATCCCTTCCCACACTCAGAGCAGGTGAACGGTCTCTCCCCAGTGTGAACTCGCTGGTGTGTCAGCAGGCAGGATGACTGAGTGAATCCCTTCCCACACTCGGAGCAGGTGTAAGGTCTCTCCCCAGTGTGAACTCGCTGGTGTACAGTGAGTTGAGATGATCGCCTGAACCCAGTCCCGCACTGAGAGCACCTGAACGGTCTCTCATCAGTGTGAACACGTTGATGGGACATCAGCTCCCCGGAACTTTAATAGCATTTCCCGCAGCCTGGGCATTTAAAGGGTTGCTTGTCAGTGTGAACTCGCTGGTGTCTCAGCAGGTTGAATGAGGTGGTGAATCCCTTCCCACACTCAGAGCAGATGAACGGTCTCTCCCCAGTGTGAATTCGCTGGTGTTTAGTGAGTTGAGATGATCGCCTGAACCCAGCCCCACAGTGAGAGCACCTGAACGGTCTCTCGTCAGTGTGAACATGTTGATGGGACATCAGTTCCCTGGAACTTTTATAGTATTTTCCACACTCTGGACATTGAAAAGGCCTCTCCCCAGTGTGAACTCGCTGGTGTATCAGTAGATTGGATGAGGTAATGAAGCCTTTCCCACACTGGGAGCAGGTGAACGGTCTCTCCCCAGTGTGAATTCGCTGTTGTACAGTGAGATGAGATGAACGTCTGAACCCAGTCTCACAGTGAGAGCACCTGAATGGTCTATCGTCAGTCTGAACACGTTGATGGCACATTAGTTCCTCAGAACTTTTACAGCACTTCCCACAGTCTGAGCATTTAAAAGGCCTCTTATCAATGTGAACTCACTGGTGTGTCTTCAGGCTGGATGACTGACTAAATCCTTTCCCACACTCGGAGCAGGTGAACGGCCTCTCCCCAGTGTGACTGCAGCGATGAGTTTCCAGCTCAGACGGGAACCTGAATCCCATTCCACAATCCCCACATTTCCACGGTTTCTTCCCACTCTGAGCGGTGTCTTTTCCTTCCATGTTCAAAATCCGATGATATTCATGTTACGGTAAATTGGGTGACACCGTCAGATGCTGATGTGATGTTTAGTTTCAGTTTCCCGACTGCAAATCCTCCTCTTCTAAAAACCAGTGAAACTGATTTAAAACAGAAAAAAGGGAGTGAGGGAGAACCCACAAAAACACAAAGGCAGGTTGTGAAATTGAGCTGAATGAATCTGGGAATTTGTGGGGCCGGCGCTAGGAAAAAGTGACCATGAAAACTGCCGGATTGTCATAAAAACCCAACTGGTTCACTAATGTCCTTCAGGGAAGGGAACCTGCCACCCAGTCTGGGCCTACATAAGACTCTGGCCTACAAGGGAGGAGAGGGAGAGAGAGGTGGGAGAGGCAGGGTGTGAAGGGATACCTACAACACAACAAGAATTTTGACAAAGTCTCCAGAAACCTCAACCTCCACCACCGAAAGGACCAGGGTAGAAGGTGTATGTGAACACCATCACCTCCAAGATCCCCTCCAAGTCACACACTGTCCTGACTTGTCTGGATGAACAGAAATTTCCTCCATTTCAATATTGGGAAGACTGAAGCCATTGTCTTCAGTCCCCACTACAAACTCCACTCCCTGACCACTGGCTCCATCCCTCGCCCTGACAACTGTCTGAGGCTGAATCAGACATTTATAGGGACATAGGAGCAGGAATAGGCCATTCAGACCGTTGAGCCTGCTCCAACATTCAATCTGATCAAAGTCCTTTTCCACACCCTCCATATATCCCTGTATGTAATTGCTCAACCTGTCAACCATTCCTTTGTTCCGTCTAGACTTAACTCTCCGAACACACACCCGGCCGGCTTCCCACATTCAGCCTCCCTGTAATACAAAACTCTGCTTACTCACACCAAGCCTTGTTCACCCATCACCCCTTTATTAACCGACTTACAAAGCCTCTGGGTTAAGGAGGACCTCAATTTGAAATTTCACATACTCGTTTTCAAATCCGTCCATGGTCTCTCACTCCCTACCTCTGTAATCTCCTCCAGCCTCACAGCCCTCCGAGATATCTACACTTCTCTAATTCCGACCTGCTCAGTGTTCCTGATTTTAACTGCTCCACCTTTTGTGTCTCCCCCAGCAGCTGCCAAGGCCACAAGCTCTGGAATATCCCCCTTAAACCTCTCTACCTCACTTTCCTCCTTTAAGATAATCCATAAAACCTACATCTTTCAGTGAATTTTTGTGCATCTGCCCTGATATCTCTTCAGGTGGCTCAGTATCAAATGTTGCTTTCTAACACTCCTGTGAAACACCTTGGTACATTCCATTACACAATAGAATTAATTCATTACCATTTTAGGGTGGGCAGAATCTGATGGTCAACATAGGCACTAAAGTGGAAGAGAGATGGACTATAGCGCAGGATAAACAACTCCTGAAAGATACTGTGGGAAGATAAAGCTGGGGAGCCAGCAGCACATGGTCAGGGGATGGGCAGCAGTGGAAACCTCATTTAGACACATTTGGCAGAAGGAACATTAAAATCCTAAACATAATTAAAATACATCCATTATTAGAGACAGAGGAAGTTAGACAATGGCAGAGAGGTGATCAGGGAGAGCAGAGGATGAAACAGAGCAATAGATGGACATGGATTCAGATCCATAGTAAAGGAGTCACGCCAGCCCCAGAGCCATGAAATCTCTCATAGATAACAGAGAACAGCACTAAAAGCCCTAAACTGTTGATGAATAGTCAAAAATACTCAACTCTGAAATAATTACAGTTTTTAAATTTAAAATCTCCTGCTGGATCCCGCAGCTGGAAAGATATCAGAAGCACTGGAGTCAGAGAAAAATCTCCCAGTTGAGGAAATACCCGGGGAGCGGAGTGATGTCACCGTGTAATTGTCGATGTGTGATGATGTCACAGTGTAATTGTCGGTGTGTGATGATGTCATAGACACGGACACAGAACATCCGGGTCTGTGCAAACCAGTGATCACCACACATTCTGAAAGACGTGAGGGTCCTTGAGAAAGTGCAGAGGAGATTTACCAGGGTCAGAGATGAGGGATTTTAGTTGTAAGGTTAGTTTGGAGAAACTGGGGTTGTTCTCCTTGGAGTAAAGTGGATTGAGGGGAGATTTGATGGAGATGTATAAGTTTATAATAGGTTCAGATAAGAAACATGAAGATGTTCACATTAGTTGATCATAAAAGGTTTACGGACACAGACTTAAGATTTGAGGCAAGATCTATAGGGGGGATGTGAGGAAAAAATTTTACACAGTGAGTGATTGAGTGATCCGGAACTCAGTGCTTACACTCAGAGGCCGATAATATTCAGGTCCTGATGAATCAAGTGACTCTGTCAGCTCTTGATGTGATGTTTGGTTTGAGTTTCCCGTCTACAAATCCTTCCCATTCAACATCCTGTAAAAAGGAGATTATAAAAAAACTCTGTCACTGCCAGTCTAGGATAGAAATTGCGAAGAGACAAATATTTCTCTTTGTTTGCGTTTGCTGTGTGTAAATCCTCCCCTTCTAACCCCCTGTAACAGGAGTTTCCAAAATTCATCCCTGTCAGTCCAGGATTCACAATATTCTCTCCTCCTGCTACCTGGACCAGGATGACCGCGCATGCGCCCTGCCGCACAGCCGCTGCCACCGGGCCGAGCAGAGGGAGACACCCAGCCATTTCCGGTCTGTTCACCGCAAACACGGGACCGGTAGTTTTATATTAAGGCTCTGCGGACTGCACCAAGTGTTTATGAAACATCCCTGCCCACTCCGCTGGCTCCATTCCTCCCGCCCACCTAGTAACTCTGGTATTCTGCTGCAGTCGCCATTTTCTCAACAGGTCGCCGGCTCCGGTCACGGGACAGCACTGCGCATGCTCAGATAGTAGACTGCAATGCGCGGGTGCCAATTACTCTTCGCTGTGCGCATGCGCAAGGCCTTGGCATTCTGGGTAGAACACCTTCTGTCCCGCTCTGAATGCTGGATGAATGGTCCGCCATTCGAGGCCGATATTCTTGCATGTAAAATTATGTTTCATGTTCCGATGATGATCGGACGCTTGGAGAGAAAATTTAAAATTATTAATTCGATTAATAGAACAGTCAAAGTACACGGGCCTTCGTACAAAGTACCATACTTCTGTCCTGGGTGTAATTAACAACGGAACAAACTCCAACAGTTAGAGGTGAATTCACTGGATTCTCAGCAGTCCGGGTGAAGAAGTGATTTTTCCTTCCATTCGCCGAGCATTTAAACTCTGCTTTGTCATTCAGAACGTGACTGTTGCGAATTAAATCCTTTGAACTTTTAAAGCTGGATTGTTAACAGGTGGCCAAACTGAGAAAATCCCTTCGCAGAGTTTTCTCCATCAGATGAGACTGCTCCTGTGTCAACTATTAAAGTGACACCTCAGTTAAACCTCATTGATTACAATAATGCCACTGCACAAAGCTAATGGAGTTTCCCCAGGCAAGTGGTGGTCTAGTAAACGCAAACTGTTCACACTTGTGGTGAGCAAAATGAATTGATTTCAGCACATTGCACATTCTCGCCTGGGATTGAGTTTATCAGTTATAACTTATTTTCTACAATTATATTAGCAGATTGAAACATTATTTATCTGCTGGAATGTTGAAATGAGAAGGAAAGGCTGATGGGATGGGAGTATGCTAATCCTCCCTCTGATACCTTGTGAAGTGAAATGATGCCCTGTCTGCAGGGAGCACGTGCCAAGCTTCCCAGAGGGTAGTTTAAACGGTTGTGTTAACCCACTCTAACATAACTAATAGTAACACTACTTTGAACGTTATTTATAAATAATAATTTTAGGAAACTCTGGACACAGTAATGGCTCCTTGTGCATTGTACCCAGTTCAGGCTCAGTGAGGGGCAGTGGGAGCAGAGAGAAGAGAGATTCCTGCTTCATGTTGACACATTGTCCCCAGTTCAGACTCAGTGAGGAGGAGTGGGAGCAGGGAGGAGAGAGTTTCCTGCTTCATGTTGATACATTGTTGGGAACTCGACAGAGCAGTTCTGATGAATCATGCAGCCTCAGCTGCTGAGTGCTTCCAGCTTTGTTTTTTTACTTTTAAATTTCAAGATTCATCTTCTGCAATTATTATTTTTACAGATCTGTATTTCAATTGATCCTAGGCTTTTTTTCAATTTGTGATTAGTAGTTTTTCAGTTTTGTGTATCCATGCACAGAATGTGAGACAGCATTTATTGCCAATCCCTACTTGCCCTTGAGAAGGTCGTAGTGAGCTGCCTTCTTGAACGGCTGCAGTCCTTGTGGTGTAGGAACACCCGCAGTGCTGTTAGAGAGGACTTAATTATGATACAATCTTTCAGAGCCAATAATTAAACTTGGCTCAAATATATTAAGTGGAGAAATGAAAGCAAAATGTTCACTTAAAAGATACTGAAACATGATATTTATTCATGTGCTGATATAATTCGCGTCTATTTAACTGATTTTTTAACCTGTGTGTGCTGCTCCACCTGTGTTTTCCAACCCATCTTTTGAAGACTCCAGCCGAGCAAAGAAAGCAATCAAATTAATTCAGCAACCTCGAACTTTATATTCACCCCCTTTCTGCATTAGGTGATTTTTTTGTGCTAAGCAGACTTCATACAATCCAAAGGAAGACATTTTATTAAATGGAAGTGACTTCCATCCCATCTTAACTGGATATACTTAATTATTGCACACGTGTCCTCTGAAAGCTGCGGAACATTTGTAACATTTAACTGTTAAACTCTGAGTTTAGATCACTGCTCTAAATAGAGAAATCCAACTAAGATGATAGTTGTAACTGTTTGTAAATATCAGGTCAGTAGCTGGAATTGTTTTTTTTTTAAGATTTTGTATGAGTAACACATTGTGACATTTTTTGTGTGATGTTTGACATGTAACTTATGGACACTGGCTCCATTACTTTGTACATATTTGTAAAGTTAAATGCTGGTCTGTTTTATAATGATTGGTGCAATAACCACCTAGTGTTCGTTTTCTTATTTTGAATGCAAAGTTGGGGCTGTTTTCAGGATGAGCTGTCTTTCTAAAGCCGGGACATCCGTACGAGTAATCCAGAGGGTGGCTCATGCTCTGAGGACACAGGTTCAAATCCCACCACGGCAGCTGGTGGAATTTAAATTCAATTAATAAATCTGCAATCACAAGCAATGAGACCATCATCAGTTTTCGTAAAAACACATCTGATTACTCATGTCTTTAGGGAAGGAAATTTGTCATCCTCACCTGGTCTGGCCTACATGTGACTGATAAATAACAATAAATAAGATAAGCAAAATATTTTTTTTTTAAAATGCGCTAAGTAACTGATTTCCTGGTGGTAATTTAACCTGGAATCACCATAGGTGATATTAATAATTAACACATTCCCATGACATCTCAGTTTACCAAAGTCTGTCCCAATCCATGTGAATGATAAATGGGTTCTCACTATAGTGGGAGGCCAATTTATTAGTGAAGCTTCATCGACTGTACCCAATATTTCATGCTGCCATTTATCCATTGATGCGTTTTTGACAACCAAAAGTTTCAGAAATATTACCAAACAGAAACAAACTGTCACCTCCAACAAGTCTATGTTGAGATTCCCAAAAGAATTAGTCCTAATCTCAGACCCACTAATCCGCTAAAAGCTATGTTTTTCTCTCGAGAGGCGCGACCAGACCTGCAGAGAATTCCAGCATTTTCTGCTTTTTTTTTATTTCAGAAAGCCAGCATCTGCAGCATTTTGGTTTTCTTTAACTAATTAGTGCTAAGAATATGGAAGCCATAACGTTTGAGATCCATTTTTCAGCTAAAAATGTCTAAGTAAGCTCACGTGCACAAGCTGAAAATGCAAATGGATTCACACCATTGACCCAATTACTGACACAGGAACACAGTCACATCCAGAGACCAGCCAGATATTTCACATGTGCGAAGGGATTTATTCAGTTTCCAAAGCAGTAAACACACCAACTTTAAAATTCAAAGAATTTAATCCACCGTCAGAGCATTCCTGTTGGAAGGGTTAAAATGAGCCATGTATAGTGAAAAATAATCCATATGCTGAGACTCCATCGAGTTTGGATCTAACTGCAGGGTATTTGTTCTGCTCTTCATAACATCCAGGAGGGAATTAGGGTAGAGCCCAGAGCATTTTAGTTGCTGTATCAATTGATTCGAAGACTTTATACCTTGTCCCGATGGCACCCATTGTATTCTGATTACTGGACTTCAGTTTCATTCTACAACCTTACCCTTCAATGGCGGAGTAGTCACCGAGCATTCACTGCGGTACAGAATGTGCCCTATTCTCATTACAGCAGCTCCAACATGCCCATTACGGTGTGCGCTTGGAGCATGCGCATTGCGGTATTTTTCAGGAGCAGCGCTGGTATGGACTGAAGTTGCTCAGAGCGGGTGAGAGAATGTGGAGTGCAGCAAACTAACAGAGTTAGTGGGTGTGTGAGGAGGAATGGAGCCAGCGGAGTGGGCAGGGAGGCTTCATAAAGACACAGTGCAGGCCGCAGACCCCAAATAACAAGGTACCGGTCTTGTGTTTGCAGAGAACGGGCCGAGAAAGTCTGGATTTCTCCCTTCGCCAGACCCGGGGTAACGGCCGCCATCTTTATAGGGGCAATGTGCAGCAGGGCGCATGCGCGGTCATCCTGGTCCAGGTAGCAGGAGGAGAGAATGTTGTGAGTTTCTAAAACAAAAACAAAAATACCTGGAAAAACTCAGCAGGTCTGACAGCATCTGCGGAGAGGAACACAGTTAACGTTTCGAGTCCGAATGACTCTTCATCAGAACTAAGGAAAAATAGAAAATATAAGCTGGTTTAAGGGGTGGTGCGACAGGTAGAGCTGGATAGAGGGCCAGTGATAGGTGGAGATAATCAAAAGATGTCATAGACAAAAGGTCAAAGATGTGTTGACGGTGGTGATATTAGCTGATAAGTGTGATAATGGGGACATTAAGGGTAGAAAGCAGGACGAACAAAGTACAGATAGCCCTTGTGGGGGTGGGGTGCAGGGGGGGGATCGAAATAGGCTAAAAGGTAGAGATAAAACAAGACCTGCCCCTTTAATTCCCCCCTGCTCACCGTCCAAGGGCCCAAATAATCCTTTCAAGTGAAGCAGTGCTTCAATTGCACTTCCCTCAATTTAGTCTACTGCATTCGTTGCTCCCAATGCGGTTTCCTCTACATTGGAGAGACCAAATGCAGACTGGGTGACCGCTTTGCGAAACACCTTCGGTCTGTCCGCAAGCAATACCCAGACCTCCCTGTCGCTTGCCTTTTCAACACTCCACCCTGCTTTCATGTCCACATGTCCGCCCTTGGCTTGCTGCATTGTTCCAGTGAAGCTCAACGCAAACTGGAGGAACAGCACCTCATCTTCCGACTAGGCACTTTACAGCCTTCTGGGCTGAATATTGAGTTCAACAATTTTAAATCATGAACTCTCTCCTCCATCCCCACCCCCTTTCCGATCCCCCTTTTTCCCAATAATTTATATAGATTTTTCTTTTTCCACCTATTTCCAATTTTTAAATGTATTTCCATCCATTGTTTTATTTCTACCTTTTAGCCTATTTCGATCCCTTCCCCCCCACCCCCACAGATAGCCCTATCTGTACCTTGCTCATCCTGCTTTCTACCCTTAATGTCACCTATTATCACATTCCTTAGATAATATCACCACCGTCAACACCTCTTTGTCCTTTTGTCTATGACATCTTTTGGTTACCTCCACCTATCACTGGCCCTCTATCCAGCTCTACCTGTCTCTCCGCCCCCCCACCCCTTAAACCAGCTTATATTTCACCTCTTTTCTATTTTTACTTAGTTCTGTTGAAGAGTCATACGGACTCGAGACGTTAACTGTATTCCTCTCAGCAGATGCTGTCAGACCTGCTGAGTTTTCCCAGGTATTTTTGTTGTTGTTATGGACAGACGCTTGGTTGTTGGATTTTAGGAGGTGAGGACGCGGCGAAGCGGAGGCAATGTTAGCGACGATGGTTGGGCGGGAAGGCTTCAGAAACCCCCGGTGTAGGCCACAAGCCGCGAACAAGAAACTCCCGGGCCGTTTCTGTCCGGTGCTGCGAATCTCCGGAGCCGCTGTTTCCCCGGGACCGGTTTAACGGCCGCCATCTTGTTTCAGCGTGGAGCACGGCGCATGTGCGGCCATATCGGTGATGTCATGGAGTGGGCGAGGCTTGGTCTGGATGACAAAGGCGGAAGAGAATGAGAGCGGGGAGCCAGGGCTGAGCACGTGACTGGGGAATGCCTGACTCCCCGAGGACAATGTGCATTGAGAAGGTGAGGCTGAGCTGCCAGTGGTTCAAGAAGGCAGCTCAACACCACCTTCTCAGGGGCAAATAAGGATGGGTAATAAATGCTGACTGAGCCATATCGCACATACCATCAAATAATTAGAAAAAAAAAATTCTGTACCAGGCTTGACTCTTGAATAAGAACATAAGAACTAGGAGCAGGAGTAGGCAATTCAGCCCCTTGGGCCTGCCCCGCCATTCATTACGATCATGGCTGATATCATTTCGTCCTCCGCTCCAATTTCCCGCCATCTCCCTATAACCTTTCAAACCGTTTCTAATTAAAAATCCATCTATCTCCTCCTTAAGTTTATCCACTGCATTCTGAGGCAGTGAATTCCACAGACTTTGATAAAAGCAATTCCTCCTCATCTCTTATTTAAATCTACCACCCCTTAGCCTAAAACTATGACCTCTCATTCCGGAATGCCCCACAAGGGGAAACATCCGCTCCACGTCTACTTTGTCTCTCTCCTTTAGCATCTTATATACCTCAATTAGATCTCCTCTCATACTTCTAAACTCTAGCGAGTATAGGCATAAACTGCTCAATCTCTCCTCATTAAACAAGCCCCACATCTCTGGAATCAATCTAATGAACCTCCTCCGAGCCTCCTCCAATGCAACTACATCCTTCGTCAAGTAAGGGAAACAAAACTGTGCACAGTAATCCAGGTGCCTTCTCACCAATGCCTTGTACAGTTGCAGCAACTTCCCTATTTTTATACTCTATTCCTTTAGCAATAAATTACAAAATTCCAATTGCCTTCCTTATTGCCTGCAGTACCTGCATACTAGCTTTCAGCGATTCATGCACGAGGACACCCAGATCCCTCTGCACTGATGCATTCTGAAGTTTCTCTCCATTTAAATAATGTCGCCTTTTCATTCTTCCGACCAAAATGGATAACCTCACACTTATGCAGTGAGATGTAGCTCTATTAAGTCCGTCTTCTTTACCCCCGCTTCTACTACCCCCTTCTCTTCTTTTCTTTCTCTCTCAGACAGTGGAGTTGAAGCCCAAGATCAGCCATGCTCATTTCGAATGGTGGAGCAGCTCAATGAACCGTATGGTTTATTCCGGTTCCTATCTGTTATCTTAAGGAGGACAGGGTCTTGTGTAGGCCCAGACCGAGTGGCAGGTTCCCTTCCCTGAAGGACATTAGTGAACCAGTTGGGTTTTTATGACAATCCAGCAGTTTTCATGGTCACTTTTTGCTCGTGCCGGCCGCACAAATTCCCAGATTCATTCAGCTCAATTTCACAACCTGCCTTTGTGTTTTTGTGGGTTCTCTCTCACTTTTTTCTGTTTTAAATCAATTTCACAGGGTATTAGAAGGGGAGGATTTGCAGTCGGGAAACTGAAACCAAACATCACATCAGGATCTGAAGGACTCGCCCAATTTATCTTAAACTGATTTTGAACATGAAGGGAAAAGGCACTGATCAAAGTGGGGAGAAACCACGGAAATGTGGAGGCTGTGAAGAGGGATTCAGATGCCCACCTGAGCTGGAAACTCATTGGCGCACTCACACTGGGGAGAGACCGTTCACCTGCTCCGTGTGTGGGAAGGGATTCACTCGATCGTCCAACCTGCTGACACACCAGCGAATTCACATTGGGGAGAGTCTATTCACCTGCTCCCAGTGTGGGAAGGGATTCATTCACTCATCCGACCTGTTGCAACACCAACGAGTTCACACAACGGAGAGACTGTTCACCTGCTCTGAGTGTGGGAAGGGATTCACTCAGTCATCTGACCTGCTGAGACACCAGCGAGTCCACACTGGGGAGAGACAGTTCACATGTTCCGAGTGTGGGAAGGGATTCACTTGATCAACAGGGCTGCAACAACACCAGCGAGTTCACAAGGGGGAGAGGCCATTCACCTGCTCTGAATGTGGAAAGGGATTCACTCAGTCATCCAACCTGCTGAAACACCAGCGAGTTCACACTGACGAGACCTTTTAAATGCTCAGACTGCGGGACGTGCTTTAAAAGTTCTGGGGAGCTGATGTCCCATCAACGTGTTCACACTGACGAGAGACCGTTCAGGTGCTCTCACTGTGGGACTGGGTTCAGGCGAGCATCTCAACTCACTGGACACCAGCGAATTCACACTGGGGAGAGACCGTTCACCTGCTCCCAGTGTGGGAAGGGATTCACTCAGTTATCGCACCTGTTCACACACCAGCGAGTTCACACTGGGGAGAGACCATTCACCTGCTCCCAGTGTGGGAAGGAATTCACTCACTCATCTAACCTGCTGAGACACCAGCCAGTTCACACTGATGGGAGACCGTTTAAATGCCCAGGCTGCAGGAAATGTTACAAAAGTTCCAGGGAACTGATGTGTCATCAACGTGTTCACACTGACGAGAGACCGTTCAGGTGCTCTCACTGTGGGTCTGGGTTCAGGCGCGCATCTCAACTCACTGCACACCAGCGCACTCACACTGGGGAGAGACTGTTCACCTGCTCCCAGTGTGGGAAGGGATTCACTCAATCATCTAACCTGCTGATACACCAGCGGGTTCACGCATAAAGACAGTGATTGGATTTTACTGTTAATTATATTCAGGAGTGAACGATGTTTATTAGGGTCTGTTTCTCTGATGTTAAGTTCTAGGCAGTAATGTCAATTTATAGGCATTAATGTTCTGGACAAAAGTCAAATAAATTAGCTTTGTATTACACACACAATATTGAGTCTTTTTAAGATCACGTGTAAATACAATGATGGGATTTTCCTGTTAACACCACCCGGGACTGAACGATTTTCATTGGGGAGTATTTCTGCTGATGCTAATAAATTCCAGCCCAGTTATCGATGTTAATATTCTGGATAAAAGTCAAATAAACCAGCTTTGTGTTAAACACACTGTCTGGTGAATCTTGTTAATATCTCAAACACAAATTAGTTCCTTTTGAAGGACTCTCCCTCTCCCCTGTCTCCTCCATCCTCACCTCCAACAACAAGTGTGAGGAGCTCATGGAGCTTCTTTGTCACTGAGATTGAGACAATCCGATCAGCTGTCTCTGCTGCTTCCCTCCCTTCCACTAGCCCACCGGGACAAACTGTCTCTAAAGTCCCCCTTGTCCGAGCCCTGAACCCACATCTTTCTCCAGTTTCTCTCCCATCTCCCCTCATGCCCTCTCAGTGCTCATCTTATCCATGAGACCCACCTCTGTTCCCATAAGCCTATTCACATTAAACTGTTGACCATCCAACTTCTCCATCTCAACAATATCAGCTAATGGTTCTGTCTCTCTCCTGGTACTGTTCCCCTCACCTTTAAATCCACCATCATCACCCATCCTGAAAAAAAACTTATTCCACAACCATCATTGTAAACTACCGCCCCATCTCCAACCTCCCTTTCATCTCCAAAGTCCTTGTACTTGGTGTCCTCTAAGGATCTATCCTTGGCCACTCCTATTTCTCATCTACAGGCTGCCACTAGGTGACATCATCCAACTGTTACTAAATTATCAAACTGCTTATCTCACATCCAGTACTGGATGAGCAGAAATTTCCTCAATTTAAAATTGGGAAGACCAAAGCCATTGTCTTCGGTCACCACTACAAATTCTGTTCCCAGCTACCGAGTCCATCCCTCTCCCTGGGAACTGTCTGAGGCTGAACAACACTTCACAATCTTGGTGTCATATTTGACTCCAAGATGAGTTTCTGACCACATATCCGCACCATCACTAACACCAGATATTTCAATCTCCATAACGTCGCCTGTCTCCACCCCACCCCCAGCTCATCTGCTGCTCAAACCCTCATCCATGTCCGTGTTACCTTTAGACTTGATGATTCCAATACATTCCTGGCCGGCCCCTCACATTCACCCCATCCCCACAGGGAAACATGAGATCATCCAAACTCTGCTGACCGTGAGCTTTCTCACACCAAGTCCCATTCACTCATCACCCCTGTGCTCATTGACCGACATTGGCCCCATTGAGGAATGCCTCAATTTTAAAATTTGTATCCTCATTCTCAAATCTCTCCATGGCCTCATCACTCCCTATCTCTGTAATCTCCAGTCACATGACCATCTGCGCTCCTCTCATTCTGCCCTCTCGAACACCCAAGATTATAATTACTCCATCATTGGTGGCTGTGCCTTGATGTGAAGCTTTTAAGTTCCCTCCCTAAATGTGATTGGAGTCTGGTACGAACTTCCTGAAAGGGCGGTAGAGGCAGGTTCGATTGAGGGATTAAGAAGGGAGCTGGATTGCTACCTGAAAAGAGAGAATGTCCAAGGCTACGGGATGAGGCAGGGGAGAGGGACTAGGTGGAATGCTCTTTCAGAGAGCCAGTGCAGACTCAATGGGCCGAATGGCCTCCTGCACTGTAAATATTCTGTGATTATCCCTATTCTGATCGGGGAACTATAGTCTATCTGTATGATTGCAGTGCTGTTAATAAAGTCAGTGTGAGACAATCTGTTGTCAGCTTGATTACCTGGTGTCTGAAACCACACAATTCAATATTTAGAGTCAACAAGATGAACAAGGAAACACCTCATGGCCCAAAACTCCAGCTCGATATTCCCAGGAGAAAGTCTGTTATCTAACACTTGGAGTGGACAGAACAGAGGAAGATCCCAACTGTAAGGAACCCTCGAAAATTTGTAAATATCTTTCAAATGCTGACAGGTTCCAGCTGTGAGTTTCCATCACATTGAAGTGAATGGAAGGTGAGAGCGCGGTTATTCTAGAAATTCTAAAAAACACTAGTTAGAGCACAGTCCAGTTCTAGTCAGCACTTTACAGGAAGGATGTGATCACACTGGAGAGGGCACAGAAAAGATTTATCTGGATGATGCCAGGACTGGTGAATTTTAACCCTGAGGAGGATTTGGAGAGGCGGGTGTTGTTTTGTTTGGAATAGAGGATGCTGAGGGGAGATTTAATTAATGTTTATAAAATGATGAGGGTCCCAGATAGATTGGATAGGAAGGGCCTATTTCATTAACAGAGAGGCCAGTAACGAGGGGGCTGAGATTTAAAGTAATTGATGGGAAGATTAGAGGGGAGTTGAGTAATGTTTTCACTTAGAGGGTGCTGGGGAATTTTAAGTCACTATCTGAAAGGGTGGTAGAGGCAGAAATACTCACATTTAAAAAGTACTGGGTTATGCACCAGTCGTGCTGTAACCTACAGGACTACAGACCAAGAGCTGGATAGTGGGATTGGACTGGATAGCTCATTTTCAGCCAGTACAGACATGATGGGCTGAATGGCCTCCTCTGTGCTGTAAACTTCTCTGATTCTGTGCTGACAAGTGGTCCTCATGTTTTTATCCGAGACAAACCTCAGCCCAGTCATTTGCTCCAAGTGTTGATGTGATGGGTCAAGTGAAGAGGTGCCAGGTATCGGGAGCAGCAGGAGCAGTAAATAAAATCGAGATGTCAGTGAATGCTAATAAAGTTTATCAGTATCTTGTTTCATTTTAATAACTTCTGCTGAATGTGGCCCTCACCCAGTGCCAGGATGTCGGATCAGAGCCACCATGGAAAAGGAGTTTGACACCCCTGAGACAGACAATGTCAAATGGATCCTCAGCATCTCTGTAACCTCCTCCAGCCCCACAACCCTCTGTGTAAATACAAGATGCTGGTGTTGGATTACACCCTGAGAGAGACAATGTCAACCTGATTCCCCTCATCCACCAGCACAGCAACTTCTTCACAAAACACAAACAGGTTTCTAAGGCGTGACATTCTTTCCCGGAATCCATGTTGAGGATCTCGAATGGATCCTTCTCACCCCCAGTGACCAGAAACAGAATCAGAAACCTTCAAGCATCTTCCCTGTGATCGTGGCCACACTGATGGGCTTGTCATTCCCTGGCTCTGATTTTTCCCTGATTTGGAAAGTGGGAACACCATGAGCTACTTTCCGATCTCAGAGAACAATCGCTGACACTATTGAGCTGTTGAAGATACGGAAAAGAGGCTCACAGGGCTCCTGTCCCATCTCTTTAAACCCCCTTGGGTGGACATCATCTGGACCTGGAGCACCATCTAGTTTGATATTCCCTATTTTCTCCAGGGTGACAATCCCTTTCTATTTTAATATTGATGATGTTATTGACGACAGCACATCCCACAGCTGGAATTTGAGCATCATCCACAGGAATGCAGACTGATGTGAAACAGTCATTTAACAGTTCTGTCATAGCCTGGCAATCTGATTCAATATGTCCTCAACTGTTTTTCAGTGTTTCAAAATTACGTTTAACCATCTTCCCACTCCTGATGGAGCTGGGAAAGCTTTGCTGTTATTTCCACAATTGTTCACCATCTTCTTTCCCAAAGATCTCTTCTCTAATGGCTGTTTTTCTCTCCCTCAATTGTGGGTGATATTTGTCCCAGTTCTCCTGGACACTGAATTCATCTTGTTCCAAACTGGGTTCAGTGTCAGACAGTTCAGGGAGTCAGGAATCATTCACCCCTAGACCTACACTCAGAGGTAAAGCCCCAGACAGTTCCTCAGTAAGGATTCCTCTGGTTCCTCACCGTATATTAGTCAGGATACTGAAACACTGCTTTCTCCCAATCCACTCCTGGAGGGCCCACTCCCCGAGCCTCCAACCTGCAGCAGGATCAGTGCTGGAGCTACACAGCGGGAGTGATTCCAGAGTAACTTTGAGGGTCGCAACCACATGGATGTTCAGGGTTGAGTATTTTTAGTTATCCTGGTGTCTAACACACATCAATAAAACAGGGAACTCCAGGAAATGTGCTCCAGGTCTTTCTTTATCTGTTGTATAATTCTCCCAGCAGTTAACAGGTACCTCTGAAATCATCTACCTGCTATTTTAGTACAGAATTTTGCAAATTTATTTCAAATGGGTTTAATTCTGCCTTAAAGTAATCGATTTTGGTCTGTCACAAACACAGTAAATCTTCATAGAATAATTAGCACAGTAATTTTCAGACTGGAAATTTAAACCTGATTTTCCCTTTCAGTCAGAAACAGATCACAGTTTTACACCAACCTCTGATTTGACAGCACGTTTCCAGCATTCACCATTGTTCCTCCTGACTCTAAACACAGTTGTAAAGGAGCCTCCTGTTCTGGGTCCAGGAGCTCCGAACTATGGGGAAGAGAGCAGCTGGGACACATTTCTTACACACCTCAGGATTAACCCACACGGGGGCTTTGCTGTAAGTGAAGAGAGAGGAGAAAGAGCAAAGTGCTGTTTGTCCCTCTCAGTGTGACCCTGAAGGACTGTGATCAGGCTGAAGTTCTGTTCCTGCTGTATGATCCACGACCCAGATTGTCCTTTCTAAGCTCCAGCCAGGTGATGTTAAACACCCAGGTGGGAAAGGCAAAAATCCACAACGTGTTTAAAATAAACCTGATTTATTTCACATTTATCCAGAATATTAAACTTCAGTCCAGTTACAGGGATTATGAACATCAGCAGAAACAAACTCCAACTGTCAGAATGGTTCAGTCCTGGATGTGGTTAACAGCAGCAATAACAGCAGAATCCAATTCCTGCAGCCGCTTGTGAACTCGCTGGGGTGTCAATAGGTGAGATGACTGAGTGAATCTCCTCCCACACACATAGCAGGTGAATAGCCTCTCCCCAGTGTGAATGTATTTGTGTCTCAGCACCCATTTTGCTTTTAAATCTTGGCTCATGGTCAGACCTTTGAAAAGCTTTCTGACCTATGTAAACAAGTCGATGTGTATAGATGAAAGCAAAATACTGCACATGTTGGAAATCTAAAATTAGAAACAGAAAATGCTGGAAAAGCTCAGCAGGTCTGGCAGCATCTGTGGAGAGAGAAACAGAGTTAACGTTTCAAGTCGGTATGACTCCTCTTCACAACTAATGTGTATGGAGGTGGGATGACGGAGTGAATCTCTCCCACACAGAACAAATGAATGGTCTCCTCCCCAGTGTGAGTGCGCTGGTGAACACTGAGTTCACATGATCACTTGAACCCAGTCCCACAGTGAGAGCACTTGAACAGGCTCTGGTCAGTGTGAACACGTTGATGGAACATCAGCTCCACAGAACTTTTATAACTCTTTCCACAATCTACACATTTAAAAGATCTTCCATCAGTCTGAATCCCTCCCCACACATGGAGCCAGTGAATGACCTCTCCCCAGTGTGAACTCACAGGTGTTGCAGCAGGATGGACAATCACCTGAACCTCTTCCTGCAGTGAGAGCAGATGAATGGAGTGGAACCAGAGTGAATGCACTGGTGAACCATCAATGAATGTGGGTTTTTAAAGCTCTTGTCACAGCCTAAACAGGTGTTTCAGCAGGGTGGAAGAACTAGCGAATCGACTTCCACACTTGGAGCAGGTGAATGGCCTCTCCCCAGTGTGAATTCGCTGGTGCACAGTGAGATTAAGTGATTGCCTGAACCCAGTCCAACAGAGAGAGCATCTAAATGGTCTGTTGTCACTATGAACACATACTGATATAGCCCCAGACCTGTCACTCAAACCCCTCAACTCCACCCAGTTCACAGCTCAATCTACCAGCTTGCAACTTCCTGCACCTTGACCCCGCCCGGCCCAGGTGTGGGACAGTCCAAGGTGAGTCATTTGTGTAACCAGGGGAGTGGAGGAGGGGTGACATCCCGCCTTGTGCGGTGTCTCAAATGGTTCCATTCCCCCCTCCCCCAGGGCCCTCTATATACAGCATACAGACGGCTGATGGGCTTTGGGGATCCTCAGTGACCTGCACAGTTACATTATACTGCACCCCGTCCCCGATTCACTGTGTGAAAAGGTTGTTATTCTTTATTGCTTCTACCCCATCGCCTAAACACTTTGTTTCACACAAGTCTTGCTTAAGACTTGTTTAATCCCAGGGCTACGGGGCAAAGGGAGGGAAGTCATAGAATCAGAGTTGTACAACACAGAAACAGGCCCTTCATCCCATCGTGTCCGTGCCGGCCATCAACACCTATCTATTGCAATCCCATTTTCCAGCACTTGGCCCATAGCCCTGAGGTGGCACTAGGAAAATTGTTCCTTCAGTGAACAACACAGACAGGACGGGCCGAACGGCCTCCATCTGTGCTGTAACCATTCAATAATTGTCTGAGGTGTCTTTATCCCGCTGCTCCATTCCCAGTGATTCCCGCCTTCCGCTATTGTCCCTGGCTCCCTGTTTAATCAAGTAATGCCTCCCTTTCCTCTACTCACCCTGTGCAGTGCGTGTGTCAGACTTCCTCTGGACACCTCCCCCCAACACCATCCCGGCCCCTTTAACCATCAGCAGCTTCCTGTTTGTCTGGTCTTAGTTTAAATTTACAGAATTGAAGGATTTAGATTCAAGCTCGCCTAAACTGACTGCTCTAAATCGGAAAATGTTTGTCCCTCACACCTGGATAGTTCATTTTGTTTAAAGTCATACCAAAAATGCAGTTACTGTCCTCAATTGAAGAGGCTCCTCATTTTAATCCGCACCAGACCCGAATATAAAAGAACGAACATTGTCCCCCAGACCCGAATGTGAAACAGTGAACATTATCCCCAGATCTGAATATAAAACAGTGAACATTATCCCCCAGACCCGAATATAAAACAGTGAACATTATCCCCCAGACACGAATATAAAACAGTGAACATTATCCCCCAGACACGAATATAAAACAGTGAACATTATCCTCCAGACCCGAATATAAATCAGTGAACATTATCCCCCAGACCCGAATATAAAACAGTGAACATTATCACCCGGACCCGAATATAAAACAGTGAATATTATCCCCCAGACCCGAATATAAAACAGTGAACATTATCCCCAGACCCGAATATAAAACAGTGAACATTATTCCCCAGACCCGAATATAAAACAGTGAACATTATCCCCCAGACCCGAATATAAAACAGTGAACATTATCCCCCAGACCCGAATATAAAACAGTGAACATTATCCCCCAGACCCGAATATAAAACAGTGAACACTATCCCCCCAGACCCGAATATAAAACAGTGAACATTATCCCCAGACCCGAATATAAAACAGTGAACATTATCCCCCAGACCCGAATATAAAACAATGAACATTATCCCCCAGACCCGAATATAAAACAGTGAACATTATCCCCCCAGACCCGAATATAAAACAGTGAACATTATGCCCCAGACCCGAATATAAAACAGTGAACATTATCCCCAGCCCCGAATATAAAACAGTGAACATTATCCCCCAGACCCGAATATAAAACAATGAACGTTATCCCTAGACCCGAATATAAAACAATGAGACTGGAGTTTCATGAGGCTGAGACTTTTGTTGTCGATGTGGTAAATTAATTTGGGACAATACCTTTAAAAATACTCAGTCTACAATCCTGACATGAATCTGAAAGTGCTGGAATTCCTCAGCAGGTCAGGCCTTCATCTGTGGAGAGAGAAACAGAGTTAACATGACAGCTTTGTGACCTTTTATCTGACCTGAGAATATATAGAAATGTAACAGTTCATTACCAGGTCAAAAGAAGACACTTCACAGACTTCTGGAATCAAATTGACTTCAACAATTTTCTATCATAATCGCTGCCTCCATTTGTTTCTTGTTTCTTTAAGTATTTGTTTTCCTTTCTCATTTCTCTATCATTTTCTCCACATTGTTTTCAGACTGCTGTTATCGTGTCATTCGCATCTCATCTAGACACGTCTTTTGTTTTTTTAATGGGGCCATTACCACTTCTTTTGACCTTACATCATGAAATCTTTTGTCAGTTAATCTGTCCCGCCCTGCAGCCTTTCAGAGACCTTTCCTTCTGTTCCTCTTCCCACCTCCCCCACTTCACTGGCTCACGGACCTGAAATGTCAATTCTGTTTCTCTCTCCATAGGTTCTTCCAGACCTGCTGGAGTGTTTCCAGTTTTTACTGCTAAGTTCATATTTGAAGCATCGCAGTATTGTTCGTTTTTCCATTCCAAGCACTCTACCTGATTAGTTTAACCTCTGTGTGGGAAAGCATTTAGAAGCTGGAATCTAGGTCAAAATAAAGCCATTTGTTCAATTGTGGTTTCATTAAAGCCTGTTCAGGCCAAATCGTGTTGAACTAAATTTCTTGAGTTATTTGTTAAGGCAACAGAGAATGTTGATGAGGTTAATACGGTTGATGTGAACATGAATTGCTAAACAGCATTTGATACAGCGCCAAGTAACAGGCTTGTCAGCAAAGTTAAAGCCCATGGGGCAGAGGCAGCATTGGATGCGTGACAGGAAACAACACGCATGGTAAACGTTGTTTTTTCAGATTGAAGAAAAATATAGAGTGGGATCACAAGGAGTCGGTGTTAAGACCACTGTTTTCTTGATATATATTAAAGACCTAGACTTGTGTGTGCAGGGCAAAATTTGCAAACGAAGCCAAATTTTCAAGTTGCGTTTACAGTGAGGAGCATAGTGATAAACCTCAAGAAGACATAGACAGGATGAAGGAATGGGTAGACATGTAAACAGGTAGAATATAATTCAGAGAGGTGTGAAGTGATTTATTTTGGTAGGGAGAACGAGGAGAGACAAAATAAAATAAAGGGTACAATTGTAAAAGGGTGCAGGAGCAGCGTAATCTGGGGCTATATGTACACAAATCATTGAAGATGGCAGGGCAGACTAAGAAAGCAGTGAATAAAGCATGTGGAATCGGGAATAAAGTAGAAAATCAACAAGTTAGAATAAACCTGAATAAAACACTGGCTTAGCCCCAACTGCAGTATTGTGTCCAATTCTGAGCCCCTCACTTCCGGATGAATGTGAGGCATTCGAGAGTGTGCAAAAAAGATTCACGAGAGACGATGAACTTCAGTTAGGTGAAGTTGGGTTTGTTTTCCTTGGAAGGGGAACCGTTCTCTTGCATCTTTCCTGGGCCCTCTGACTTCAATTCCTTCTGAAATTGCAGCCATTTCTTGTTATTGATGTGGGTCATTAAGAAACAATGGACTCTTATGATGTCATCCAGTCCCAGTGAGATGATGTCATGAAGACTATTAAATACCAGCGGAGCCTTAGTGGTGAAAACAGTTTTGTTCGAGATGGCAGCAAGTCCATTACTGATAGATCAGCAAATGGAATTAATGGGAAAGAAAGTGAGGCAACTCATGAACATCAGGAATATTGTTGTGAATTATGAAGGTGAACAACGTGTACAGTATACATGCCCCGTTTCCCGACACGCGGCCCCCGTCTCCCGACACGGTGTCCCCTATCTTTAAGTCCTTCCAGTTTGGATAAAAGGTCTCCGACCTGAAACATGCACTCGGCTTCCCTCTCCACAGAAGCTGTTTGACCTGCTGAGAGTTTCCAACATTTTCTGTTTTGAGGTAGGATTTCCAGCACCAGCAGTATCTTGTTTCAGGGTCACAGTGGATCAGTTTTCTCTGACTTATCGTTCCCTGTTTAAAGGTGAAGAAGGGGATTTTAAAGAATGAGACAATAACTGTCCCCCTGTTCGACATGAAACTAAACTCACTGTTAATTCCTCCTGAGTAACAATTGTAAACACAAAGCTTCCAGCTGGGATTGAACCGGGGACTTTCTCATGTAAAGTAAACGTGATAATCAGTGCACTAGGGAAATGAGTGTGAATCCCCCCCGGACAGAGGGGAACTGACCATCCATCTCTCGCTCTAATTCCCAAACAGAAAATGCTGCCAAGAATCAGCAAGTCAGGCTGAGTCTGTGGCCGCTCTCACCATTTGGAACCGTCACAATGCTCGGCTGATTGATGGCAGGTCTAGACCAATAGGAAGAGGGGGCGGGACTGGAGGACCGAGCGGGAGCGGCTGGTCCTCCAACCAATCGGAGTGAATGAGGGGCGGGACCAGGCTGGGAGTGAAGCATGCGCAGTGTGAGTAATGGCGATGGGTAGACGCTTCTCGGACCCGTAATCGGAAAGGAAGAGAATTGTTGGGCGGAGGGAGCGATCGATTGGGCGCGTGGGTGGAGCGGATTGGTAAACTTGTTGTGCAATCAGAAAACCCCAAAATTGAACATTGCGGTCTCCCGCTTGCACGGAGCGGGGGGCCGCAACCCCCATAAATCGGGCCCAGTTATCGGCCGCCATCTTTATTGGGGTCAATGTGCAGCAGGGCGCATGCGGGGCGTCCATCTTTGTAGGGGGCAAGGTTTTGAATGACTGGGAGGAGCTTGTTTCCCATTGTTCAGAATGGAGACAATTTGTCCATCAAGTTGCAATATCTTTGAGTCCCAATGTCTTATTGATGAGGCAGAGCGGCGACAGAGAAAGAAAGAAAAGGAAGTAAATCCTGCTTCCCGAATTCTGCTACCTCGTGGCACGTCCTGTCCCCTATGTCCAAAGATCTGTGGGTCTTTTCAGTCCTATGAAGACCCAGGGCAGAAACCTGCGCCCCTGAGGAGATGTCATCCTGCCTTTGTGTTTCTGTGGGTTCTCCCTCACTCCCTTTTTCCTGTTTTAAATCAATTTCACAGGGGATTAGAAGGGGAAGATTTGCAGTCGGAAAACTCAAACCAAACATCACAACAGGATCTGATAGAGTCGCCCAATTTATCAAGACCTGAATATCATCGGTTTATAGACATGGAAGGAAAAAGCACCATTCACGGTGGGGAGAAACCATACACATGTTCTGTGTGTGGACGAGGCTTCAGCAGATCATCAGACCCATCAAAACATAAATGCGGTCAAAATGGGGAGAAGCCATGAAAATGTGCAGGTTGTAGGAAGGGATTCACTGATACAGTTCAGCTGGAAACTCAGCGGGACAGTCACACCAGGAAGAGGCTGTTCACCTGCTCAGATTGTGGGAAGAAATTTGTTAATTCATCCAACCTGCTTACACACCAACGAGTTCACACTGGGGAGAGACCGTTCACCTGCCCTGAGTGTGGGAAGGGATTCATTAATTCATCCAATCTGCTGAGGCACCAGGGAGTTCACACGAGTGAGAGACCGTTCACTTGCTCCAAGTGTGGGAAAGGATTCACTCAGTCATCCAGCTTGGTGATAAACCAGCGGGTTCACACTGGGGAAAAGCCATTCACCTGCTCCGAGTGTGGGAGGGGATTCACTGACTCATCCAACCTGCTGGCACACCAGCGTGTTCACACTGATGAGAGACCATTCAGGTGCTCTCACTGTGGGGCTGGGTTCAGGCGAGCATCTGAACTCACCATACACCAGCACACTCACACTGGGGAGAGGCCATTCACCTGTACGGAGTGTGGGAAGGGATTCACTGATTCATCCACCCTGCTGAGGCACCAGCGAATTCACACTGGGGAGAGACCGTTCACCTGTACAGAGTGTGGGAAGGGATTCACTCAGTTATCCAGCCTGCTGAGACATGAACAAACTCACACTGAGGGGAGGCCATTCAGCTGCTCTGAGTGTGGGAAAGGATTCGCTCATTCGAACAACCTTGTGAGACACCAGCGAGTTCACACCGGGGAGAAGTTGTTCACCTGCTCTGAGTGTGGGAAGAGATTTACTCAGTCATCCCACCTACAGACACATCAACGAATTCACACTGATGAGAGACCGTTTAAATGCCCAGACTGTGGGAAGTGCTTTAAAAGTTCCGGGGAACTAATGTCCCATCAACTTGTTCATACTGATGAGAGACCGTTCGGGTGCTCTCACTGCGGGGCTGGGTTCAGGCGATCATCTCAACTCATTTTACATCAGCGAACTCACACTGGGGAGAGGCCGTTCACCTGCTCCGAGTGTGGGAAGGGATTCACTCAGTCATCCCACCTGCAGACACACAAGCGCACTCACACAGGGGAGAGGCACTTCACCTGCACCACGTGTGGGAAGGGATTCACTCAGTCATCCCACCTGCTGACACACCAGCGAGTTCACACTGGGGAGAGGCCATTCACCTGCTGCAAGTGTGGGAAGGGATTCACTCAGTCTGCTAACCTGCTGAAACACCAGCGAGTTCACAAATAACTGCAGTGATTGGATTTTGCTGTTAATCACAACCAGACTGAGCCATGTTCATTCGGGCCTGTTTCTGCTGATGTTAATAAACACCAGCCCTGTCATCGTGGTTCTCACTCTGAATAAAAATTAAATTAATCAGTTTTGTGTTAAACACACTGTTTTGAGTCTCTTTAATATCTCAAACACACGTTAATTCCTTTGAAGGGCTCTCCCTCTCCTTCAAATCTGCCATCATCGCTCTCTCCTCAATAAAACCAACCCTTGACCCCAATGTCCTTGTAAACTACCTCTCCATTTCTTTCCACCCTTCCCTCTACCAAACCCTTGTCACCATCCAAATCCATGCCCATCAGACTTGTAACTCTATGTTTCAATCCGTGCAATAAGATTCCTGCCCCTGTCACAGTATCGAAACAGCTCTTCTCAAAGTCACATATTACATCTGATGTGAATGTGACAAAGGTAAACTCTCCCTCACAGTCCTTCTCGGCCTGTCCGCAGTCTTTGACACCATTGACCAAACCATCCTCCTCCAATGCCTCTCCACTGGTGCCCTGCTGGGTGGGACTGCAAGCTCCTGATTCCTTTCTTATCGATCTCATTGTAACCAGAGAATCACCTACAGGAGCTGTGATTACCTGAGTTACATTTTCACAGACTGACTCACCCGGTAAGTGATCAGATGTCACTGAACTTTGATATAAAAATGTTCCATTTTCACTCTCAGAGTGACCGTATCTTACAGACCAAGCCCTTCTTTCCAGATTAGCCCTTCTGGATAAGATCAACAGAGAAGCGTGAAGACGTTCCAGTTCACAACCCAAACTCATAGAGGTAAAAAATGTTTGCTAATTCATGTTAAAAAATAGAGCATAGCAGAACAATTTTGTGTTAATGTATGACAGACTTTACTGAAAAAGATTAATTACTGAACATTGGCCAACAGCTCCATTCTTGCAGGATGGAGATGGTAGGAGTTGGATATTAATCATTCTTATTTTGCAATCCCTATGTTAGCAGAAAATCACTAATTTATACAGACTCGCTCACACAGTCAGTGATCAGAACTCACTGGACTGTGACAAGCTGTGTTTACCTGAGTTATATTTATACAGGCTCACTCACTCAGTAAGCGATCAGGTCTCACTGAACTATGACACAATCATATTCTAATCACTCTCACACAGACTGTATCTTGCAGGCCAAGTTATTCTACCCTCATCAGCCCTTCTGCACAAGATTGACACACAACAAGATCACAGTGCTACAAACATTTGGAACTTCTTGTTAGAATGTAAACTGGGAGAACAATGGTCTATTGGTCTCTTACAGACATAGAGATAGAGATTGACAGTCAGGATTAACCAACAATTTTTACCACATCACACAATTGGTATGACGCAGAAGGAGGCCATTTGGTCCATCGTGTTTGCACTGGCTCTCCCAAAGAGCAACTCACCTAGTCCCATTCTCCCACCTTACCCTTTACGTCCTCCCGTTTCTGATAACAGTCTAATTCCTTCCTGAAAGCTTCAGTTGAACCTGCCTCCGCCACACTCCCAACCTGTGCATTCCAAAATTTAATTGCAATGCTGCATAAGAAGTTTCTCCACATATCACTTTTGCTTCTTTGAATAACTTCTTTAAATCTGTGCCCTCTCGTTCTTGATCCTTTCACGAGTCAGAACAGTTTCTTCCTATAGACTCTGTCCAGACGCCTCATGATTCTGAATGCCTCCATCAAATCTCCTCTGAGCATCTTTTCTCTCATGCCACCATGCTAACCTTTCCAATCTATCTTCATAACTCAAGTTTCTCAACTCTGGAACCATTCACGTAAATCTCTTCTATACTCTCTCCAATGCCTTCACATCCTTCCTAAAATTCAGTGTCGAGAACTGTAAGCAATAATCCAGCTGAGGTCTAACTAGTGTCTTATACAAGCTCAGCATAACCTCCTTGCTCTTGTACTCTGTGTCCCTATTCAAAAAATCCAGGAAACTGAATCACTTATTAACCATTCTCTCAACCTGCCCTGCCACAATGACTTAGGCACATATACACACAGGTCCCTCAGCTCCTGCACCCCCCTTTAGAGTTGTACCCCCTAATTTATACTGTCTTCCTGCCAAAACTTATCGTCTCACATTTCTCTGGATTGAACTTCAGCTGCCACCTCTCCACCCATTCCACCAGCTTGTCTATGAACTTTTGAAGTTCTACAATATCCTCCTCACAGTTTGTGATTTTTCTGAGTTTTGTATTATCCACAGATTTTGAAATGTTGCCTTTGCCCCAAGTTCTAGGTCATTAATGTATGGCAGGAAAAGCAATGGTCCCATAACCATACCGCTGTGGAACTCCATTACAAACCTTCCTCCAGTGCAAAAAATATCCACTAACTGCTACTCTCTGTTTCCTGTTATGCAGCCAATTCCGTATCCATGTTTCTACTGTCCCTTTTGTAACCTGAGCTTTAACTTTTCTCACAAATCTTTTGTGCAGTACTTAAACAAACGCCTTTTGGAAGTCCATGTACACCATAGTGACAGCATTGCCCTCATGAACCTTCTCTGTTACCTCTTCAAGAAACTCCATCAAATTAGTTAAACATGATTTTCCTTTAAGAAATCCATGCTGGCTTTCCATAATCAACCTGCATTTGTCAATGTGATGATTAACTTTGTCCAGAATTATTGTTTCTAGGAGTTAACCTAATTGGTCTGTAGTCGCTGGGCATATCTTTACGCCCTTTTTTGATCAAGAGTGTAAAGTTTGCAATCTTTAGTCCTTGGGGTCTACCCTTGAGTCTACAGAAGACTGAAAAATTATGTCCAGTTCCTCCGCAATTTCAACTCACATCTTGCAGTATCCATGGATGCATCACATCTGGTCCTGGCGACTTAACAACTTTAAGTACAGATAGGATATTCAATACTTCCTCTTTCCCGCTTTTAAACCCATCTAGTGTCCGAATTACTTCACATTTTTACCATGGTCTGGGTAGCATCTTCTTCCTTGCTAAAGACAGGTGCAAAGTATTCATTTAATACCTCAGCTATATGTCTGCCCCCTTGTGTAAATTCCCTTTTTGCCCCATATCAACCCTGGTCTGAAGCTTTGGAGCTCGAACATGGTATTTATTATTCTTCAGCCCCTATGCTAACAGAAACCCTATCCTCAATTCCCCGGGTTCAGACAAAGATTAACTGAGACACTGTTTCTAATGGCGGCCGAAATTACCCACAATCCGGTGCGCCTCAGAAACCGCTCTATCTGGTGCGGGTTGTCCGGGTGAACGGCGCATGCTCGGAGTCTCCCGCTCTCTGCTTGAGGTTGGTGCCGGAGAGAAGCCGGAAGAAAGTGGAGAATGTTCATTGGTTCAGATTCGGCACTGGGGCCGCCCTCGGGATTTGTAAACCCCGCCCCCCGACACTGACCTCTCACCTGACAGCTCCCAATGCCCGGCTGATTGATGGCAGCTGCGGGCCAATAGGAAGAGGGGTTGGGGCAGGATAGTCGTGTAGGAGAGGCTGGTCCTCCAACCAATCGGAGTGAATGAGGGGCGGTGCTGAGCCCGGCTCTCCCTCATTGGCTGAAACTCTGCATCATTCTGAAAGCTAATTTCTCTCAAACTCCAGAAGAAAGCTGGACCTTTCTTTTTGTGACTTTAAACAGATGAAACCCTGTGGATGTGGAGTAGACATTTCAACATTTGTTACTGAAATGTGCGGACATGATGAAACAATACACACACAATTCAAGGGCTGACTTCAGGGCATGAATGCAGACATGGAATGACACCATTAGAACAAGAAGGTTCCCTAGTTTCAATAAATGGTTTGGACAGTTTAGGGAGAAGGTTAATGCTGTTAATCATTCAGAACAATAGACGGAAATCAAGGCCTGTGAGAGAGGGGCCCACCGCAGACAGGTCGAGAAAGACCAGAATGGAAAGTTTACCTTTGTCACAGTCATATAGCTTTCAAAATAACTGTTCTGGAATTGTGGCGGGGCAGAAACCTGATTGGAGAGATTCAAACCTGGAGTTCAGAGAAAGATGGACATGGATTTGGGAGATTACAAAATGTTTAAGTATTTTTCAAAGGAAATTGAGGCAGGGAATGAGGCGGCAGCATGCAAAGATGCAGAAGTGAAGAGTTTGTTATTTTAACGACAGTGGTAATGATGGAAGATTTAAAGGAGAGCGGGACAGTACTTGAAAAGAGAGAACTGTTGTGAATGTCAGTAGGCATGGGGAGGTTGTTTGGTCAATAGTTTAGTGGGAATAGGGTCGATGGAGCAGGTTGTGCACAGAGAGAGCACTGAGAGGGCATAAGGGGAGACAGGAGAGAAACTCGTGAAAAATGTGTGTTCAGGGCTTGGGCAAGTGGGATCTTCAGACACAGTTTGTCCCGTTGGGCCAGTGGAAGGGAGGGAAGCAGCAGAGGCAGCTGATCGGATTGTCTCAATCTTAGAAACAAAGAAGCTCCATGAGATCCTCACATTGTTGCTGGAAGTGAGGATGGAGGAGACAAGCGAGAGGGAGAGCCCTTCAAAAGGAACAAACTTGTGTTAAAGATATTAAAAAGACTCAACACACTGTGTTTAACGCAAAGCTGATTTATTTGAATTTTATCCAGAATCTGTAACTGGGCTGGAGTTTATTAACATCAGCAGAAACACATTCCAATGAATATGCTTCAGACAACAATATCATTAGGAACTAAATCCAACCCAAGCAGTTACTTGTGAACTCGCTGGTGTCTCAGCAGGTGGGATGACCGAATGAATCCCTTCCCATACTCAAAACAGGTGAACGGCCACCCCTGACTTTGAACTCACTGGTGTTTCAGTAGGTTGGATGAATCAGCAAACCCCTTTTTACACACAGTGCTGGTAAACGGCCTCTCCCCAGTGTGAACTCACTGGTGTGTCTGCAGATGGGATGACTGAGTGAATCCCTTCCCACACTCACAGCAGGTGAACAGCCTCTCTCCAATGTGAGTGCTTCAATGAATTTCCAGCTGGGATGGGTAACTGAATCCCTTCGCACAGTTCCCACATTTCCATGGATTCTCTCCAGTGTGACTGTGGCTGTGGTTCGACAGGTCATTTGTTCGGCTGCAGCCTCGTCCACACAC
This sequence comes from Cetorhinus maximus, assembly GCF_964194155.1. Lineage (NCBI taxonomy): Eukaryota > Metazoa > Chordata > Chondrichthyes > Lamniformes > Cetorhinidae > Cetorhinus > Cetorhinus maximus. The sequence continues at coordinate 53,627,826 of NC_135901.1, read as the reverse complement.
AGAGCATGTATACGGTTTCTCCCCACTGTGAACAAGGCTTTTAACTTCCATGTTCAAAATTCGATGATATGTGGGTTACGATAAATTGGGCGACACCATCAGATCCTGATGTGATGTTAAGTTTGAGATTCCGGACTGCAAGCCCTGTGAAAGTAGTTTAAAACAGGCCAAAGGGAGTGAGAGAGAATCCATAAAAACACAAAGGCAGGTTACGAAATTGAGCTGAATGAATCTGGTCATTTTTGGGACTGGCACGAGGAAAAAGTGACAATGAAAGCTTTCAGACACAATGGATTCATCAATGCCTATTAGGAAAGGGAACCCAACGACTGGACAGGGCCTATACAAAACTCCAAAATCTAGGGGAGGAAAGAGAGGGAGATGGGAGAGCCAGGGCGTGAAGGAGAGGGATGTTACACATCTGCAACTCTACCAGAGCTTTGGCAGAATCTCCCAAACCCGCAACCTCTACCAGCTAGAAGGACCAGGGTAGCAGGTGTCTGTGAACATAATCACCTCCAAGTCACACACGGTCCTGACTTGACTGACATTTAGTACTGGATGAACAGAAATTTCCTCCATTTAAATATTGGGAAGACTGAAGCCATTGTCTTCAGTCCCAGCTACAATCTCCACTCACTAACCATCAATGCCATCCATCTCTCTGACAAATTTGAGACTGAACCAGACTATTCAACAATCAATTTTAGATCGTGAACTCACTCCTCCATCCCCACCCCCTTTCCGATCCCTCTTATATTTTCCAATAATTTATATAGATTTTTCCTTTCCCACCTATTTCCATTATTTTGAAATGTATTTCCATCCATTGTTTTATCTCTACCTTTTAGACTATTTCGATCCCTTCCCTTCACCCCACCCCACCCCCCCGAGGGCATATCTGTACCTTGCTTGTCCTGTTTTCTACCGTTAATTAGCACATTCCTTAGATAATATCGCCACCTTCAACATCTCTTTGTCCTTTTGTCTATGACATCTTTTGGAAATCTTCATCTATCACTGGCCCTCTATCCAGCTCTACCTGTCCCACTCCACCCCCCACCCTCCGCCCCATTAAACCAGCTTATATTTCACCTCTTTTCTATTTTTACTTAGTTCTTTTGAAGAGTCATACAGACTCAAAACGTTAACTGTGTTCCTCTCCGCAGATGCTGCCAGACCTGCTGAGTTTTTCCAGGTATTTTTATTTTTGTTTCAGACTATTCACTATCTTGGTGTCATATTTCGCCCCAAGCTGAGCCTCTATTTGCACCTCAGTAACTTTGCCAAACTTCACAACTGCCTCAGCTCATCTGCTGCTAAAACTCATCCTTTTCCTTGTTCCCGCTAAACTGGACTATTACTAGCTACCCACATAAAGATGGGGTCATTTAAAACTCCGCTTCCCTTATCCTTACTCGCACTAAGACTCGTTCATCCAACACCCCTGTGTTCACTAAGCTACATCGGCTTCTCGTTAGGCAGCTTCACAATGTTCAAATTCTCATCCTTGTTCTAAAATCCTTCCGTGGCCTCACCCTCACTATCTCTATAATATCCTCCAATCTACATCCCGCCAAAAAAACTGGAGTCATTTAATTCAGGCCTTCTGAGGATCCCTGATTTCAATTGATCCACCATTGGTGACCGAGCCTTCAGCTGCCCAGGCCAAAAACTCTGAAATATTCTCCTTAGACCTCTCTGCCTCCCTCTCATCCTTTAAGACACTCCTTATAACCTACTTCTTTGACCAAGCCTCTGATCATCTGCCCTTATGCCTGCTTATGTGACTTAGTGTTAAATATTGCAACATAATATTCCTGTGAAACACATTGGAAGGTTTTATTCTATCCAGGGTGCTACATAAATACAACTTGTCCTTGATGATTTGGATATATATCATCGCTGAGTGGAAACCCTGTAACTCCTTACCAAAGAGCATTGTGGGAGCACCTTCACCACAGTGACTGCAGCGGTTCAGGAAGAAGGCCCACCAACACCTGACCAACAAACAACTGGGGATTGACAATATCTGCTGGTCTTGTTAGTGACGCCCAAATACCAAGAATGGATTTAACAAAAAACCTCGGTTGTTTCTCTCTCCACAGTTGCTGTCAGACCAGGTGAGTTTTTTTTTTCCAGCATTCTCTGTTTTGATTTCAGACTTCCAGCATCCCCAATATTTTGCTTTTATCCGAATTGGTCTGCCTGTGTTTCTAAACTCAATCCTGTAAAACAATGAAACAAAAGCAAAACTCTACAATGTTGGATCTGAAATGAAAATATAAAAGACTTCAAATATTCAGCTGGTCAGGCAGCATAAACCGATTAAGAAACAGAGTTAGGGTCTCAGGTCACTGACTTGCCTTCAGACTGCACGAAAACGCTCAGCGGCAGCCGATAAGTAATGGCGGCCAAGGTTCCCACAATGCTATGGGCCCAGAAACCGCTCTATCTAAAAGTTGTTTATTTTCTTATCTAAGGTCGGTTGACGCAATCTGCGGGTGGTAACAATGGCGCATTGAGAGGTAAGGAGGTGAAGAACTGCAGCAAATTACAGGAATACTTAAACGGACTTGCAGACTACACGAAGAAATGGAAAATTAAATTCAAAATAGTGAAATGAAGGAGGGTTGGGTTCCTGCAGATGGAGATAGACCGTATTCGATCCCGAGGTGCATTCAGGGTAGGATGACCCGCCATTATTATAGAAGAATTATGCCGCGTTTCTGCGCTTGCGCACCCACAACAATGCCGAAACTAACAAAATAAAGCCCAGCTCTGAAGAAGAGTCATACGGACACGAAACGTTAACTCTGCCTTTCTCTCCACAGATGCTGCTAGATTTGCTGAGTTTTTCCAGCATTTTCTGCTTTTGTTGCCGAGACTAACAACCTCCCCGCATCCAAAATCACTGGAACCTGCAGCCTGGAACTGGGAGTTGGAGAAGCGGGAAGAATGAGGAGAAACAATATAATCTGACACTCACAACAACCTCCAATCCACCTCCATTCCCGGGATAGTGAGACAGAGTTTAGAAACACTCACCAACACGACTCCAATGAAACATCCACGAGGAAAGGGGGAGCAGTGACTGTGCCTGCTCTGATATAGCCCCAGACCTGTCACTCAAACCCCCAACTCCGCCCAGTTCACAGCACAACCTATCAGCTTGAAGCTTCCTGCACTTTGACCCCGCCCGGCTCAGGTGTGGGACAGTCCAAGGTGATTCGTTTGTGTCACCAGGAGAGTGGGGGAGGGGTGACCTCCCGCCCTGTGCTTTCTCCAAAATGAATTCTTCCTCCTCTCCCCCAGGGCCCTCTAAACAATGCATGCAGGTGGCTGATGGACTTTAGGGGTCCTCACTGACCTGCACAGATACATTATCCTGCACCTCCCACCACCCCCATTCACCATATGAACAAGTTGCTTTTCATTCTTCTGCTCCCCCTTTGCGAAAACATCTTGATTCAAACAAGTTTTGTTTAAGACTTGTTTAATCTTGTTTAATTGCAGGGCTATGGGGCAAAGGCAGGGACGTGGCATTAGGTAAATTGTTCCTTCAGGGGGCTAACGCAGACCTTTTGAGCTACAACCATTCTATGGTTCTCTGATGTGTCTATTCCGTTGCTCCATTCCCAGTGATTCCCACCTTTTGCTATTGTCCCTGGCGCCCTGTTTAACCAAGTAATTCCTCCCCTTTCCCCTGCTCACCCTGTGCAGTGTGTGTCAGACTTCCTCTGGACACCTCCCCCCACCACCATCCCGGCCCCTTTAACCATCAGCAGCTTTCTGCTTTTAGTTTAAATTTACAGTATTGCAAGATTTAGCTTCAAACTCGCCTTCGCTGACTGCAGCTAATCTGATAATGTTTGCCCCTCACACCAGGGTAGTTTATTTTGTATAAAGTCAGACCAAAAATTCAGTGACTGTCCTCAAGCTTCTTCTTTTGATGCTCACAGGACCCAAATATAAAACAGCGAACGTTCTCCCCCTAGACTGAATATAAAAGAGTGAACATTCTCCCCACAGACCCAAATATAAAGTAAAGTAGTGAGACTGGAGTGTCATGAGGCAGAGGCATTTGTTGTCGATGTGACAAATTAATTTGGGACAATCTCTGCCTTTACAAACTCTCACAGTCTACAATCCCGTCATGAAACTGAGAATGCTGGAAATCCTCAGCAGATTTGCATCTGTGGAGAGAGAAACAGAGTTACCGTGACAACTCTGTGACCTTTCATCTGAACTGCAAATGGATAGAAATGTAACAGTTCATTACCAAGTCAAAAAGAGACACTTTACAGACTTGGAGAATCAAAATTGTGTTCAACAATTTTCTATCATATTCTCTGCCCCCATTTTGTTTTTTGTTTCTTTGCGTCCTTGTTTTCCTTTCTCATTTCTCTTATTTTCTTTACTTTGCTATCAGACGGTTGTGATGGTGCAATTCGCGCCTCATATCGACACATCTTTTGTGTTTTCACTTGTCCCATTACCACTCCCTTTGACCTTGCTTCATGAAACCAAATCTCTCTCGCCCTGCAGCCTTTCAGAGACCGTTCCTTCTGTCCTCCCCACCTCCCCACCTCCCCGATTTCACTGGCTCACAGGCCTGAAACGTCAATTCTGTTTCTCTCTCCAGAGGTTCTTCCAGACATGCTGAGTGTTTCCAGTTTTAACTGTTTTCATTTCATATTTGAAGCATTCAGTATTGTTCATTTCTCCATTCCAAGCACTCTGGCTGAGATTTATTAATAATTAAATTCATTTATTCATACTTTAGTGTTATATGTCTTGAAATCTGATTAATTATTGAGCTATTTATCAGTGTCTTCAAATGTAGTTACAATTTCATCACTTCTCTCTTTTTCCTCACACTTCCTCTCACTAATATTAAATCCATACTAATCTTAAATGGAAGGATCACCCCAGCACCGACAGACCAGTCAGTTTAACCTCGACATGGGAAAGCATTTAGAAGCGGCAATTCAGGCCAAAATTAAGTTATTTGTGCAATTGTGGGTTAATTAAAGTGAGCACGGATTTGTTCAGGACAAATCGTGTTGAACGATATTGCTTGAGTTTTATTGATGAGACAACAGAGAATGTGATTGAGGATAACACAATTGAGGTGCACATGAACTTCTAAAAGGCATTTGAGACAGTACCAAGTAACAGGCTTGTCAATAAAGTTAAAGACCATGGGGCAGAGGCAGCATTGGCTGTGTGACAGGAAACAACATGCATGGAGAATGATTGTTTTTTCAGATTGAGGAAAAATAGACACTGGGATCACAATGAGTCAGTGTTAAGACCACTGATTTCTTGATATATGTTAATGACCTAGACTTGTGTGTTCAGGGCAAAATTTCAAAATTTGAAAACGGAACCAAATTTTCAAGTTGTGTTTACAGTAGGGAGGATAATGAGAAACTTCAAGAGGACATAGAGAAGATGGTGGAATAGGCAGACAGGTGCCAATAAAATTTAATTCAGAGAGGTGTGACGTGATTCATTTTGGGAGGAAGAACGAGGAGAGACAATAGAAAATAAAGGATACAAGTGTAAAATGGTGCAGGAGCAGTTCAACCTGGGGCTTTATGTGCACAAATCATTGATGGTAACAGGGCAGGCTGAGAAAGCAGTGAATAAAGCACGTGGAATCCTGGGCTTCATGAATAGAGGAATTAAGTACAAAAACAACCAAGTTAGAAGAAACTTGAATAAAACACTGGCTTGGCCCCAGGTATAGTATTGTGTCCAATTCTGAGCACCTCACCACAGGAAGAATGTGAGGCATTAGAGAGTGTGCAGAAAATATTCACGAGAGATGAGGAACTTCAGTTAGGTTAGGTGAAGTTGGGTTTGTTTTCCTTGGAAGGGGAACCGTTCTCTTGCATATTTTCTGGACCTTCTGTCTTCACTTCCTTCTGAAATTGTAGCCATTCAGTGGCGGGGGTGTTAAAAACTTTCTTTCATGGCATTTGGGCAAGGCCAGCATTTGTTGCCCATCCCCAACTGCCCTTGAAGCAAGTGGCTTGGCACACCATTCAGAGGGCCATTCAGAGTCAAACACATTTCGGTGGATTTGGAGTCACATGTAGGCCAGACCATGTAAGGATGGCAGATTTCATTCCCTAAAAGGCATTAGTGAACCAGATGGGTTTTTTAAAATGATAATCGACCATGGTTTCATTGTCACCGTTACTGAGCCGAGCTTTCAATTCCAGATTTTTTAATTGAATTTAACTTGAACCAGCTGCAGTGGCGGGACTTGAACCCAAGTCCCTCGAGTTTTAGCTGGCCTTCCAGAATACTGGTTTAGTGAAATCGATGCCACCGTCTCCCCCAATACATATATATTTTTAATTATTTTGTAAATAGTTTAATATTTGTCAGTATTTTGTTTCATGTGGCTTCTAATATGAGTTTCAGACAGTTCTGTGCCAAGTGGACGAGGTGTTTAAAGGTCATTAATTTCCCTCTTTGCATGTTAATGTTCATTAAAGACACAGAGAATAATGTCCTCCTCATTCAGTATTAATGACACTTAAATCTTTTGGGTGAACAGGTGGTCTATACATTCAGGTTATTGTATAATTTGATTGCTAATTTTATTGAGTGCCCAAAATTTTAATTTGCTGACTCAATCTCCACATTGTCGCATAAAATGACTATTTCTCATTGGGCAGGCAATGGCGATGCGTTTTCCCAGCATAACCCGCGGTGGTGAATGTCCCCTATCCACACCACAAGCGAGCGGTGCGCAGGCTCAGTGCCGGACAGTGTTTGGAGCGCGCGCATTGTCAGTGACGGCAATGGGGCGAGAAGCGCCTCAGTCTCATCTGCAGCCGGTGAGGATTTGGATATGCGACGGGAGCAATAGAGCCGGCGGCTGGTTGGGGAGGTTTCTAAACACCCGGTGAAGGCCTCAAACCCCGAACAGAGACCTGCAGGTCCTGAGCTTGCAGCTCCGGGGCTTTTAACCGAGACGAGACCCAGATTAACGGCCGCCATCTTGTTTCGGCGGGGTTTAGAGCGCATGCGCATATATCTTGATGACGCTACAGTGGGCGGGGCTTCGGCGTGCCTGTTCCCAACCGGGTCCAAGTGCCCGGATAATACACTAACTGGGCAACAGGTTTTTCAACAGCTTTACCCACTTTCAGGCTGCCGGTGATGTTTGAAGCGTAGAGGAGTCCACGGGCCTTGTTTCTATTCGGGCGGAGAGGTTGCAGCCCCTGTATAGTTACCTGAAGGGGATGATCCTCAACCTTTGGTGTCACTGCTGTCCCATTCTCTGAATCTTTGTCTGACCAGTGTGGAGGGGGAGTGGGTAAGTCAGAGAATCTTCTCCTGACACTGTTCATGGGCCCGGTTAAAACAGAAATTTGCAGATCCAGGATGGGTGACACACCTGGGGGTGGTCACACTGGCTGCCAACCTCTCTTCCATGGTCTTGTCCGTGCCCGGGTGTCCCTGGAAAGGGAACACGCGGTGTCCACTGGTACACTTGATACCTCCCACATCCAGTAGGCACCTCAGGGTACAGAGTGTCTCATAGACACTTGAAACAACATTCTGGTTTAGTTAGGGAGGTTCCCTTTGCTTTTGTTGGGACTTTGTTGCTGATTTGTGCTTCTTTTAGTTTGATTGGACCACATGTTTGGGGAAAGAATGTCCCAAAGAAACTTGAATTGTCTGTTTTGAATTTCTATCCTGTACTTACAGTGATGGTTTTTGTAAACTCCTTTTACAGGGGAGAAGAGGGAGATGATTTGCATCCAAACCAAACCAAACATCACATCAAGATCTGACCGCGTCACTCGATTCATCAAGACCTGAATATCATCAGACATTGACTGTGAAAGTAGATATATTTGTCTGTTCTGTCTGTGGGTAAAGATTTGAAACATCAGTGTGACTGGAAAAACACTGAGACACACACACACACACCGGAGTGAGAGTGTTCCAGTGAACTGAATGTAGAACGTGTTTTAACCTGTTACACCACCTGAAACAAAGATTTCACCATGCACAGCAGGAATAAACTGTGCAAGTGTACTGTGTGTGGACAAGAACTCAACTGATTATCCAACCTGGAGAGGCACAGGAACATCGACACCATGGAGAAACCGTGGAACTGTGGGGACTGTGGGAAGGAATTCAGATCCCCTTCTGAGCTGGAAACTCATCGACGCATTCACACTGGGGAGAGACCGTTTATCTGTTCTGAGTGTGGGAAGGGATTCACTCGACTAACTAACCTCACTTCACACCAACTTGTTCACTCAGACATGAGACCTTTTGAATGTAGCGACTGTGAGAAGAGCTTTAAAAGCAAAAAGAATCTGCTAATACACCAGCGAGTTCACACTGGGGAGAGGCCGTTCACCTGCTTTGACTGCGGGAAGGGATTCGCTCAGTTATCCAACCTGCTGCGACACCAGAGAGTTCACACTGGAGAGAGGCCGTTCACCTGCTCCAAGTGTGGGAAGGGATTCACTCAGTTAAGTACCCTCACTTCACATCAACTTGTTCACTCTGGCATGAGACCTTTTAAATGTTCTGACTGTGAAAATTGCTTTAAAAGCAGAAAGATTCTGTTGATACATCAGAGAATTCACACTGGGGAGAAACCATTCACCTGCTCCAAGTGTGGGAAGGGATTCACTCAACTAACCCAGCTCACTTCACATCAGCGTGTTCACTCTGAAAAGAGACCTTTTAGATGTTCTGACTGTGTGAAAAGCTATAAAAGCAAAGTGGATCTGCTGACACACCAGCGAGTTCACACTGGAGAAAGGCCATTCACGTGTTCCATGTGTGGGAAGGGATTCATTCACCCATCCCTCCGGCTGAAACACCAGCGAGTTCACACTGGAGAGAGGCCGTTCACCTGCTCCGTGTGTGGGAAGGGATTCAGTCATTCATCCACCCTGCAGACACACCAATGTATTCACAAGTGACTGCAGGGGTTGGATTCTGCTGTTAATCACATCCAGGACTGAACCATGTTCATTCTGACAGTTGGGGTTTGTTTTTGCTGATGTTAATAATCCCAGTAACTGGGCTGGAGTTTAATATTCTGGATAAAGGTTAAATAAATCAGCTTAGTGTCAAATACACAGTGCTCGAGTCCATGATTTCTCTAAGAAAAGAGGAGACTGATTGATGTTCTGTTAATGACTTTTCTGGCTTTGGTCCTTCTCTCCTTTGTGAATGGAAGATGTACATTTATATCGCAACTTTCACAGCTTCAGGATGTTCCAAAGTGCTTTACAGGCAGTGAAGTCTTTTTGAAGTGTAGTCCCTGTGTAATGTGGGAAATGCATGTCGGACCAGCCGTGAGCTTGGTCCAAACCATGGAGTCCCTCATCTTGCAGGAAATCCACCCCAGCCACAAGGACGAGGTTTTGATGGCACCGCCCTGGGTGTCTCAATGGGATCTACGAGGTCGCTGGACATAACACGTCACCCAACAGTGATTAATCCCAAACAGCAGACCCCCAACAAGGGACTGGTGAGGAGTTTACCCTCTCACAGACCACAATGGGACTAGCGAAGAGTTCGTGTCTCATGGTTTTGATCCCTGGAAAAGCAAAAATGAGCCGTGCGAGGCCATGAAGACCCCGACACCAACAACGAACTGGTCGTGTGTGGGTCAAGACTCCAGATACAGGGTGACAGAGAAACACAAACAACAAACTGGTCCTGTGTGGGTCAAGTCTCCGGGTACAGGGTGACAGAGAAACACAAACAACAAACTGGTCCTGTGTGGGTCAAGACTCCGGGTACAGGGTGACAGAGAAACACAAACAACAAACTGGTCCTGTGTGAGTCAAGACTCCGGGTACAGGGTGACGGAGAAACACAAACAACAAACTGGTCCTGTGTGGGTCAAGACTCCGGCTACAGGGTGACAGAGAAACACTAACAACAAACTGGTCCTGTGTGGGTGAAGATTCCGGGTACAGGGTGACAGAGAAACACAAACAACAAACTGGTCCTGTGTGAGTCAAGACTCCGGGTTCAGGGTGACAGAGAAACACAAACAACAAACTGGTCCTGTGTGGGTCAAGACTCCGGCTACAGGGTGACAGAGAAACACAAACAACAAACTGGTCCTGTGTGGGTCAAGACTCCGGATACAGGGTGGCAGAGAAACACAAACAACAAACTGGTCCTGTGTGGGTCAAGACTCCGGGTTCAGGGTGACAGAGAAAATCAAACAACAAACTGGTCCTGTGTGGGTCAAGACTCCGGGTACAGGGTGACAGAGAAACATTAACAACAAACTAGTCCTGTGTGGGTCAAGACTCCGGGTACAGGGTGACAGAGAAACACTAACAACAAACTTGTCCTGTGTGGGTCAAGACTCCGGGTACAGGGTGACAGAGAAACACAAACAACAAACTGGGCCTGTGTGGGTCAAGACTCCGGGTTCAGGGTGACAGAGAAACACAAATAACAAACTGGTCCTGTGTGGGTCAAGACTCCGGGTTCTGGGTGACAGAGAAATGCAAATGCCAATACGGATCATCCAGCTCACCAACCACAACACCCGGGTGGAGACCTACCCAACAAATCACACAAGACGACTTTTCTGATTACTCAATTTCAGATAGGCCAAGTTCACTGCACAGATCAGATTGGATTCCTCCAGAGAATGAAATGAACACTGAAATATCTAACTTCATCAAAGCAACTCAGGAATCGAGAGAATCCCTGATGTAAAGGATAAACAAAACCTCATTGAGGAGAGAAAGACAAGCGATCAAAGAATTAAAAGTCAATACAGATACTGCCATAAAACCAGCAGACAAAGGCAGTAGCATAGATATGGACAGACAACAAAACCTTATTGAAGCAAACAGACAACTCAACAAGACAGATTACTGCACCAAGTGAACTAAGTCCATGTATCAATAGAGACAAAAAGAAGTTAAGGACAGAGTAACAGAACTTAAAGATTCCAACTACATGAATCGAAAACAGATGGAATACCTAAAGGGACAGCAGCCGCAACTAAGGACATTTTATAAAATACATAAATACCTGGACACCTGACGGTATCATGAGAAATCCTCCAAATTTCAATCATTACAGGCTGTGGCAGTGAATCATACAGAATGGCAGAACACACTGATTCATTTTTGAACCCCACCCCCCAGCTCAATATTAGCCCAATTACATTAAGGATACTTACCGCTCAGAAAAATCCCTCACCGCACCCTTCCGACAGCACACTCTTCACAATGGAAATTGAGAGTTTGGAAAGCAACATAGAAACAGAGGGATTCCAGTCATCCAAAACATCTTGAATAAATTTCCACAATCTCATGGACCAGGCAAAGCCATAATCTGATTATTATATCTGGGACTAACAAAAAACAACTTTGAATTCAGATGGAGAATACAATCTTCAAATTAAAGATATAGCCACTCGCAAAAAATTTGCACACCCCTGCCCCTCCCCCCATGTTAATATATAAATATGTGGGGGAATGGGAAGAGAGTGTTTTCAAAAAATGTTCCAAGCTACCATTATGTTATTACAGATTTCTAGATGATACATGAGGAGTTTGGTCCCACACGGAGACAGAACTGGAGGAATCTGTACAAACAATCACTATCTATCAAAATCAAAGTCACAACAATGTTAAGAAACATGAACTTACCTGTCTCTCTGTGATGTTTTCTGGCTGGAGACTGAGGACTAGGCGTCCCAGCATTCCCTGGGAGTTCCAGCACATGTCCAGAGTGGGACAGGCAGCGCAGGCTCAGGAGAAGAGATTGAACCATTGGGAGGTGTGCAGTTGTTGAGGCAATCTGAGTCAGAGCAGATTTAAGGGATGTGAGAGGCTAGATTCTTGAAAGTGGAGACCCTTGTGAGGGAGATGGAGTTTTCACGAGATTGTGTGACTCCCAGTGAACACTGACATCTGGGTGGGTTGCTGAGAAATCTGTGGGAACTGTCTTGGTTGTCTGCTATTTAGTGTGCAGTGCACTATGTTTGACCACAGTTGCCTGTTACTTCATATTTTTCTCATGTTAATTCTGAATGTTAGAGTATAAGATAGATATTGCCAATTGTTTTACTTTTCTGACTTTGTATAATAAAGTTTAACTTGTTTGTTTAAAACTGTGGAAGTTTGTAATTTTATTCTCTTAGTACTTGAGATTTCAAATATTGTCTCCTTTAAACAAAAAGTTACTGGTCCCTAACCAGATTGAAACAATAAATACAGAAATAAAATGAATTTCTTAGACACCACAGAGTTCAAACTAACACAAGAAGATAACACAAAACACATTAGCAACTAAGGTTTTCTTCAAACCAACAGACACGCGCACCCTATTACATACCAAAAGACGCCATGCTAAACACACTTTCCATGGATTAGTGAATTCACAACTGCTGCGATTCCATGGCATTTGTACAGAACAGGTAGATTTAACAGTGTAGTCAATACCTTATTCACTGCGTTGTGGCAGAGGGCATACACAAAAAGGTTCCTTAAACATATCAAATCCAATTTTTGGAAAGAATTAGACAACCTTCCAAGATTAAATAGATTAGGCCCCAAAAATACCACTTATTATGGGATATTGCAATAAGATCCTACATATAAAGAAAGTAATTAAAACTAATTTTGAAAACTTAAATGAAGGAATCGACTCACTAAACCAAAAAATAACAGCCTTTAGAAGGAATAAAAACCGAAAGGATCTTTTTGTTAGCAGCAAGGTGAGCACACAAACCACACCAAATTGTGGGAATAGTAACTGTATAACATTCAAGCACTTCAAAGTCCTGAAAACAAGACAAAAATTCAACACAGGGAAAACATCCCTTTAAACCACAGAATCAAAAATGTGAACAACAATGTTGTTTATGTAATCCAATGTAAACATTGCAAAATCTGATACATGGGAGAGACAAGGAACAGATTAAGAACTAGACTCACAGAACACCCTCGTGACATTAGAAGAAAGAAAGAACAGGAAGCCATCAACAAACATTTTATTGAATATGGACCAGACCCTTTGGAAATGACAAGACTGGAAACAAATCTAAATTGGTTTACATTGCAAAGGAAGAGTAAAGAGGGACAGAGTAACAATGTCACCAAAAGGCTTAAAGAAAAAAAAGTGTTAATACAAGAAAACTGTTAATATTTTCATTAACTTGAATGATTCCCATTCTGGGAGGTTTGGTGAGATGGGAAAGAGCTATTCACACCTCCAGGGAAACCACTGTCAATGAGTTTACCCTTGTGGAAATGCGCGTTGGATTTCAAATGTTGTCACATGTCTGGGTAGGTCCTTTTCCAATTTACTTGAAGCCTCCTAGAAGCTTGGCAAATATTGCAGTTGTAAAAGGTCAGGTGACCTTTAGCAGCTATTTTTAAGGTTCCTTGCGCCCATTTAAAAGAAATGTTAGTTTCTTTTACAAAATCTACCACATCACAACACTACATTCGTGACAAGATTCCCCCTCTTCCATTCCTTTAAGTGGGTGACTTAGGCTCTGGCTCAATCCCGCACTTCGCTCTAATTCTACCAAATAACACAGCTCACAACAAAACATCTTTCATGATTTTATTAGTCATTTTGAATGTTCCAGATGTGAACGTGGTCATGTGGCCGAGCAGTGTATGGTACTGGAGTTAGGATCTTGTCTCTTTGGAGGTGTGGGTTTGAATCCCACCACTGCTAAAGTTTTGGGTGGTTTGCTTTGCTAGGTTGTTCCAGAAAGTTCTTCATGTGGGCAAGGGGCAGCTGAGCTGTGCAGTGTTTCATTCTGGTTGGGAGAATGAGGAGAGACAGAGACAGTAAATTACAGGTGACCAGGAAAGGGTGGGGGAAGGGCACAGACTGGATTGACCGAATACCGTTTTTCTCTGTAACACTCCGTATCCATTCTATCATCCTTCCCAAATAGTTGTGGTCAAGTGGTTAAGGCGATGGGTTTGAAATCCAGTGGGTTCTCCTCACGCAGGTTGGAAACCTGTCAACTCCTCTTCTCATCATTCCTGATTATAACCAATCGCAGAATTAATTATCAGTTAAACGGAATAAAAACCATCCAAATTCCCAGTGTTTCTTATTTCCAGTCATCCCAAACGTTCATTAAATTTGCAGTCTGAAATGGAACAATAATTGGCCAGGTTGGTGACATCCTTGTTTTCTGGCTGTTTGTCTCTCCTTAGGACTCTGTCACTGTATATGTCTGTTGTGTGTTCCTCTGTGTGGGTCAACGCAGTTCAGTTCCCTGACGGGGTGAATATATTTTTACCATCACAAATTTAATTCACATCAGTTGTGTAGCTTCATAATAAAATGTTCCAGAGAAAAAAATATCAGGGTGAAATATACAAGAGGAGTTTGTCTCTTTCTATGTATGGACTACTACAACAACAACTTATATTTATATAGCAGTTCAACATAAACATCGCACAGGAGAATTATGTAACAAAATATGACACTGACCCACATAAGGAGAGATTAGGTCAGATGACCAAAAACTTGGTCAAAGAGGTAGGTTTTAAGAAGGGTCTTGAAGGAGGAAAGTGAGATCGAGGCGGAGAGGTTTAGGGAGGGAATTCGAGAGCTTGGGACCTTTGTAACTGAAACCACGGTCACCAATGGTGGAGCCATTCTGATTGGGAATGTACAAGGGGCCAGAATTAGAGGAGCAGAGATATCATGGGGTTTGAGAAGGTCACAGAGATAGGGAGGGTGAGGGCATGTAGGGATTTGAACACAAGGATGAGAATTTTAAAATAAAGACATTTCTTGACTCGGAGCCAAAATGGGTCAGCAAGTACGTGGGAGATAGAGGATTGGTACTTGCCATGAGTTAAGACACGGGCAGCAGTTTTGGATGAACTCAGTTTATGGAGGGTAGAAAATTAGGTCAAAAACTAACAAGCAGGACTTCAAATGTAGTCATCTCTGGATTATTCCCAGTGCCACGTGCAAGTAAGTACAGAAATAGGAGGATAAGACAGATGAATGTGTGGCTGGAAAGATGATGCAGGAGGGAGGGCTTTAGATTCCTGGGACACTGGGACTGGCTCTGGTGAAAATGGCACTTGTACAAGCCAGACGGGTTGCACGTGGACAGAGCCGGGACTGAGTTTGTTGCAGGGTGTTTTGCTAGTGCCATTGGGGCGGGGGCTTTAAACTAACTAGGCAGGGGTGTGGGAACCAGGAGAGAGCATTAGAGAGGAATACCAGGGTGCACAAAATACGGGGAGAGACCGATAGCACGAGAAAATAGAATCAACAGTTAATAGTTGGAGTCGGACTGAGGGAGAAAGTCATAACGACTAAATCAGGGTTAGTGTGCATGTATGTGAATGCATGGAATATAGTAAATAAGATTGGGGAGTTACAAGCGCAGATTGCCATGTGGAAATATGATGTTGTGGCGATAACAGAAACCTGCCTCAAGGAAGGGCAGGACAGGGTGTTAAATATTCCCAGGTAAAAGATGTTCAGAAAAGATAGAAAAGGAAGAAAAGGTGGAAGGCTGGCAGTATTGGTTAAGGAGAGCGTTGCAATGCTGGAGAAAGAGGATGTCCCAGAGGGTTCAAGGGCAGAATCAATTTGGCTAGAGCTAAGGAACAAATAAGGTGCAATTACACTCTTTGGTGTCGATAGACCACTGGGAAGCATGCAGAGGAACAAATCATCAGGGAAATTAGAGATGCAGACATCACAGAGTAATTATAATGGGGGACTTTAATTACCTGAATGTAGACTGGGACAATGGTCGTGTCAAGGGTGGAGAGGACCAAGATTTCCTAGAGTGTGTTCAGGAGAATTTTCTACAGCAGTGTGTGTCCAGTGCAACAAGAAAGGATGCACTGTTGGGCCTGATTCTTGGAAATGAGGTGGGCCTGATTCTTGGAAATGAGGTGGGCCAAGTGGATCAAGTGTCATTGGGGGAACATTTAGGAGACAGTGATCATTGTATAGTAAGATTTAGGATGATGTTAGAAAAGGACAATGTGCAATTCAGAGTAGGAATTATTAACTGGGGGAGAGCAGACTTCAATGGGGCAAGAACGGTGCTGGGTTGGATAGACTAGAACCAAAGGTTGGTGGGAAAAACTGCAGCTGAACAATGGGCTACCTTCAAAGAAGAAATGGTTCATGCACAGTCAAGGTATAATTCCTCCAAAGGGAAAGGTACGGAAAACAAATCTAGAGCTGACTGGATGAAAAAGGAGATAGAAATCAAGATTAAGTAGAAAAAGTGTGCTTATGACAGGTGTCATGTAAAAAATACAAAAGAGAACAAAGCTGAATACAGAAGGTTCAGAGGGGAGCTGAGAAAGCAAATAAGAGAAACAAAGAGGGATTATGAGAGAAGACTGGTAGCCAAGACAAAGAGGAATCCCAAAGTCTCCTACTGAGACAAAAATAGTAAGAGGATGGTCAAAGGAAAATAGGACTGATCAGGGACTAAAAAGGGGATTTGCACAGGGAGGCAATAGGCATGGCTGAGGAGTTAAATGAACACTTTGCATCTGTCTTTACGAAGGAAGCAGATGCTATCAAGGCCACGGTGATAGAGGAGGAAACTTTGTCACTAAAATGATTCAAAATTGATAAGGAGGAAGTGTTGGATAAACTGTCAGTACTTAAGGTTGTGAAGGCACTGGGACCGGATGAGATGCAACCAAAGATATTGAAGGAAGTAAGAGTGGAAATTACAAGGGTATTGGTCATAATCTTTCAGTCTTCCCTAGGCTCAGAGGAGGTTCCAGCGGACTGGAGAGTAGCAAACATTATGCATTTATTCAAAAAAGGTTGTAAGGATAAGCCCAGCAATTACAGACCAATCAGTTTAACTTCAGTGGTTGGGAAGCTTCTAGAGATAATTATATGGGATAGAATTAGCAGTCACATAGAAAAATGTGGGTTGATGAGGCAGAGCCAGCATGGATTTCAAAAGGGGAAATCATGTTTAACTAACTTGCTGGAGTTTTTTGAAGAGGTAACAGAGAGGGCTGATGAGGTATGCTGTTGATGTGGTGCGTATGGACTGTCAAAAGGCAGTTGATACAGTGCCACACAACAGACTTGTAAGAAAACTAATTGCTCGTGGAATAAAAGGGACAGTGGCAACGTGGATACAAAATTGGATGAGTAATAGGAAACAGAGGGTAATGGCCAATGGATATTTTTAGGGCTTGAGGAAGGTTTGTAGCATCTGTGGCTTCTGTGCTGTAATAATTCTGTGATTCTGTGATTGACACATCACCTGTCCTGCCATCCTTAATGTGTTTTAAATAATTACTCAATTATATTAATCACCTATTTATAATGCTTTCTAATATATTTATTAACTTTACCTCCAATTTGAATACTATTTTAAACCTTAAGAATAGAATAGGCCTTAACCACACACCAGTTACTCACCAAACTTTCCCTGTGGTAGAGCAAGAACCAATTCCAACAGTGTGAGAAACATAAAAAAAGGAAATGAACATCTCCTCCCTCCACTTCACCAAACTCCCCCTCTCACCAAACTCCAAGTATGCATTCGTTTGCCTTAGCTGCTCTGAAGAGGCCTGTATTTATAGCCAACTAAACAGGGGCTAGAATAACCAGATTCAACCAATTAGCGAATTAACTACTCAGCTCTCACAACAGAGAGTGAATTTACCCTGTCTAAACTGCAAGAAAACAAGAACTTAGCCTGCTTACACAGCACTTTCCAGTTACTGCTAAGGGAGTAAATGTTATCGGGGATCGGCTCCTTGTGGAGTTGAAGCCACAATCAGATCAGCCACGATCTTATTGACTGGCTTAGCAGGCTCAAGGGGTGTAATGGCCTACTCCTGCTCTTAATTAATATGTTTAATACAGTACGTTTGATACAGAGCTGAGTTATTTGACTTATAATCACAATATTAACCCCGATAACTGGGCTTGAGTTTATTATCTGCAGAAACAGACCCCAGTGAACATGATTCAGTCCTGGATGTGATTGACAGTAAAATCCAATCACTGTAGTTACTGGTGAACTCGCTGGTGTGTCAGCAGGTGGGATGACTGAGTGAATCCCTTCCCACATTTGGAGCACGTGAATGGTCTCTCTCCAGTGTGAATTCGCTGGTGCCTCAGCAGGGTGGATGAGATAGCGAATCCCTTCCCACACTCGGAGCAGGTGAACGGCCTCTCCCCAGTGTGAACTCGCTGATGTGTCAGCAGGTAGGATGACTGAGTAAATCCCTTCCCACACTCGGAGCAGGTGAACGGTTTCTCCCCCGTGTGAACGCGCTGGTGTGTCAGCAGATGGAATGACTGAGTGAATCTCTTCCCACACTCAGAACAGGTGAACGGCCTCTCCCCAGTGTGAACTCGCTGGTGTACAGTGAGGTTAGATGATCGCCTGAACCCAACCCCACAGTGAGAACACCTGAATGGTCTCTCATCAGTGTGAACACGTTGGTGGAACATCACTTCCCCAGAACTTTTAAAACACTTCCCACAGTCTGAGCATTTAAAAGGTCTCTCGTCAGTGTGAACTCGCTGATGGGACATCAGGTCTCTGGAGCTTTTACAGCACTTCCCGCAGTCTGGACATTTAAAAGGACTCTCCCCACTGTGAGTTCGCTGATGTTTCAGCAAGTGGGATGACTGAATGAATCTCTTTCCACAATCGGAGCAGGTGAACAGCCTCTAGCTAGTGTGAATTTCCAGGTGATTCCGCAGGTTGGATGAATCAATGAATCCCTTCACACACTCAGGGCAGGTGAACGGTCTCTCCCCAGTGTGAACTCGCTGGTGTGTCAGCAGGTGGGAGGAGGTAGTGAATCCCTTCCCACACTCAGGGCAGGTGAACGGTCTCTCCCCAGTGTGACTGCGCCGATGTCTCTCCAGGTCAGATGGGTAATTGAACCCTTTTCCACAGTCTCCACATTTCCATGGTTTCTCCCCATTGTAACTGCATTTATGTTCTGACAGGCCAGATGATCGGCTGAAGCCTCGTCCACACACAGAACACGTGTACGGTTTCTCCCCACTGTGAATGGTGCTTTTTCCTTCCATGTTCAAAATCCAACGACATTCAGGTTACGATAAATTGGGCGACTGCATCAGATCCTGATGTGATGTTTGGATTGAGTTTCCCGACTGCAAATCCTCGCCTTCTAACACCCTGTGGAATTGATTTAAAACAGAAAAAAGGGAGTGAGAGAGAACCCACAAAAACACAAAGGCAGGTTGTGAAATTGAGCTGAATGAATCAGGTAATTTGTGGGGCCGGCACAGGGAAAAGGGACTGTTAAAGCTGATGGATTGTCATAAAAACCCAACTTGTTCACTAATGTCCTTCAGGGAAGGGAACCTGCCACCCAGTCTGGGTATAAGCAAAACCCTGGCTTCTATGGGAAGAGAGAAGGAGAGAGATAGAGATGGAAGAGGTACCAGGTAAAGCAGAGGGATTTTATATATCTGGAACTCGACCAGAACTTTGACAGAATTTCCCAAACCCTCAACCTCCTCCACCTAGAAGGACCAGGGTAGCAGGTGTATGTGAACATCATCACCTCCAATTTCCCCTCCAAGTCACACACCATCCTGACTTGTCTGACATCCAGTACTAAATGAGCAGAAATTTCCTGCATTTAAATATTGGGCAGATTGAAGCCATTGTCCTCAGTCCCCGCTACAAACTCCACTCCCTAGGCACCAGCTCCATCCCGCTCCCTGACAACTGTCTGAGACTGAACCAGACTGTTCACAAACATGGTGAAATATTTCACCCCAAGATGAGCTTCCAACCACATATCCACATCATCACCAAGACCACCTATTTCCACCTCAGTAACATCGCCCGACTCCAGCCCAGTCTCAGCTCATCTGCTGCTGAAACTCTCATCCATTCCTTTGTTACCTCGAGACTTAACTATTCCAACGCACTCCCGGCTGGTCTCCCACATTCAACCTCCCTGTAATCTTGAGGTCATCCAAAACTGTGCTGCCCGTGCGCTTACTCGCACCAAGTCTTGTTCACCCATCACCCCTGTGCTCACTGACCTACAAAGGGTTGGGGCTAAGGAGAACCTAAATTATAAACTTCTGATCCTTTCAAATTCCTCCATGGTCTCACCCCTCCCTATCTCTGTACTCTGCTCCAGCCTCACAACCCTCTGAGATATCTTCACTTCCTCAAATTCCATAATCCTGACTTGAAATTTTAATTGCTCCAGATTTGATCACAACTGCTGCACATTTCCCCTAAAAGGATGGCAGACACACGTGCACACTGCTGCACATCACCCCCAGTAGGGAGGAGGTGATGGATTAATGGCATTGTCACTACACGAATAATCCAGAGGCCCAGGTTCGAATCCCACAGCAGATGTTGGAATTTGAATTTAATAAAAACCTAATTCAAAGTCTAATGATGACCATGAAACTATTGTTGTAAAATCCCATCTGGTTCGCTAATGCCCTTTAGGGAAGGAAATCTGTTGTCCTTACCTGGTCTGGCCTAGATGTGACTGCAGAGCCACAGCAATGTGGTTGACTCTGAAATGGCCAAGTGAGACACTCAATTGTATCAAACCACCACTGAGTCACAAAAAAGGAATGAAACTGGACAGACCAGCCAGCATCGACAACGGCAAATCTCAGCCCCTGTGGACCCTGCAAAGTCCTCCTTACTAACATCTGGGGGTGAGTGCCGAAAGAGCTGTCTCACAGACTAGTCATAAAACAGCCCAACGTAGTCATCCTCACGGAATCATATCTTACAGATAATGTCCCAGACTCCACCATCGCCATCCCTGGGTATGTCCTGTCCCACCGGCAGGACAGACACAGCAGAGTTGGCAGCACAGTGGTATACAGTCGGGAGGGAGTTGCCTGGGGGTTCTCAGCATCGACTCCGGACCTGATGAAGTCTCACGGCATCAGGTCAAACATGGGCAAGGAAACCTCCTGCTGATTGCCACATACTGCCCTCCCTCAGCTGATGAATCAGTGCTCCTCCATGTTGAACACTACTTGGAGGAAGCACTGAAGGTGGAAAGGACACAGAAAGTACTCTGGCTGAGGGACATCAATGTCCATCACCAAGAGTGGCTCGGTAGCACCACTACTGACCGAGCTGGCTGAGTCCTAAATAACATAGGCAGTGAGGGAACCAACAAGAGGGAAAAACATACTTGACCTCATCCTCCCCAACCTGCCTGTCACAGATACATCTGTCCATGACAGCATCAGTAGGAGTGACCACTGCACAGTCGTTGTGGAGACGAAGTCCCTCCTTCACATTGAGGATATCCTCCATTGTGCTGTGTGGCACAACCACTGTGCAAAATGAGATAGGTTTCGAACAGATCTAGCAACTTAAAACTGGGCATCCAATAGGTGCTGTGGGCCATCAGTAGCAGCAGAATTGTACTCGAACATAATCTGTGACCACATGGCCTGGCATATCCCCCACTCGACCATTATCATCAAGCCAGAGGATCAACTTTGGTTCAATGAAGAGTGCAGGAGGGCATGCCAAGAGCAGCATCAAGCACACCTAAAACTGAGGTGTCAACCTGGTGAAGCTACAACACAGGACTACTTGCAAGCCAAACAGCATAAGCAGCAAGTGATAGGCAGAGCTAAGTGATCCCACACCAACGGATCGGATCCAGTCGTGAATGGTGGTGGATAATTAAACAACTCACTCGAGGAGCAGGCTCCACAAATATACCTATCCTCAATGATGGAGAAGCTCAGCACATCAGTGCAAAAGATAAGACTGAAGCATTTGCTACAATCTTCAGCCAGAAGTGCCGAGTGGATGATCGATTCACAGATGCCAGTCTTCGGCCAATTCGATTCACTTCACGTGATATCAAGAAATGGCTTGAAGGCACTGGGTACTGCAAAGGTTATGGGCCCTGGCAATATTCCGGCAATAGTACTGAAGACTTGTGCACCGGAACCTGCCGCATGCCTAGCCAAGCTGTTCCAGCACAGCTACAACGCTGGCATCTACCCTACCCGGCTGTGTGGAAAATTGCCCAGGTATATCCTGTACACAAAAAGCAGGACAAATACATCCCGTCCAATTACCGCCACATTCGTCTACTCTCGATCATCAGTAAAGCAATGCAAGGGGTCATCAACATTGCTATCAAGCAGCATTTGCTTAGCAATAACCTGCTCACTGACGCCCAGTTTGGGTTTCACCACGGCCACTCAGCTCCTGACCTCATTACAGCCTTGGTTCAAACGTGGACAAAAGAGCTGAACACCTGAGGTGAGGTGAGAGTGATTGCTCTTGACATCAAGGCCGAGTGTGGCATCAAGGAACCCTAGCAAAACTGGAGTCAACGGGAATCAGGGGGAAAACTCTCCACTGGTTGGAGTCATACCTAGCACAAAGGAAGATGGTTGTGGTTGTTGGAGGTCAATCAGCTCAGTTCCAGCACATCACTGCAGAAGTTCCTCAGGGTAGTGACCTCGGCCCAACCATCTTCAGCTGCTTCATTAATGACCTTCCTTCCATCATAAGGTCAGAAGTGGGGATACTCGCTAATGATTGCACAATGTTCAGCACCATTCACGACTCCTCAGATACTGAAACAGTCCACGTCCAAATGCAGCCAGACCTGGACAATATCCAAACTTGGGCTGCCAAGTGGTAAGTAACATTAATGCCACCCAAGTGCCAGGCAATGACCATCTAACCACCACCCTTGGACGTACAACGACATTCCCATCACTGAATCCCCACTATCAACATCCTGGGGGTTACAATTGACCAGAAGTTGGATTGGACTAGCCATTTAAATACTGTGGCTACAAGAGCAGGTCAGAGGCTAGGAATCCTGTGACAAGTAACTCACCTCCTGACTTCCCAAAGCCTGTCTACCATCTACAAGGCACAAGTCAGGAGAGTGATGGAATACTCCCCACTTGCCTGGACGAGTGCAGCTCCCACAGCTCTCAAGAAGCTTGACACCATCCAGGACAATGCAGCCCACTTGACTGGCACCAGCTTCACAAACATTCACTCCTTCCATCACGGATGCACAGTAGCAGCAACGTGTACCATCTATAAGGTGCATTGCAGGAATTCACCAAGGCTCCTTTGACAGCACCTTCCAAACCCACGACTACTATCATCTAGAAGGACAAGGGCAGCAGATAGATGGGAACACCTGGAAGTTCACCTGCAAGTCACTCACCATCCTGACTTGGAAATATATTGCCATTCCCTCATTGTCACTGGGTCAAAATCCTGGACTCCCTTCCTAACAGCACTGTGGGTGTACCAACGCCACATGGACTGCAGCGGTTCAAGAAGGCAGCTCACCACCACCTTCTCAAGTCCAACTAGTGATGGGCAATATATGGTGGCCCAGCCAGCGAACCCCACATGCCGTGAATGAATTTTTTTTTAAAAACCAGCACTTTCAATCCAGGAATCAACTGAGTGAACCTTCTCTGAAATGCTTCCAATGCAATTCTATCCATCCTCAAGATTACCCCATAACTATGTTAGCATAAGGTATGAATGGTACAAGCTGGAACTTGGTCTTTCTTATTTTTCAATTCTTGTGCTTAGAGAATCTCCCCTTCCCTTCCCCAGATTCGGACAAAGAGTAACTGAGACTGGGTCCCATTGTGGCCTTAAAAGTGGATAAATCCGCAGGCCCAGATGAGACGTATCCCAGGTTTCTGTGGGAGACAAGGGAGCAGGAGCCCTGGCATTAATTTTCAAATCCTCTGTGGCCACAGGAGAGATGCCAGGGGACTGGAGCACAGCTAATGTGGTACCATTATTCAAGAAGTGTGGTAGGGATAAACCAGGGAACTATGGGCCAATGAGTCCAACATCAGTAGTAGGGAAACTTTTGGAAAACATTCTGAGGGACAGAATTAATCCCCACTTGGAGAGGCAAGGATTAATCGAGGATAGTCAGCATGGCTTTGTCAGAGAGAGATCATGTCTAACAAATTTAATTGAATTTTTCGAGGAGACGACTAGGGGTGTAGATGAGGGTAGTCCAGTTGATGTAGTCCACATGGACTTCAGTAAGGCTTTTGACAAGGTCTCGCATGGGAGACTGGTCAAGAAGTTTAGAGACCATGGGCACAGGGCAATTTGGAAAATCGGATCCAAAATTGGCTCAGTGTCAGGAGGCAGGGGGTGATGGTAAAAGGTTGTTATTGTGACTGGGAGGCTGTGACGAATGGTGTACTGCAGGGTTCGGTGCTGGGTCCCTTGCATTTTGTAGTGTACATTAATGATCTAGACATAAACGTAGGAAGTATGATCAGTAAGTTCGCAGATGACATGAAAATTGGTGGTGTGGTAAATAGCGAGGAGGAAAACCTTAGACTACAGGACGAAATAGACGGGCAGGTCAGATGGGCAGAACAGTGGCAAATGGAATTTAACCCTGAAAAGTGTGAGGTGGTGCATTTTGGAAGGACTAACAAGGCAAGGGAATACACAATGAATGGTAGCACTCTAGGAAGTACAGAGGATCAGAGGGACCTTGGCGTACATGTCCATAGACCCTTGAAGGCAGCAGGACAGGTAGATAAGGTGGTTAAGAAGGCATGCCTTTATTTGTCAAGGCACTGAATAAAAGAGCAGGGAGGTTATGACAGCGCTGTATAAAACATTAGTAAGGCCACATCTGGAATACTGTGTGCAGTTCTGGTCACCACACTATAGGAAGGATGTGATTGCGCTGGAGAGGGTGCAGAGGAGATTCACCAGGATGTTGCCTGGGCTGGAGCGTTTCAGTTGTGAAGAGAGATTAGATAGGCTGGGGTTGATTTCCTTTGAGCAGAGAAGGCTGAGGGGGGACATGATAGAGGTGCACAAAATTATGAAGGACATAGATAGGGTGGACAGGAAGAAACTTTTTCCCTTAGCAGAGGGATCAATAACCAGGGGGCACAGATTTAAGGTAAGGGGCAGGAGGTTTAGAGGGGATTTGAGAGGGTGGGGGGTATCTGGAACTCACTGCCTGAGGGGGTGGGAGAGGCGGGAACTCTCACTACATTTAACAAGTATTCCGATCAGCATTTGAAACGCCTGAGCTGACAGGGCTCCGGGCCAAGTGCTGGGAAATGGGATGAGAGGAGATCGGGGATGGATGACGGGCAGGGACACGATGGGCCGAAAGGCCTCTTTCCGTCAGCCCGGGTCTGTCACTGGGAGGAAGCGGCGGCCTCGCTCGGAGCAAACGGCGGGAGGGTCCCCCAGGGACCGGGAACTCCCTTTCCAGGTTTTTTTACTTACACAACATGTTTACGGAGCCGCCCCGTCCACCCGCCGGATCCATCGCTCCCTCCGCCCCGCCGGTGACTCCCTTTCCCATTGAGGACCCGACAAAGAAGCGTCTCCCCATCACCATTACTCACACTGCGCATGCTTCACCCCCCAGCCCCGCCCCGCCCCTCATTCAGTCCGATTGGCTGGAGGACGAGCCGCTCCCGCTCGGTCCTCCAGTCCTACCCCCCTCTTCCTATTGGTCCCTAGCTGCCGTCAATCAGCCGAGCATTGTGAGCTTTCAGGTGAGAGGTCAGTGTCGGGGGGGCGGGGTTTACAAATCCCGAGTGCGGCCCCAGAGCCGAATCTGAACCAATGAACATTCTCCACTCTCACGAACCGCCGCTTCCGGCTTCTCTCCGGCACCAACCTCAAGTAAAGAGAGCAGGAGACTCCGAGCATGCGCAATCCACCCGGACAACGCGCGGCAGATAGAGCGGTTTCTGAGGCGCATGGGGCTGTGGGTAATCCGGCCGCCATTAGAAACCGAGTCTCAGTTCATCTTTCGATAAAAGCAAAATACTGCGGATGCTGGAAATCTGAAACACAAACTGAAAAATTGTTTCTATCTCCACAGATTCTGCCAGACCTGCTGGGATTTTGGAGTATGTTCTGTTTTTGTCTCAGTTAATATTTATCTGAATTTGAGGAGGGGGATATTCTGTTAGCAAATAGAGAGAGAATTCGAAAGATCGAGGTCTATCTGCTACCATTTGCACCATGTGATAACATAGTTATTGGATACTTTTGAGGAGGGATAGAATTGGAGGCATTTCAGAGAAGGTTCACTTAGTTCATTACTGGGATTTTTAAAATTCGTTCACGGGATGTGCGCTTCATTGGCTTGGTGAAGATAATAGTTAATTAAAAAATAATAACTAATTAATTATAATACATGATAATATAATAATTATTATAGGCGCAGACCCCGGAGATTATCGGCCTGTTAAGTGTAAGCATTGAGTTCCAAGGTCGTTGTGTAAAATGTCTTCCTCACATCCCCACTGTAGATCTTGGCCCAAATCTTAAATGTGTCCTGTAATCCTTTTACAATCAGATGATATGAACATCAGTTTTTAAACCAATCATAAACGTGTACACCTCCATCAAATCTCCCATCAATCTACTTTGCTCCAAGGAGAACAACCCCAGTTTCTCCAAACTAACCTTACAACTAAAATCCCTCATCCCTCGATCCATTCTGGTAAATCTCCTCTGCCCCCTCTCAAGGACCCTGACATCCTTCATAATATGTGGTGATCACTGGTTTGCACAGACCCAGATGTTCTGTGTTTGTGTCTGTGACATCATCACACATCAACAATAACACGGTGACATCATCACACATCGACAATTACATGGTGACATCACCCCGCTCCCCAGGTATTTCCTCAACTGGGAGATTTTTCTGATTCCAGTGCCTCTGATATTTTTACAGCTGCAGGCTCCAGCAGGAGAGTTTAAAACTGTACACAGAAATTGTTTCAGAGCTGAATAGTTCTGACCATTCACCTACAACTTGGACCTTTAATTGCTATGCTGTTATCTGTGAGAGGTTCCATGACTCTGCGGCTGGTGTGATTCCTTTACTTTAGATCTCAATCTATTTCCATCTATTTCTCTGTTTCACCTCTTCCCTCCCTGAATACCGCCCTGCCACTTTCTAACTCCTTCTGTCTCTAACAATCAGAGTTTAGCTCTGTTTAGGATTTTACTCTTCCTTCTGCCTGTAATCCTTTTACAATCAGATAATGTGAACATCAGTTTTTAAACCAACCATAAATGTGCACACCTCTATCAAATCTCCCATCAATCTACTTTGCTCCAAGGAGAACAACTCCTGTTTCTCCAAACTAACCTTACAACTAAAATTCCTCATCCCTTCAACCATTCGGGTAAATCTCCGACTGTGTCTAAATGAGGTTTCCACCGCTGCCCAACCCCCAACCGTGTGCTGCTGGCTTACTAGCTTTAACTTCCCACAGTATCTTACATAATCAAGAACTGTTTTTCCAGTGCTAGATTCCATTTCTCTTCCACTTCTGAGCTTACACTGGCCATCACATAATGCCCGCCCTGAAACATTAATTAATTAATTCTATTGTGTAATAGAACACTCCAAGGTGTTTCACAGGAGTGTTAGAAAGCAACATTTGACACTAAGCCACATGAAGAGATATCAGGGCAGATGCACAAAAGTTTACTCAAAGAATTAGGTTTTAAGGATTATCTTAAAGGTGGAGAGGTTTAAGTGGGAAATTCCAGAGCTGGTAGCCTTGGCAGCTGAAGCGGGAGACACCAAAGATGGAGCAGTTAAAATTAGGAATGCTGAAGAGGCCGAAGTTAGAGAAGCATAGATATTTCAGAGGGTTGTGAGGCTGGAGAAGATTACAGCAGTACGGAGGGAGAGACCATGGAGGGATTTGAAAACAAGGATGAAAAATTTAAAATTGAGATTCTCCTTAAACCAGAGTCTTTGTAAGTTGGTGAGCACAGGGGTGATTGATGAACAAGACTTGCTGCGAGTAAGCAGAGTTCTGGATTACAGGGAGGCTGAATGTGGGAGGCCAGCTGGGTGTTTGTAAGGAGAGTTAAGTCCAGAGGTAACAAATGAATGAATTGCAGGTTGAGCAATTACTTATAGGGATATGGGGATAACGTGGGGAAAAGACATTCAACTTATTGAATGGTGGAACAGGTTCGATGGGACGAAATGGACTACTCCTGCTCCACTGTTCCTATAAACAGACTGGTCCAGCCTCAGACAGTTGTCAGGGAGAGCGATGGAGGCGGTGGCTTGGGAGTGGAGTATGTAGCAGAGACAGAGGGGGGCAGTGGAGAAGGGAGAGCCATTCCTATAATATTCAATACATTTCAGGAGATTTTATAAGGTTATTAGACAGTGATTTCCTACAGATTTCCCCAGCTTGAGAAGGGAATATCCTTATTGACTTCTCACAACTGATTTCTGACTAACCTCACTGTCTCTAAGCTTTGAGTCTGTTTTCCTAATTTCTTGATGGCAAACCATTGATAACATACTAAAGCTACTAGAATTATCAGAATCAGCAACACAAACCCTTGAGCTGCCACCAAAAATAAACGTCAAAACTTTTCCACTAAAATATGATAATTATTAACTGAGATTCATCCTCCCCACCTGCTGATCATCTCACACAATTCTAAATTATTGACATGTCGTAAATACATCTGGATCAAACAAAAGTTCATGCAGGGACTTTGAAGATTCTCCAGCTCTGTTCACCTTCATCCACCTTGTGGATATTTTCTAACTGATTCTGGACCTTGTTCGACTTAATTTGTCCTTTCTGACCCTCTTTAGAAATCCTGTCAAGGATATACTAGTAATCCCGTCACACTCTTCTCCAATCCCCAGGATATCTCTCACCCTCGGCCCGCCTGTTTTCTCTGTGAGACTTTCTGTCACTCCCTGTAATGTGTCAATGCCATTGTATACTCCCGGCTTCACTTAGGAACTTCTTCATTCATGTTTAACTAAGACTGTTGCTTCTCAAGTTTATGATCTTGATCACTGTGATTCTACTCCTAACACCTCTTGTAAGATTGAGCTCCATGAGTCACAGATGACCCGAAAAGGGATCAAGTTCAGAAGAGATTTTAAAGTGGTTTATTGAGAAGCAACAGTTTAAATCTGATGTGTAAGCTAAATAGACAGGAAAACACACGACCCGTGACAGGTGAGAAAGGTTTACCGGTCCGGAGGACAAACGGACGGATGACGCATAGTGAGTGCTGGTCTCTGTAGCTGGTGGTGACAGTCTCCTCTGAACGGTTAACTGGTGTGAGCCAGAGTGTGGGTATTGGGCTGAAGCCAGTGTGGATCACGTCAATATCTCTGTGCTCACGAGAAACTGTTTTAACCTTTACACAGGCAGTTGGTTTACGGATGGATCATGAGTTCCAATCATATCAGGGTTAGAAGTGTCATGTTTCAGGGCCTGTGCTAGAGACATGTCCTTGGCAGAGATAACAGGCCTGTCCTGTGTTTGTCAGCCAGCAAGTTGCTATGGAAGTTTTCTTCATAAGAGAGAGAGTGAGCTGATTCTGTAATATTCCATAAATTTCTGAAGGCTTTATAAGGTCATTAGGCAGTGATTTCTTACAGTCCGTTACTTGGATTGAACTTGTCTCCATTCCCGTGCCGAGGGGATTTCTGTACCAGGCGGGAGGGGTAACATTTGGGAACTCTCGATTCTCCACCAATTCCCATCCTCCTACTTTCTGATGGATAATGGAGGTGTCGCTGTGAGTAATGTACAAGTCAGTAAGACTTGGCAGCAAGGATTAATCAGCGCTTTCTAACTGGAGATGTTAATCAGTGGAAACTCTCATTAAAATGAATTGAAGGATGCGTACCAAAGATCAATTTAAGATTGAAGTACAAGTTCAGAATCTTGTTGTAAACTAATTTCTGATGAGCGTTCCTGAATTATGGGGAAAGATCAACGACAGCAGTTCTTAAAGGGACACTGCAGCCCCGAGAACACAATTAACTATAGATCCAGAATATTAAACTCCAGCCCAGTTACAGGGATTATTAACATCAGCAGAAACAAATCCCAAATGTCAGAATGAACATAGTTCAGTCCTGAATGTGATTAACAGCAGCAATTACAGCAGAATCCAACCCTTGCAGTCGCTTGTGAACTCGCTGGTGTGCCTGTAGGTGGGATGACTGAGTGAATCCCTTCCCACACTCTGAGCAGGTGAATGGCCTCTCCCCATTGTTAATTCGCTGGTGTGTCAGTAGGTGAGATAACTGAGTGAATTTCTTCCCAAAGTCAGAGCAGGTGAATGGTCTCTCTCCAGTGTGAATTAGCTGGTGCTTCAGAAGATCGGAAGACCCACTGAATCTTTTCCCACATTCTGGGCATTTGAAAAGTCTCTCAACAGTGTGAACCCGCTGGTGTCTCAGCAGGGTGGATAAACCAGGAAATCCTTTCCCACACTCGGAACAGGTGACTGACCTCTCCCCAGTGTGAACACGCTGGTGTGTCAATAGGTGGGACAACCGAGTGAATCCCTTCCCACACTCGGAGCAGGTGAACGGTCTCTCCCCAGTGTGACTGCGCCAATGAATTTCCAGCTGGGATGGGTAACTGAGTCCCTTCCCACATTTCCACAGTTTCCTCCCAGTGTGAACAATGCTTTTTCCTTCCATGTTCAAAGGCTGATGATCTTCAGGTCCTGATGAATCCAAAGACTCTTTCAAATCCTAATCTGTTGTTTTGTTTCAGCTTCCCAACTGCAAATCCTCCCCTTCTAATACCCTGTGAAATTGATTACAACAGAAAAAAGGGAGTGAGAGAGAACCCACAAAAACACAAAGGCAGGTTGCGAAATTGAGCTGAATGAATCTGGGAATTTGTGGGGCTGGCACTGGGAAAAAGTGACCATGAAAACTGTTGGATTGTCATAAAAACCCAACTGGTTCACTAATGTCCTTCAGGGCAGGGAACCTGCCACGCGGTTTGGGCCTACACTAGACTTTGGCCCACAAGGGAGGAGAGGGAAAGAGAAAAAGAGGGAGAGAGAAAAAGAGCGAGAGAGAGAGAGATGGGAGAAGCAGAGGGACTTTATGTATCTAGAGCTTGACCAGAACTCTGACAGAAATGCCCAAACACTCAACCTCCACCACTCAGCAGGACCAGGGTTGCAGGTGCATGTGAACACCATCACCCCCAAGTTCCCCTCCGAGACACACGGCGATATAGTTCCAAGTCAGGATAGTGTGTGACTTGGAGGGGAACTTGCAGGTGGTGGTGTTCCCATGCGTCTGCTACCCTTGTCACTCTCAGTGTTAAAGGTCACGGGTTTGGATGGTGCTGCCGAACCAGCCTTGGTGTGTTGCTGCAGTGCATCTTGTAGATGGTATACACTCCTGACACTGTGGCTGGAGAAACTGAGGGTGCCAAGTAAGTTGAAGGGAGATTTGATCGAGGTGTGCAAGTTAATGGTAGGTTTAGATAAGGTGGATAAAGAAAAGCCATTCACAAGAGCTGATAGTAAAATGATTACAAGACACAGATTTAAGATTTGGTGCAAGACCCACAGGGAGGATGTGAGGAAGAAATTTACACAGTGAGTGGTAATGACCTGGAACTCAACACTTACACTCAGAGGCCGATAATGTCCTGGTCCTGATGGATGGAGTGATTCAGTGAGGTTTTGATGTGATGTTTGGTTTGAGTTTCCTGTCTGAGAATCCCGGTGTAATATCCTGCAGAAAGTGAACAAGAGGCATTACTGTCAGAGGGCGGCCCTTACCCCGGCTCTGAGATCGGAAGAGGCCGCAGCTGCTGTCGGTTTGATGTAAACTGGGACCGGGTCCACACTGACTCCATTTCTCTCCTGCACTCGGCTGTCACTCACCCTTTCCCGCCTCCAGCTCCCGCACTCCCCGGGCTTCAGGTACAATGACACTGCGCCTGCGCGGAGCCACAGCTGTCGATCCCCGCCCCTCCTTCACTCCGATTGGTTGGAGGACCAGCTGCTCACGCTCGGTTCTCCAGTCCCGTCCCCTCTTCCTATTGGTCCGGAGCTGCCGTCAATCAGCCGGGCATTGTGACGGTTCCAGATGGTGAGAGCGGCCACAGACTCAGCCTGACTTGCTGATTCTTGGCAGCATTTTCTGTTTGGGAATTAGAGCTAGAGATGGATGGTCAGTTCCCCTCTGTCCGGGGGGGATTCACACTCATTTCCCTAGTGCACTGATTATCACCTTTACTTTACATGAGAAAGTCCCCGGTTCAATCCCGGCTGGAAGCTTTGTGTTTACAATTGTTACTGAGGAGGAATTAACAGTGAGTTTAGTTTCATGTCGAACAGGGGGACAGTTATTGTCTCATTCTTTAAAAGCTCCTTCTTCACCTTTAAACAGGGAACGATAATTCAGGGAAAACTGATCCACTGTGACCCTGAAACAAGATACTGCAGATACTGGAAATCCGAGCTCAAAACAGAAAATGTTGGAAACTCTCAGCAGGTCAAACAGCTTCTATGGAGAGGGAAACAGTGAATGTTTCAGGTCACTAACCTTTTATCCAAACTGGAAAAATTTAGAAACGGGGACAATATGTCAGGAGATGGGGGACAATATGTCAGGAGATGGGGGCCGCGTGTCGGGAGATGGGGCATGTATACTGTACACGTTGTTCATCCTCATAATTCACAACAATATTCCTGATGTTCATCAGCTGCCTCACTTTCGAACAAAACTGTTTTCACCACTAAGGCTCCGCTGGTATTTAATAGTCTTCATGACATCATCGCACTGGGACTGGATGACATCAAAAGTGTCCATTGTTTCTTAATGATCCACATCAATAACTAGAGGAAATATTAATAAACCTGAGCACATTATCTAGGCTGACACTCCAGGGTGACACTGAGGGACTGCTGCACTGTCAGAGACAGCATCCTTCACATGGAACTTGTGGAGGCTGTGGTCACAATCTTCCAATCCTCCTTATATAGTAGTGGTGACAAAGGACTGACAGATTGTAAATGTTACACCCCTGTTCAAAAACACAGCAATTCCAGGACAATCAGCTTCACATCAGTGGTGGGGAAAGGTTGGAGCCAATAATCCAGGACAAATTCCATTGGCACTCAGAAAAGTATGGGTTATTATTTCTAGCATATTCTGTTTTTAATACCGATACCATCCCTAGATCCCAAGACTATGAGAGACATTCTAGGAGGTATTGGGTGTGGAGACTTGTCCATGAGAGAAACCACAGGCATGGGAACTGATAGAATCTAGGGTTAGAAAGGAGAAAGGATCCAAAAATGGAGCAGTCAGGAACGGGATATCAATTAGTCTGCTCTTACCCTGGAGAAATCAAGGACTCAACATACTGTGTGTTTGAAACAAAATTGATTTATTTAACAGACATCAAGATATTAAACTCCAGCCCACTTACAGGGATTATTAACATCAGTAGAAATAAACCCCAACTGTCAGAACAACATGGTTCATTTCTGGATGTGATTAACAGTGACAGAAACAGCAGAAGTGAGCATATTAAAGGGAACAGAGGGTAAATAGAAATTATTCCCGCTGGTCAGGCAGTCAAGGTATAGGTGGTATAGTCTAAAATTTAGAACCAGACCCTTCAAGAGGGTAATTACACAGGAAACAGGACACAAGAACAGGCCATTCAGCCCAAACAGTCCATGCTGGTGTTTAGGCTCCATTAAAACCTCCTCTCACTTATCCTATCATCGTAACCATCTAGTCCCTTCTCCCTATTTTGCTTGTCTAGCTGCCCCTTAAATAATATGTGATTCCATGATTGGACAGCACTTACTAAATGATTCTGATTGTACTAAGAATTACACTAACAACCAATTTAAGATTATCAGTAGGGAGGTCGTGTTGGAGTTGTATAAAACCTTGATGAGGCCACAGCTGGAGTACTGTTTGCAGTTCTGGTCGCCACATTATAGGAAGGATGTGATTGCAGTGGAGGGGGTGCAGAGGAGATTCACCAGGGTGTTGCCTGGGATGAAACATTTAAGTTATGAAGAGAAGTTGGATAGACTTGGGTTGATTTCGTTGGAGCAGAGAAGACTGAGGGGTGACCTGATTGAGGTGTACAAGATTATGAGGGGCATGGACAGGGTGGATAGGGAGCAGTTGTTCCCCTTAGTTGAAGGGTCAGTCACGAGGGGACATAAGTTCAAGGTGAGGGGCAGGAGGTTTAGGGGGGATGTGAGGAAAAACTTTTTTACCCAGAGAGTGGTGATGCCCTGGAATGCACTGCCTGGGAGGGTGGTGGAGGTGGGTTGCCTCACGTCCTTTAAAAAGTACCTGGATGAGCACTTGGCACATCATAACATTCAAGGCTATGGGCCAAATGCTGGTAAATGGGATTAGGTAGGTAGGTCAGGTGTTTCTCACATGTCGGTGCAGACGCGATGGGCTAAAGGGCCACTTCTGCACTGTGTGATTCTGTGATCAGTCAGACTCACAGTTTGCCTCACTTACATGTGCTATAAGCTACATATATTCAGACACAGGGCCGTATCATTTATAAAAAAAATATCTACGCATTGCAGCTTTTCCAACTAAACAAAAGCTAAATTATTCACTTTAACCACTCCCAGTGGTAGAGAGTTCCACTTCCTCTCCACTCTTTGGGTGAAGAGGTTTCTTCTGAATTCCCTATTGGATTTCTTCGTGACTATCTGATATTGATGGTCTCTAGTTATGCTCTTTCCCACAAGAGGAGACATTCTTTCTGTATTCACTCGAACAAAACCTTTCATCGTCTAAAAGACCTCGAGAGGCCTCAGCCTTATTTTATCAAGAGAAAAGAGACCAAGTTAATCAATCCTTTCCTGATATATTTACCTGCTTCAATCAACACATTCTAATTGGAGATGTTCATCAGTGGAACCTCTCAGATGCTGAATTGTAGAGTTTATACCAAAGATCAATTTAGAATTGAATTATAAGTTGTAAACTAATCTCTGATGAGAGTTCCTGAATTATGCAGAAAGATCAGAGACAGCAGCTCTTAAAGGGACACTGCAGCCCTGGGAACACAATCAGCGATAGAACCGGAATATTAAACTCCAGCCCAGTTACAGCGATTATTAACACCAGCAGAACAAACCCCAACTGTCAGAGTGAACATGGTTCAGTCCTGGATGTGATTAACAGCAGCAATAACAGCAGAATCCAACTCCTGCAGTCACTTCTGAATTCGCTGGTGTGTCAACAGGTCAGATGACTGAGTGAATCCCTTCCCACACTTGGAATAGGTGAGCTTCCTCTCCCCAGTGTGAACTCGCTGGTGTATTTTGAGGTTGAATGAAGACCTGAATTACTTTCTACAGGAAGTACAGCTGAACGGCCTCTCCTCAGTGTGAATTCGCTGGTGCTTCAGCAGAATAGAGGACCCAGTGAATCCTTACCCACACACCGTGCAGGTGAACGGCCTCTCTCCAGTGTGAACTCGCTGGTGTGTCAGCAGTGTGGATAACTGAGTGAATCCCTTCCCACACTCGGAGCACGTGAATGGTCTCTCTCCAGTGTGAACTCGCTGGTGTGTCAGCAGGTGGGATGACTGAGTAAATCCCTTCCCACACTCGGAGCAGTTGGATGGTCTCTCCTCAGTGTGAACTCGCTTGTGTCTCAGCAGGCTGGATAACTGAGTGAATCCCTTCCCACACTCACAGCAGGTGAACGGCCGCTCCTTGGTGTGACTGCGTCGATGGATTTCCAGCAGGGATGGGTAATTGAATCCTTTCCCACAGTCCTCACATTTCCATGGTGTGGGTGTCCCTGTGTCTCTCCAGGTTTGATGATCCGTTGAAGCCTCGTCCACACAGAGAAGATGTGTACAGTTACTCCCCGCTGTGAAACGTGCGATATTTTTCAGGCTGCATAACTGGCTAAAGCTCTTTCCACAGTCAGTTCACTGGAACATTCTCACTCAGGTGTGTGTGTGTCTCAGTGCTTTTCCAGTCACACTGATGTCTGAAATCTTTTCCCACAAACATTTCTCCTTCCACATTCAAAGACAATGATATTCAGATCATGATGATGTGATGTTTGGTTTAAGTTTCCTGTCTGTAAATCCTTCCCTTCTAATTCTCTGTAAAAGGAGTTAACAAAAGTCATCACTGTAAGAACAGGATAGAAATTCAGAGCAGACAATGTAAGTTCCTATGAGACATTTTTACCTCTCTTGTTCCCCCAAATCCCCATTACACACATTCTCCCTCCTCCCTGTGCTGAAATCCAGAGTTTCGGACAATTCTTTCTGTATCTTTTTAACAAATTTGTACAACTGGAGAAAACAATATGTTTGATCATTCACTTCAGTCATTACCCGTGACGAAAAATTAATCTGAAATCCGCTAACCCACCATAAAGAATAGTAGATGTTAATCTTGTGTCCAAAACTTTCCTCTGTATAACTTGTTGTTCCCTTTGAAATTTGGGATTCTTGTGTCTACCCTGATGAGTGCAAGTCAAAAAGATTTGACAGCTTGTCTCTTTTCTCAGTAATGCTCAAGTTCTGTACAACCAAGTGACTCTTTAAAACTCTCCTGAAAACTATTGGCCCAAGCTTTTGGTCAACTGCGCCAATATTTCCTTGTGTGTCACACTTTGTTTTATAATTTTCCTGTGAAGCTAACTGGGATGATGTATGATGTTAAAAGAAGTTGTTGTTGTTTGTGACTGTTCCCCTGATCTCCTGTTTTACAACAACCCATTGATTTCACACCAAACTCTATCTCTGATTTATTGTCCCTCCTGCGTGTAATTCATCCGGGCCGGCAGCCTCTGTAAAGATGGCGGCCACGCATGCTCCCTGTTGGACATTGCCACGGACAAAGATGACGATCGCACATGCGCTTTGGTCCTCATTTCCCCCTATAAAGATGGCGGCCATTAACCCGGGCCTACTTCCGGAAAAGGGCCTCAGCCGACGACCCGCTTTGTGAAACGCGGGACCGAGGGTTCCTTCCTGAGGGTTTGGGACGGACACAGTTTATGAGGCCTTCCAAACCCACCCGCCGGCCCTATCCATGTTCACGAGTTTATTTTCGGCTCTGAATCCGCACTCGGTCTTTGTAAAACCTGCAATTTAAATCAGCTCGCTCGAGCTCTCTTTCCGTTTGTCTACATGGACTGCGCATGCTCCATCTTAATGATTGACTGCAGCTGCGGACCAATAGCAGGAGGGGGCGGGGTTGGAGGACCCAGCGGATGCGGTTGGTCCTCCAGCCAATTGGAGTGAATGAGGGGAGGTGGCCGGGCCTGGGGTGCGAGTTAAAGCGGTCGAGCTAAAAGTCCAGCGGGTGAGAAAGGGCCGAGTGCAGGAGAGGAATGGAGCCGGAGGTTGGACTGGGAGGATTCACAAACACCAGGTGTAGGACTCCAAACCCGGATTACAAACTCCCGGAGCCCAGTTTACACCGAGTGTTTGGAAACTCCTTTTACAGGGGGTTAGAAGGGGAGGATTTACACACAGCAAACTCCAACCCAGAGAAATGTTTAACACAAAAACAGAATTACCTGGAAAAACTCAGCAGGTCTGGCAGCATCGGCGGAGAAGAAAACAGTTGACGTTTCGAGTCCTCATGACCCTTCGGCAGAACTGAAGTATAGTTAGGAGAGGGGTGAAATATAAGCTGGTCTAAGGTGGGGGGCGGGGGGAGAAAGAAGTTGAGGGTGGGGTGGTTGTAGGGACAAGCAAGCAGTGATAGGAGCAGATAATCAAAAGATGTCACAGACAAAAGGATCAAAGAGGTGTTGAAGGTGGTGATATTATCTAAGAAAAGTGCTAAATAAGAATGGATGGCAGGATACTCAAGGTACAGCTCTAGTGGGGGTGGGTGGAAAGACTAACAAAGTATTAGTTGTAGATTTAAAAATCATGGAAATAGGTGGGAAAAGAAGAATCTATATAAATTATTGAAAAAAAAGGGGAGGGGGAAGAAACGGGGTGGGGATGGAGGGAGGGGGATTTGAGTATCCTGCCATCCATTCTTAATTAGCACTTTTCTTAGATAATATCACCACCTTCAACACCTCTTTGATCCTTTTGTCTGTGACATCTTTTGATTATCTGCTCCTATCACTGCTTGCTTCTCCCTACAACCACCCCACCCTCAACTTCTCTCTCCACCCGCACGCCCCCCCCCCACCTTAGACCAGCTTATATTTCACCCCTCTCCTAACTATACTTCAGTTCTACCGAAGGGTCATGAGGACTCGAAACGTCAACTGTTTTCTTCTCCACCGATGCTGCCAGACCTGCTGAGTTTTTCCAGGTAATTCTGTTTTTGTTTTGGATTTCCAGCATCCGCAGTAGCTTTTAGCTTTTTGTTTTTATCAAGAGAAATGTTTGTCTCTTCTCAATTTCTATCCTGGACTGACAGGGATGGATTTTTTAATAATCTTTTTGCAGGATATTTAATAGGAAGTGTTTGCTGACAGGGCAACTCAAACCAAACATCACATCAAGATCTGACAGAGTCACTCGATTCATCAGGACCTGAATATCATTAGACTTCGACTTTGGAAGGAAAAAGGTTTGTTTGTTCTGTTTGTGGGAAAAGATTCCATGTATCAGAGTGACTGGAAAAGCACCGAGATATTCAAAATCCCAGTTAAACAGCACCTGACCCACTAATTACAGTGCAGAAAGAGGCCATTCAGCCCTTCGAGTCCATGCCAGCTCTTTGCAGAGCAATCCAGTCGGTTTCATTCTCCGGCTCTTTCCCTAAAGCCCTGCAAGTTTATTTCCCTTCAGTGCCAATCCAATTTCCTTTTTTAAATTATTGATCATGTCCGCTTCCAGCCCCCTCGCAGGCAGAGAGTTCTAGTTATTACCACTTGATGTGTAAAAAGCTATTCCCTGTATGTATTGTCCATAACCATAAACCTGTGTCCCGTTAAACCTCGTACCATCATCAAATGGAACAAATTTTTCTTTATTCACCTTATCTAAACCTGTCAAAATCTTGTACACCCCTATCAAATCTCCCATCAATTCCTTTGCTTTAAGGGGAACAACTCCAGCTTCTCCACTTAACATTGTAACTGAATTCCCTCTTGCCTCGAACCATTCTGGTAAATCTGCTCTGAATCCTCTCAAGGATCCTCACATTTTTCCTCAAGTGTGGAGACCAGAACTGGATGCAATATTCTTGTTGTGACCTAACAAGAGCTCGATAAATGTTCATCTTATTATCCCCACTTTTATAAACATTGATTCTGTTTATGAAACTTAAGAACCCATATATTTTGCTAACTGCTCTCTCAATATGTCCTGCCACCTACAAACATCTGTGCACATTAACCCCCAGGACCCCCTTTCCTTCCACACTTTTTTCAACACTTCCGTTAAGTATATTGCTGAAAATAGACATTTTGTCAAAGCTTTTCGCCTTGCACTCTACAGGACAATCACAAGACTATCAATGTCAGGGGAAGCAACAGTTTTATACTGTATGCGAAGAGTGCTGATTGGTTGGCAGGTGGACTCTGATTGGTACAGGCATTGTCATGGAGAATTCACCAGTTAATGGTGATTGGCAGTTAACTACCAGGCATTGTTTGAAATTTTAAACCAGGCAGCTTGACTCTGATTGCACCGAGCAAGGCCGCAGTTTTCTCCCAGTTACAGACCGGGTTATTGGCCACCATCTTTACTGGGGGGCAATGTGCACGTGCGCGGCTGCCATTTTTGTAGGGCACAATATTTCTAAAAAATTTTCATTAGTGCCAGAATGGGAACAACTTGTCCATCAAACTGTTTCACGCTTTGAGTTGCAATGTCTTATTGATGAGGCAGAACAACGATACATATCAAAGTCAGTGACAATAATTTGTATTTATATTGTGCCTTTAACATAATAAAACTTTCCAAGGCATTTCACAGAAATATTACAAACTAATATTTGACACTGAGCCAATAAAGATATCTTAGGGCAGGTGACCAAAAGCTCGGCCAAAGAGGTAGGTTTTAAGGAGTTTCTTAAAGCAGGAAAGAGAGGTGGAGAGGTTTGAGGAGGAAATTCCAGAGCTTAAGTCCTAGGCTAATGAAAGAATGGTCACAAATGGTGAAGAAATATGTGGGAAAGATAGGAAAATATGTTGTGAAGAGGATATAATGAGGTTGCAGACAGATGTAGATGGGTTGAGTGAGTGGGCAAAAATCCAACAGATGGAGTATAATGTGGGAAATGTGAAGTTGTTCACTTTGACAGGAAGAGAAATAAAAAGCAGAATATCACTTAACTGGACAATGTCTGCAGAATTCCGAGGTGCAGAGGGAGCTAGCTGTCCTGCATGAGTCACAAAAAGTTAGTATTCAGGGACAGCAAGTAATTAAGAAGGCAAATGGAATGCTATCCTTCATTACGAGAAGAGTTGAACATAAAAGTAAGGATATTATTGTTCACTTATAGAGGACATTGGTGAGACCACATCTCGAATACTGTGTGTAGTTTTCGTCTCCTTATTTAAGGAAGGATGTAAATGCACTGGAGGCGGTTCAGAGGGGGCTTATTAGATTGATTCCTGGAATTAGCGGGTTGTTTTATGAAGAAAGGTTGGACAGACTGGGGTTGTTTCCACTGGAGTTTAGAAGAGTGAGGGTGACTTGATTGAAGTAGGTAAGATCCTGAACAGCCTTGACTCGGTGGATGCAGAAATGATGTTTCCTCTTGTGGGTGAGTCCAGAACTAGGGGGCACTGTTTTAAAATTAAGGTGGCCCTTTTTAGACAGATAAAGAGAATTTTGTTCTCTCAGAGGGTTGTGTGACTTTGGAATCTCTATCTCTAAAGGCAGTGGAATTGGAGTCATTGAATATTTTAAGGCAGAGGTAGATAGATTCTTCTTCAGCAAAGGAATCAAAAGTTATTGGAGGTAGAAGGGAATGTAGAATTCGAAACACAAGCAGGTTAGCCATGATCATATTCAATGGCAGAGCAGGCTTGAGGGGCTGAATGGCCTACCTCTGCTCCTATTTTGCACGTTTGTATACTGACAAGAGGAATGAAATAAATTTCCAAACTAATGCTATTACTAAGCTTCTTTTTCTCACCTGAACAGATTTGACATTCATCAGTGATACCAAAGAAGAGGTCCACTGCTCTGCCTACAACACCCGGGACCTCTGAGGACATCGCCTGGCTACTCTCAGTTAACCCGTTCTGCAATAGAAGCTCCTCAATCTCTGCTTCTTGTTCCCATGAGATCAGTCTAAGCTCTGCTGTACCATTAAGCAAGGGAGACAGTGTTCCTGTACATGGGGGTAGGTAATTATTCACCTCCACATCAACCAATCTCTGAATTCCCATCTTTCTCCATCCAGCCTCCCCACACACCATTGAGTTCAGACTGGACAGAGAGGGTTTAAATGCTTAGGCTGTGACAAGTGCTTTAAAAACCCACATTCACTGCTGGTACACCAGTGCATTCTCTCGAGGTCCACTCCATTCATCTGCCCTCACTGCGGGAAGAGGTTCAGGTGATTGTCCATCCTGCTGCAACACCAGTGAGTTCACACTGGGGACAAGTAATTCACCTTTTCCATGTGTGGGGAGGGATTCACTAATTCATCCAACTTGTTGACACACAAGTAAGTTCACACTGACGGAAGATCTTTTGAATGTCCGAATTGCAAGAAGTGTTATAAATGTTCTGTGGAGTTGATGTGCCATCAGTGTATTCAAATCGACGACAGACAATTCAGATGCTCTCACTGTGGGACTGGGTTCAGGTGATCATGTGAACTCAGTGTCCACTAGCTCATTCACACGGGGGAGAGACCGGTTCCTTGTGTGCGAAGAGATTCACTTAGTCATCCCACTTCACTACAAATCGACTTGTTTACACTGATAAGAAACCTTTCTAAAGTTCTCACTATGAGCAGAGATTTGAAAGCGAATTGGATCTGCTGAAACACAAAACATTCATGCTGGGGAGAGGCTGTTCACCTGCTGTGTGTGTGGGAAGAGATTCACTCAGTCATCTCATTTACTGAGACATGAGCGAGTTCACAAGTGACTCCTGGGTTGGATTCTGCTGTTATTGCTGCTGTCAATCACATCCAGGACTGAACCATGTTCATTCTGACAGGTGAGGTATGCTTCTGCTGATGTTAATAATCACTGTAACTGGGCTGGTGTTTAATATTCCGGATAAATGTGAAAGAAATCGCTTACATTTCAAGCACATTGTTGCAGATTTTTATCTTTCCCACTTGGGTGTTGAACATCACTTGGCTGGTGCTCAGAAAGGACAATCTGGGGGTAGGATCATACAGCAGGGACAGAAATTCAGCTTGGACACAGTCTTTCATGGTCACACTGTAAGGGACAAGCAACACTTTGTTCTTTCTCATCTTTTTTAACTGACAGCAAAGTCCCCATGAGGGTTAAATCTGACGTGTGTAAGAAATGGGTAAGAAATGTGTCCCAGCCACTCTTTTCCATGGTTCAGAGATCTGAGACATGGAACAGAAGCATCCTATACAAATGTGCTTGGAGTCCAGAAGAA
Source organism: Cetorhinus maximus (assembly GCF_964194155.1). Classification (NCBI taxonomy): domain Eukaryota; kingdom Metazoa; phylum Chordata; class Chondrichthyes; order Lamniformes; family Cetorhinidae; genus Cetorhinus; species Cetorhinus maximus. The sequence goes on along the minus strand of NC_135901.1, from coordinate 53,585,424 downwards.
CAGCAGTGAATGCTGAAAACGTGCTGTCGAACCAGAGATTGATGTAAAACTGTCATCTGTCTCTGGTTGAAAATGAAACTGCAGGTTTAATTTGAATAGATAAGTTGGTAACCAGGGTTTCACAATGACTCAACGCAGGATCCAGCCATCCAGCTGCACGATTTGTTTCAGAAACTCGCTGCTGTCTTGGTCCTTCAGCCTCGAAGTTACCTTTCTGTTGGTTTCCACAACAATCAATCACCACTCTTCAACATTACACTGTCAGATGGAGTTCAGGGGCTGGGAGAAAGGAAAAAAAATGAGGGCATGAATCTGAGTTGGGAAATAAAATTACCATTTTAAAATAATAAAAGTAATTACTGCAATTAATATATTCATTTTGCGCATGATAGTAAGGAGTGGGAATAAATAATATTCACTACTTTGTGCCCTTTTATTTATCAATTATTGTGACAAGTGATCTTTCCTCTCTTGATTGCATAAATGGCGATTCCTTCTACTCAGAAAGTTCAGCGCGGTTGATGGAGATACATCAGAAGGGCAGAACAGCACATGCACCGGAAGGCTCCGCCCCCATTGCCATCCTCCTAGCGCGGAGCATGCGCGGTGGGGCTGCAGAAAGTTGGGCAGGGACGGACGCAGCCTCAGTAACGGTGAATAAATATTTATCAACGTCTGGGGATTTCTTCCAATGGCAGGGATTGTACCCAGAATTCCCCGCGGTCGAGAATGTCCCCTATCTTCACAACAGGGGGGCTGTACGCATGCGTTGTGCTCCGAGCATGCGCAGAGTGAGTGCTGACGATAGGGAGACGCTTGTTTGTCGCTCGGTAGCCGGTCAGAGGCGGCGGCGGCGGGGGGAGAAAGTTCATTTACACCCGGTGGAGGCCGCAAACCCCCAATGGAAACCTGGAGCTCGCGCGTCTGCAGCTCCGGGGTTTTTACCTGGGATATCTGGGAGGGGGCATCGAATGGAGCTTTGTGGGTCGGGTTTAGGAATAAAAAAGGGGCAGCCGCATTGTTAGTTGTTTATTATAGACCCCCAGATAGTCCGCGGGAAATTGAGGAGCAAATAGGTGCACAATTTGCGGAGGTGTGTAAAAACAATAACAACAGGGGAATTATATTAGGTGATTTCAACTTTCCCAATATTAATTGGGATAGACATAGTGTTAATGGCTTAGATGGAGTGGATTTCTTGAAATGTGTACAGAAGAACTTTTTAGGTCAATATGTAGAGGGTCCAACAAAGGACGGTGCATTGCTGGACCTAATTCTGGGGAATGAAGCTGGACAGGTGGCTGAGGTGGTGGTGGGGGAGCATTTTAGTGATAGCGACCACAACATGGTACAGTTTAAGCTTGTTATGGACAAAGAAATAGACAAGTTGCAAAAAAAATGTTTTAGATTGGGGGAGAGTGGATTTTAGTAAAGTAAGGCAGGATCTGGCCAAGGTTGACTGGGAACAGCTACTTGTGGGGAAATCAGCAGAAGAGCATTGGGGGCCGTTCAAAACGGAAATAGGGAGGATACAGGCTCAACATGTTCCTTCTAGGGTGATAGGAAGGAGTAACAAGCCCAGAGAACCATGGATGAACAGAGATATTCAGGATACGATGAGAAGGAAAAGAGAGGCTTTTAGCAGGTACAAGAGAAGCAAATCAGTGGAGGCATTAGTGGACAGAAAGTACAGGGTGGAGCTTAATAAAGCAATTAGGAGAGCAAAGAGGGGATATGAGAAAGCTCTGGCTGGTAAAAGTAGGGAAAATCCCAAGATATTCTATAAGTATATCAATGGGAAGAAGATAACCAGGGAAAAAGTAGGGCCCATTAGGGACCAAGTGGGCAACCTATGGGTGGAGCCAGAGAAGATTGGTAGAGTGTTGAATGAATACTTCACATCCGTCTTCACCCAAGAGAATGAGGATGAAGGTATCGAACTCGGGGAGAGACACTGTAAGGTTCTTGAGCAAATTGATCTAGGGAGTGACAAGGTATTGGAGATGTTGGCAGGCTTAAAAGTGGACAAATCTCCAGGTCCGGATGATTTGTGTCCCAGGCTGCTGAGGGAGGCAAGGGAGGAGATCGCAGGGGCTCTGACCCAAATTTTTAATTCCTCTTTGGCCAGGGGGAAGGTGCCAGAGGACTGGAGAACAGCTAATATGGTTCTGCTATTTAAGAAGGGTTGTAGAGATAAGCCAGAGAACTTCAGGCCAGTGAGTCTCACATGAGTGGTAGGGAAACTATTGGAGAAAATTCTGAAGGAGAGAATCTATCTCCTCTTGGAGAGGCAAGGTTTGATCAGAGATAGTCAGCATGGCTTTGTCAGAGGGAGGTCATGCCTAACAAATTTGATTGAATTTTTTGAGGAGGTGACCAGGTGTGTAGATGAGGGTAGTGAAAGTTGATGTAGTTTATATGGATTTCAGCAAAGCCTTTGACAAGGTCCCACATGGGAGACTGATAAAGAAGGCAAATGCACATGGGATACAGGGTAATTTGATAATGTGGATTCAAAATTGGCTTAGCTGTAGGACTTAGAGTGTGATGACAGAAGGATGCTTCAGTGACTGGAGGCCAGTGTCCAGTGGTGTACCACAGGGATCTGTGCTTAGTCCCCTATTATTTGTCATTTATATAAATGACATAGATGACTATATGGGGGGTAGGATTAGTAAATTTGCGGATGTCATAAAGATTGGCCGGGTGGTTAACAGTGAGGTTGAGTGTCTTGGGCTACATGAAGATATAGATGGAATGGGCAGATAAGTAGCAGATGGAATTTAACCCTGAAAAGCGTGAGGTGATACACTTTGGAAGGAGTAATTTGACAAAGAAGTATTCAATGAACGGCATGAAACTAGGTAGTTCTGAGGAACAAAGACCTTGGTGTATGTGTCCATAGATCTCTGAAGGCAGAGGGGCATGTTAGTGGGGTGGTGAGAAAAACATATGGGACACTTGCCTTTATCAATTGAGGCATAGATTCTAAAGGTAGGGAGGTCATGTTGGAGTTGTATAGAACCTTAGCGAGACCACAGCTGGAGTACTATGTGCAGTTCTGGTCGCCACATTACAGGAAGGATGTGATTGCACTGGAGGGTGTGCAGAGGAGATTCGCCAGGATGTTGCCTGGGAAGAAACATTTCAATTATGAAGAGAGGTTGGATAGATTTGTGTTGTTTTCTTTGGAGCGGAGAAGACTGAGGGGCAACCTGATCATGGTGTACAAGATTATGAGGGGCATGGATAGGGTGGATAGGGAGCAACTGTTCCCCTTACTTGAAAGGTCATTCACAAGGGGACATAATTTCAAGGTGAGGGGCAGGTGGTTTAGGGGGGGGGCGTGAGGAAAAGCTTTTTTACCCAGAGGGTGGTGACAGTCTGGAATGCACTGCCTGGGAGCGTGGTGGAGGCGGGTTGCCTCACATCCTTTAAAAAGTACCTGGATGAGCACTTGGCATGTCATAACATTCAAGGCTATGGGCCAAGTGCTGATGAATGGGATTAGGTAGGTAGTTCAGGTGTTTCTCACGTGTTGGTGCAGACTCGATGGGCCAAAGGGCCTCTTCTGCACTGTGATTCTGTGAACATGTAATCGTGTTTATCTAATTTTATTTCCGAACACAGATTCATGGCCTCAATTTGTTTCTTCCTCCCATCTCCTGAACTCTATCTCACAATGTAATGTTGGTGAGTGATTGTTGATGGTTCCGGAAACCAAAAGGAAGTGAGATCAGAGGTCAGAGGACCAAGAGAGCAGCGAGTTCTGTAACAAATCTCAGGGCATGAGGGCTGAACCTGAGTTGACCTGTCAAGTGAGTCTGTGGTAAACCTTGGTTACCAATTTATCTTTTCAACTTAAAACTGCCTTTTCACTTTCAGTCAGGAACAGATCACAGTTTTACACAAATTTCTGACTTGACAGCTCATTTCCGGCATTCACCGTTGTTCTTCCTGACCCTAAACACAGTTGGAAAGGAGCCTTCTGATCCGTGTCTAGGAGCTCTGAATCATGGAAGAGAGAGACTGGGACACATTTCTTACACACCTCAGGATTAACCCACACGGGACTTTGCTGTCGGTGAAGAGAGATGAGAAAGACCAAAGTGCCGTTTGTCCCTCTCAGTGTGACCCTGAAGGACTGTGTCCAGGTTGAAGTTCTGTTCCTACTGTATGATCCATGATCCAGATTGTCCTTTCTGAGCTCCAACCAGGTGATGTTAAACACCCAGGTGGGAAAGACAGAAATCTACAACAATGTGTTAAACGAAAGCTGATTTGTTTGACATATTTCCAGAATATCAAACTCCAGGCCAGTCACAGGGGTTAATAACATCAGCAGAATTCAGTCCTGGATGTAACAGCAGCAACAACAGTAGAATCCAACCTCAGCAGTCACTCATGTGCCAGCAGCTGAGACGACTGAGTGAATCTCTTCCCACACACAGAGCGGGTGAACAGCCTCTCCCCAGTGTGAATGTGTTTGTGTGTCAGCAGATACATTTGCTTTGAAAGCTCTGAGAAATGGCCAGAAGTTTGAAAAGATTCCTTATTAGTGTGAAGAAGTTGACGTGTATTGAGGTGGGATAACTCTTCTCACATACACGGAGCAGGTGTATGGTCTCTCCCTGGTGTCAGTGCACTGGTGGACCCTGAGTTCACATGATCGCCTGAACCCAGTCTCACAGCGAGAAATCACGAGCGGTCTCTTGTCACTGTTGATGGAACATCAGCTCCACGGATCTTTTATAACACTTCCTGCGATCCAGGCATTTAAAATATCTTCCATTGGTGTGAAAGCACTGATGTGCCAACAGGTTAGATGAATCAGTGAATCCCTCCCCACACATAGAGCATGTGAATGACCTCTTCTCAGTGTGAACTCTCTGGTGTTGCAGCAGGATGGACAATCACCTGAACCTCATCCTGCAGTGAGAGCAGATAAATGGAGTGGAACCGGAGAGAATGCACTGGTGAACCATCAGTGAATGCGGGCTTTTAAAGTTCTTGGTACAATCTAAGCATTTGAACCCTTTCTCTCTTCAGTATGAACTAACTCATATGTGTGTTTGTGCGCGTGTGTGGCGGCTGCATGGACAAAGCTGTGAGTTAGGACTCAGACAAAGGGGAAGTTTGACCCTGTGGGCTAGTGGAAGGGAGGGAAGCAGCAGAGGCAGCTGATCAGATTGTCTCAATCTTAGTGAAAAAGAAGCTCCATGAGTTTCTCACACTTGTTGTTGGGGGTGAGGATGGAGGAAACAAGGGAGAGGGAGAGCCCTTCAAAAGAAATGAACTTGTCTTTGAGATAAAAAAAAGACTTGCCACAATGTGTATAACACAAAGCTGATTTATGTGATTTTAATAATTGTAGTGAATATAATTCATATGTTTTGGAATATAACTTTTAGTTTCAGGAATTAAAGTTTCAAATGTAAATAAATGGGGGCATCAGGTTAAGAAACTGGTGAACACAAAACTGGTGCCAATGCGGCTGAAGATGTGGGTAATGGAGAGGAACTGGCTTGTGTTAGAGATGTTAAAAGACTCAACTCGATCTGTTTAACACAACCTGATTTATTTGACTTTCATCCAGAATACTTATAACTGGGCTGGGGTTTATTAACATCAGCACAAACAGACCCCAATGAGCTTCAGTCCTGGATGTGATTAACAGCAAAATCCAATCACTGTAGTCACTTGTGAACTCGCTGGTGTCTCAGCAGGTTAGATGAGTTAATGAATCCCTTCCCACACTTGGAGCAGGTGAACGGCCTCTCCCCGGTGTGAACTCGCTGGTGTACAATGAGTTGAGATGGCCACCTGAACCCAGTCCCACAGTGAGAACACCTGAACGGTCTCTCGTCAGTGTGAACACGTTGATGGGACATCAGGTCCCCAGAACATTTATAGCACTTCCTGCAGTCTGGGCATTTAAAAGGTCTCTTGTCAGTGTGAACTCGCTGGTGTGACTGCAGGTGGGTTGAGGTAGCGAATCCTTTCCCACAGTTTGTGCAGGTGAACGGCCTCTCACCTGTGTGAACTCGCTGGTGTCTCAGCCAATGGGATGAGGTAATGAATCGTTTCCCACACTTTGAGCAGGTGAACGGCCTCTCCCCAGTGTGAGTGCGCTGGTGTTCAGTGAGGTGCACTGGCCTCCTGAACCCAGCCCCACACTTAGAGCACCTGAATGGCCTCTCATCAGTGTGAACCCGTTGATGACGAATCAGCTCCCCGGAACTTTTATAGCACTTCCCACAGTCTGGACATTTAAATGGTCTCTCGTCAGAATGAACTCGCTGATGTGTCCGCAGGTTCGATGACTGAGTGAATCCCTTTCCACACTCAGAGCAGGTGAATGGCCTTTCCCCAGTGTGAGTTCTATGGTGTCTTTGTAAGTTGGATGACCTAGTGAATCCCTTCCCACACACGGAGCAGGTGAATGGTCTCTCCCCAGTGTGAACCCGCCAGTGTCTCAGCAGATCAGATGACAGAGTGAATCCCTTTCCACACACGGAGCAGGTGAATGGTCTCTCCCCAGTGTGAACCCGCCAGTGTCTCAGCAGATCAGATGACAGAGTGAATCCCTTTCCACACTCAGAGCAGGTGAATGGTTTCTCTCCAGTGTGGCTGCGCTGATGAGTTTCCAGCTTAGACAGGAAATTGCATTCTTTCCCACAATCCCCACATTTACACGATATCTCCCCATTGTGACTGCGCTTGTGTCTCGACAGACCAGATAATCGGCTGAAGCCGCGTCCAGACACAGAACAGATGTGCGGTTTCTCCCCACTGTGAACGGTGCTTTTTCCTTCCATGTTCAAAATCCGATTTTATTCAGATTACGATAAATTGGGTGACTCTGTGAGATCTTGGTGTGATGTTTGGTTTCAGTTTCCCGACTGTAAATCCTCTCCTTCTTACCCCCTGTGAAATTGATTCAAAACAGCAAAAAAGGGAGTGAGAGAGAACCCACAAAAACACAAAGACAGGTTGTGAAATTGAGCTGAATGAAACTGGTAACCTGTGGGGCCGGCACTGGGAAAATTGACCATCAAAGCTGCTGGACCCAGCTCGTTCACTAATGCACATCAGGACAGGGAACCTGCCAACTGGCCAGAACCAATACAAAAGTCCAGCATCTATGAGATGAAAGAGAGAGGGAGATGAGAGAGGCAAAGGGTGAAGGAGAAGGATTTTATATGTCTACAACTCGACCAGAACTTTGACAGAATCTCCCAATCCCTCAAACTCCACTAGCTAGAAGGACCAGGGTAGCAGGTGTATGTGAAAACCATCACCTCCAAGTTCCCCTCCAAGTCACACATAGACATGACTGTCTGACATCTGGTCCTGGATGAACACAAATTTCCTCCATTTAAATATTGGGAAGACTTAAGTCATTGTCTTCAGTCCTGTTAGGATATAGAGTTAGTTTAATTATGTTATCTTTATTTTTGTAGGCATTAGGAATGAGTCTTAGCTTTAAAGTTTAGGTTTGTTTTGTTTTTCTGTATCTGTGTGTTAAGAAAGATCAAATGTTTTAGTTTCATCTTAAAAGACTGTTGCATTTCTAATGAGACGTTTACAATCTATATAAAGTAAAAGTTAATACGCAAGAGGAGAAACAACATTGCTGTTGCCTAGCACCTGGGGTGGGGGGAGGGAGGCGGGGGTACAGATACGCAGGTTCCTCCCTCAGATACACACACAGAAGAAGAAAGGCAGCAGTTTTATTTGGAACCTGTTGGAGTTTAGCTGGTTTTGAAGTTGCTGCCAGCGAGACTGGAGCAAAGTGGACAGATAGAAGTTCCAAACTGAAGAAAACCCCTAAAAATCCAGGAGAATGGAAGAGGGGGAAGTCCAAAGAAGATCTTCTGGACAAAGGAAGGACAGGAACCTGGGAAAACTTCCTGTTAAGTGAAGTTAAGAGTGAGGGGCAGAGACAAAGTCTCCAAGCTTCAGTTTTTAAGTGAGGAAAGTTTGCAAGAAGCAAGAAGGTTTAAAGAGCCAACTGAAGGTCTGTATCTTTGCTATGGGCATGTGAAGCAGTGCTGTACTGTTGATGGCTGAGTTGGTGAGAGAGAGTGCATGGAAGACAACTCGAATGAATATGGTTACCCAGGGAAGAAGAACATCAGAAGGAGAGTTCGAAACCCTGGAGGTGAACCCTTGTGGAAGGTGTCTGAGAGAAAAGGTCAGTTTGGGAGAAGATTCCAAGGCAAGGTTTTGGAAAGTGGAGAGTGGAAACTCTCGTGTGAAGGACGGAATTCAGTGAAACTGGTTGCCTCACGGTGAGACAAGCATCTGGGGGAAGTTGAGGAGAGATCCATAGCATCTGGTTGAGGTGACATCTGTCATTTGAGGTCAGAGTGTGGTGTGTCTGACTACACGGTGCTATAGGTTTATATGGACTAGGTATTTACTGTGTACATTAAAGTATAAGATAGCTTTCGTGACTTGAGTTATCCTTAAAAATCTGTATACATCTGTAAAGGTAAAGGTGTGAGTGAAGGAACATTGCCTACCTTGGCTCATCTACTGCTGAAACTCATCGATTCCTTTGTTCCCTCTAAACCGGACTATTCCTAGCTGCCCACATAAAGATGGAGTGATTTAAAACTTTGCTTCCCGTGGCCTTACTCACACTAATTCTCGTTCATCCAACACCCCTGTGCTCACTGAGCTACATAGGCTCCTGGTTAAGCAGAACCTGAAATGTTTAAATTCTCATCCTTGTTTTCAAATCCATCAAGGACCTCGCCCCTCACTATTTCAATAATATCCTACATCGCTCCAAGATATCTGTGGTCATCCGATTCTGGCCTATTGAGCATCCCTGATTTTAATTGACCCACCATTGGTGACCGTGCCTTCAGCTGCCCAGGCCAGAAGCTCTGGAATTCACTCCTTAGACCTCTCTGCCTCTCTCTCATCCTTTAAGACTCTCCATAAAACTATCCCTTTGACCAAACTTCTGATCATCTGCCCTGACGTCTCCTTATGTGCCTCAGTGTCAATTATTGGAATGTAATATTCCTGTGAAATACTTTGTAATATTTTATAATATCCAGCGTGCTATATAAATACAACTTGTTGTTGTTGGTTTGGACATATATCATCACTGAGTGAAAATTATGTAACTCTTACCAAACAGCACCTTAACCACAGTGGCTGCAGCTGTTCAGGAAGATGGCCCACCAACATCTGACCAACAGACAACTGGGAATTGACAACATTTGCTCGTCTTGTTACCCAAATACCAAGAATGGAGTTAACAAAAAAATCTCGGATCAAAAGGCACCGTAGAAATATTTGTTACTAAGAGAATGTTCTTAAATGAATTGATAGTGTCTGTTTAGCAACCGAATCTCCCCCAGAATCTACCTCCCTTGACAGTCTCACGTTGGAAATTGACTGTGTTCCAAAATCCTCGGGGTGAAATACATTCCAGCCCAAACTGATGCAACAAATAAAGACCCCCATCCAACACCCACCAATTTCAAACCGGCTCCGAATTGGTCTGTCTGCGTTTTTGGCTCGGTTCTAAAAAATCAATAAAATGAAAGCAAAACTCTTCAAGGCTGGGTCTGAAATTAAGAGATAAAATACTTTAAATACCTAGCAGGTCAGGCGGCATTACCCGATTAAGAAACAGATTAAGATTGGCCTTCGGATTGCATGAAAACTCTCAGCGACAGCAGATGAGTAATGGCGGCCAGCTCTCCCACAATGCCATGCGCCCCAGAAAACGCTCTATCGAAAAGTTGTTAATTTTCTTATTGAAGATCAGTTGTCGCAATGTGCAGGTGGCAACAATGGCGCAGAGAGAGTTAAGGAGGTGAAGAACTGCAGGCATAAACAGGAAGACAACAGATTTGCAGACTTCACGGATAAATTGAAAATTAGATTCAAAACAGTGGAGCTAATGCGGGTTGTGTCCCTGCTGATGGAGATAGACCGTATTCGAACCCGCGGAACATCCTGGGTAGGATCAGCCGCCATTATTACAGATAAAAGCAAAAAACTGTGGATGCTGGAAATCCAAAACAAAAATAAAAATACCTGGAAAAACTCAGCAGGTCTGGCAGCATCTGCGGAGAGGAACACAGTTAACGTTTTGAGTCCGTATGACTCTTCAACAGAACTAAGTAAAAAATAGAAAAGAGGTGAAATATAAGCTGGTTTAAGGCGGGGGGGCGGGGGGGGGGGGGGCGGCGGGGGGGACAGGTAGAGCTGGATAGTGGGCCAGTGATAGGTGGAGATTGCTGCAAAATGTCATAGACAAAAGTCAAAGAGGTGTTGAAGGTTGTGATATTATCTAAGGAATGTGCTAATTAAGGGTAGAAAGCAGGACAAGCATGGTACAGATAGCCCTAGTGGGGGTGGGTTGGGGTGAAGGGAAGGGATCGAAATAGGCTAAAAGGCAGAGATAAAACAATGAATGGAAATACATTTAAAAATAATGGAAATAGTTGGGAAAAGAAAAATCTATATAAATTATTGGAAAAAAAGGGGGATCGGAAAGGGGGTGGGAATGGAGGAGAGAGTTCATGATCTAAAATTGTTGAACTCAATATTCCGTCCAGAAGGCTGTAAAGTGCCTAGTCGGAAGATGAGGTGTTGTTCCTCCAGTTTGCATTGAGCTTCACTGGAACAATGCAGCAGGCCAAGGACAGACATGTGGGCATGAGCAGGGTGGTGTGTTGAAATGGCAAGCAACAGGGAGGTCTGGGTCATGCTTGCGGACAGACCGAAGGTGTTTGGCAAAGCGTACACCCAGTCTGTGTTTGGTTTCTCCAATGTAGAGGAAACCGCATTGGGAGCAGCGAATGCAGTAAACTAAATTGAGGGAAGTGCAAGTGAAATGCTGCTTCACTTGAAAGGAGTGTTTGGGCCTTTGGACGGTGAGGAGGGGGAAGTAAAGGGGCAGGTGTTGTTTTATCTCTACCTTTTAGCCTATTTCGATCCCTTCCCCCCACCACACCCCACCCCCACTAGGGCCATCTGTCCCTTGCTCGTCCTGCTTTCTACCCTTAATGTCCCCATGATCACATTTCTTAGCTAATATCACCACCCTCAACACCTTTGTCCATTTGTCTATGACATCTTTTGGCAATCTCCACCTATCACTGGCCCTGTATCCAGCTCTAGCTGTCCCACGCACCCCCCTTAAACCAGCTGATAGTTCACCTCTTGACTATTTTTCCTTAGTTCTGATGAAGACTCATTCAGACTCAAAACGTTAACTGTATTCCTCTCTGCAGATGCTGTCAGACCTGCTGAGTTTTTCCAGGTATTTTTGTTTTTGTTCTAGATTTCCAGCATCCGCAGTATTTTGCTTTTATCTTGGAAATCCACAACATTCTCTCCTCCTGCTACTTGGACCAGGATAGCCGCGCATGCGCCCTGCTGCACATTGTCCCCTATAAAGATGGCGGCCGTTACCCCGGGCCACGCGAAGAGAGAAATCCAGAATTCTGCGGCCCGTTTTCTGCAAACACAAGACCGGAACCTTGTTATTTGGGGTCTGCGGCCTGCACTGTGTTTTTATGAAGCCTCCCTGCCCACTCCGCTGGCTCCATTCCTCTTCACACACTCACTAACTCTGTTCGTTTCCTCCACTCGAAATTGTCTCACTCGCTCTGAGCACCTTCGGCCACAGACCAGCACTACGCATGCTCATGTATCTGGACGGAAGGCGCATGCGCATTGCGCTCACACTCTGATGCGCATGTACAGGGAGCTGCTAAAGTGAGGATAGGGCACATTCTGCTCCCATTTGAATGCTGGGTAGTTGCGCCGCCACTGAAAAGCCAGTTTTATGAACTGAAAATTGTGTTTTGTGACCCGATGACGATTGAAGCCCAGAGCCAAGATATAACATCATGAAGTCAATTGATGTGACAAACAAAGTGAACACGCCCTCTGCCATAGTTTTGTCCTGGGTGTAAATAACTGCAGAATGACTCCCTATAGTTAGAGGTGAACTCACTGGAGTTTCAGCAGGCGATGTGAACAAATGATTTTTCTTTCCATACACAGAACATTTAAACTCTGTCTTGTCAGTAACATCCGAACAAGGAGCAGGAGTAAGCAATTCGGCCCCTCGAGCCTGATCCATCATTTAATAAGACCATGGCTGATCTGATAGTAAACGCAGATCTGCATCTAATAACCTATCACCTCTTTGCTTATGATGAATCCATCCACCTCTGCCTTAAAAGTATTCAAAGACTCTGCTTTCACCACCTTTTCAGGAAGAGAGTTCCAAAGACTCACCAACCTTTGAGAGAAAACAACTCAGCCTCACCTCTGTTTAAATAGGCGACCTCTTATTTTTAAAAAGTCAGAGAATGACTAGATTTCTGCACGGGGCCAATGGAAAGTACAGTTAACATGATTGCCAAGGAGTGAGGAAGTGAATTTGCAATTCAAGAGCACCTTGTTTGTACATTTTCCAGATTAAAATTCAGTTGAATTTATTGTTCTCCATCATAAGCGTATTCAAGATGGAAATCCATTAATATTTGGACTTTCAGCGAATCAATGGATATGGAACGGGAGGGGGGTGGGGGAGGGGAAGTAGAGTAGAGGTGGAAGATCATTCAATGTTGGAGCAGGCTCAAGGGGACGGACTGTCTACCCCTGCTCTTATTTCTGGTGTTCTTTTGATCAACACTGTGAATCATTTCCAATCAAGCACGGCCGATTCAGCACCCACCCTTTCACCTCCTCCCTACCAACATTCCATGTCCCCAAACACACTTTCCAGGTGGCAAAGTGATTTTCTTGTACTTCTTGGTATCTAGTGATACGTACTCACTGCTCACGATGTGACCTACTCTACACTGTGGAGACCAAATACCGATTGGGTGACTGCTCTATGGATCCTGAGCTTCAAGCCATTTACCAGTTACATTCTCCACCCACTCCCTATCTGACCTCTCTGTCCTCAGCCTCCTGCATTATTCCAATGAATCTTAATGGAAGCTGGAGGAACAGCAGCTCATCTTTGATTAGAGACTTTACAACCTTCCAGGCTCAACATTCATTTCAACAATTTCAGATCATAACTACCACTCCCATTTTTTTCATACAGTAGGTGCTGGTGATGATTCTGCTGTCACCATTTGTACTTCCTCTGGGCCTATTTTTTGTTTCTCCTCTTGTCCCATTAGTCGATTTCCTTGTCTCTGATGTTGCCTTGCATTATCCTCCCGTTTGTCATTTAATCGCCCCAGCCTTCCATCCTATCACAAGACCGTTTGTTCTTTCCCCCTCTCGCTCTCTCTTTTTACTGACTCTGTATTTGTTTGTAAACTATTGAATCTCTAAATTCTTCCAGTTTGGTTAAAATGTCACCAGCCTGAAACATTCACTCTGTTTCTATCTCCATAGAAGCTGTTGCCCTGCTGAGTGTTTCCAATGTTTTCTGTTTTGAGGTCGGATTTCCAGTATCTGCAGTATCTTCTTTTTGGATCACAGTGGATCAGTTTTCTGAATTATCGTTCCCTGTTTAGAGGTGAAGAAGGAGCTTTTGAAGAATAAGACAATAACTGTCCCCCTGTTCGACATGAAACTAAACTCACTGTTAATTCCTCCTCCGTAACAATTGTAAACACAAAGCTTCCAGCTGGGATTGAACCGGGGACTTTCTCATGTAAAGTAAAGGTGATAATCAGTGCACTAGGGAAATGAGTGTGAATCCCCCCCGGACAGAGGGGAACTGACCATCCATCTCTAGCTCTAATTCCCAAACAGAAAATGCTGCCAAGAATCAGCAAGTCAGGCTGAGTCTGCGGCCGCTCTCACCATTTGAAACCGTCACAATGCCCGGCTGACTGAAGGAAGCTCCGGACCAATAGAAAGAGCCGGAGGACCGAACGGGAGCGGCTGGTCCTCCAGCCAATCGGAGTGAATGAGGGGCGGGGCCGGGCTGGGAGTGAAGCATGCGCAGTATGAGTAATGGCGATTGAGAGATGCATCTTTCTGTGAACCACAAGCTGTGAGTGGGTGAATGGCGGGGCGGAGGGAGCGATGGGTCCGCCAGGTGGGCGGAGAGGCTTCGCAAATATGTTGTATAAACAGCAAACCCCGAGAATGATGACAGGGAGACCGTCACCTGTTTGTAGCGAGCGAGGCCGCAGCTTTTTCACAGTTACCGACGCGGGGCAGGTGGTCGCCATCTTTGTTGGAGGCAATGTACATCAGGGCGCATGCGCGGCCGCCATCTTTGTAGGGGGCAATGTTTTTGGAATCTTTTCAATGATGACACAATGGGAACAACTTGTCCATCAAACTGCTTCACGCTTTGAGTTACAATGTCTTATTGTTGAGGCGGAACAACGGTATATGTCCAAGTCAGTAACAATAATTTACAATGTGCCTGTAACATAATAAAACTTCACAAGGCATTTCACAGAAATGTTGACACTGAGCCACATAAGGAGATATTAGGGCAGGTGACCAAAGGCTTGGTCAGAGAGGTTGGTTTTAAGGAGTATCTTAAAGGGGAGAAAGTGAGGTGGAGAAGTTTAAAGAAGAAATTCCAGAGCTTGAGGCCTAGACAAATTAAAGAACGGTCACCAATGGTGGAGCGATTAAAATCAGGTATGTTCAAGAGGCTGGAATTAGATAAGTGTCGATATCTCGGAGGAGTGTGTGGCTGGAGGGGGTTACAGAGATAGAGATGATTACAGCCATGGAGGAAAACAAGGATGAGAATTCGAAAAGGTGCTTCTAAAACAGGGATCTTTGTAGGTCAGTGAGCACAGAGGTGATTGGTGAACAAGACTTGGTGCAAGTAAGCACATGGGCAGCAGAGTTTTGGATGACTTGAAGATTACAGGGAGATTGAATGTAGGAGGCCAGCCGGCCAGGAGTGCATTAGGATAGTAAAGTCTAGAGGTAACAAAGAAATGGATGAGAGTTTCAGCAGCAGATGAGCTGATACTGGGGTGGAGTCAGCAGATGTTACTGAGGTGGAAATAGGTGGTCTTGGTGATGATGTGGATATGTAGCTGGAAGCTCATCTTGGGGTGAAATATTTCACCATGGTTGTGAACAGTCTGGTTCAGTCTCAGACAGTTGTCAGGGAGAGGGATGGAGTCAGTGGATCGGGAGTGGAGTTTGTAGTGGAGACTGAAGACAATGGCTTCAGTCTTCCCAACATTTAACTGCAGGAAATTACTGTTCATCCAGTACTGGATGTCAGACAAGTCAGGACGGTATGTGACTTGGAGAGCAACTTGGAGGTGATGGTGTTCACATACACCTGCTACCCTGGTCCTTCTCAGGGGTAGAGGTTGAAGGTTTGGGAGATTCTGTCAATGCTCTGGTTGTGTTGCAGATGTTTGAAATGTTTCCCCTTCCATCTTTCTCTCTCTCTCTCTCTGTATCTCTCTTTTTTTTTATTCGTTTAGGAGGGAACGATGGATCCTGCAGTGGGATGGATGTGGGCTTCACTGGCTGGGCCAGCATTTCTTGCCCATCCCCAGTTGCACTTGAGAAGCTGTTGGTGAGCTGCCTTCTTGAACCACTGCAGTCCATGTGGTGTAGGTACACCCACAGTGCACTTAGGAAGGGAGTTCCAGGATTTTGGCCCAGCAACAGTAAAGGAATGGTGATATGTCTCCAAGTCAGGGTGGTGAGTGAATTGGAGGGGAATTTCCAGGCGGTGGTGTTCCCATCTATCTGCTGCTCTTGTCCTTCTAGATGGTAGTGGTCGTGGGTGTGAAAGTTGCTGTCTAAGGAGCTTCGTTGAATTCCTGCAGTGCATCTAGCAGATGGTACACACTTCTGCTACTGTGCGAAGGTGGTAGAGGGAGTGAATGTTTGTGGATGTGGTGCCAATCAAGCAGGCTGCTTTGTCTGGAATGGTGTCAAGCTTCTTGAGTGTTATGGGAACTGCACTCATTCAGGCAAGTGGAGAATATTCCAACACACTCCTGACTTGTACCTTGAGGATGGTGGACAGGCTTTGGGGAGTCAGGAGGTGAGTTGCTCATCGCGTGATTCTTAGCCTCTGATCTGCTCTTGTAGCCACAGTATTTATATGGCTAGTCCAGTTCAGTTTCTGGTCAATGGTAACCCCCAGGATGTTGATAGTCGGGGATTCAGTGATGGTAATGCCATTGAATGTCAAGCGATGGTTGGATTCTCTCGAGTTGGAGATGGTCATTGCCTGACACTTGTGTGGTGCAAATGTAACTTGCCACTTGTCAGCCCAAGCCTGGATATTGCCCAGGTCTTGTTGCATTTGGACATGGGCTGCTTCAGTATCTGAGGAGTTACGAATGGTGCTGAACATTGTGCAATCATCAGCGAACATCCCCACTTCTGACCTTATGATGGAAGGAAGGTCATTGATGAAACGGCTGTTATTATAAGAAAACATGCGATCTTGTGAGTATATAAAGAGTATAATTTGCAAAGCTAAATAAATCCCGAAAAGATAACTCGTTCTGATCTCTATATGAGAATCCAAAGTTTAAACTTTCCTTGTTACGGATATAAGAATTCTACAGTCAGTAAGGATATCCATCAAATATGAAAGTAATATTTCCTTAACCTCCAGAATGTGAGATTCACTCCGTTCAGAACAGTTCTGAAGTCAATCGACGAGAACCTGATGAATCCCCCTGACAAATCTAAAGATTCAAGTTTCGGTTGAGATATTTATAATGAATTTTGGGGTTGTATAGTTAATGGTATAAGATGCCCATTTGATCACTAACAGACCACCTCTAATTAGTATTCTATATTTGGTGAAAGGACCACCTATTATAATGAGGGTGCCCATTCAATTTCTAGGAAATGTTATTTTGAAATAATTCCTGAAAACTGGACTTCCCGTAAAAGTCTTGTTGGTCAATGTTGCTGAGTCAAGGTATTGAGATAATGAAAATTGGGGCTGAGTATTTCATTTCTCTGTTTTGGGGTTTTAATTATCAGAGCCAGTATTTTAGCTTGTGTCAGTGTCATAGCAAGAACCATGAAATCCCATTTTTTTAGGTGTGTGTATTTCTCATCAGTAAACTCACCTTTGTTGTGAGGGGATTTAACCTCGCTACTTTTACGAACTAGTTTTGACCTCTGTTAAATTATGTTTCACTGTGAATTTACCCAGAGTAACCTTCAACAAAAGATTCCTGTATTAATTCCATATTATTTGACCATTATTCCCTCAAGCCCTTCCCTGAAGGACATGAGTGAACCAGTTGGGTTTTTATGACAATCCAGCAGTTTTCATGGTCACTTTTTCCTAGTGCCAGCCCCACAAATTCCCAGATTCATTCAGCTCAATTTCACAACCTGCCTTTGTGTTTTTGTGGGTTCTCTCTCACTCAATTTTTTCTGTTTTAAATCAATTTCACAGGGCATTAGAAGGGGAGGATTTGCAGCCGGGAAACCGAAACCAAACATTACATCAGGATCTGATGGAGTCACCCAATTTATTGTAACCTGAATATCACTGGATTTTGAACATGAAAGGAAAAAGCACCGGTCACACTGGGGAGAAACCATACGCGTGTTCCGTGTGTGGACGAGGCTTCAGTCAACCATCTAGCCTTTCAAGACACAAGCAGAGTCACACTGGGGAGAAACCGTGGAAGTGTGGAGAGTGTGGGAAGGGATTCCGTTACCCGTGTGAGCTGGAAGCTCATCAGCACAGTCACACTTGGGAGAGGCCGTTCACCTGCTCCGAGTGTGGGAAGGGATTTACTGATTCAACCCAGCTGCTGATACACCAGCGAGTTCACACTGTTGCGAGACCTTATAAATGCCCAGACTGCGGGAAGGGCTTTAAAAGTTCTGGGAACCTGATTCGTCATCCACATATTCACACTGACGAGAGGCCGTACTGGTGCTCTCACTGTGGTACTGGGTTCAAAACATCATCTGAACTCACTGTACACCGGCGCACTCACACTGGGGAGAGGCCGTTCACCTGCTCTGAGTGTGGAAAGAGATTTACTCAATCATCCAATCTGCTGAGGCATGAGCGTATTCACACTGCGGAGAGACCATTCACCTGCTCCAAGTGTGGCAAGGGATTCACTCAGTCATCTGCCCTGCTGAGACACCAGCGAGTTCGCAAGTAATTACAGTGATTGGATTTTGTTGTTAATCACATCCAGGACTGAGCCATGTTCATTGGGGTCTGTTTCTGCTGATGTTAATAAACTCCAGTCCAGTTATAGGGGTTCATATTTTGGACAAAAGTCAAATGAATCAGCTTTGTGCTCAACACACAGTTTGTCGAATCTTTGTATTATCTCCAAAACAAGTTAGTTCCTTTTGAAGTTCTCCCCCACTCCCCGCTCTCCTCCATCCTCATCTCCAACAGCAAGTGTAAGGGGCTTATGGAGCTTCTTTGTCACTGACATTGAGACAATCCGATCTGCTGCCTCTGCTGCTTCCCTCCCTTCCACTAACCCACCGGGACAAACTGTCTCTAAAGTTCCTCTCAAGTCTCTAAACTGTCTGAGCCCTGAACCCACATCTTCCTTTAGTTTCTCTCCCATCTCCCCTCCTGCTCTCTCAGTGTTCATCTTGTCCATGAGAACCACCTCCTGCTCCATTGACCCTATTCCCACTAAACTGCTGATCACCCAACTTCCCCATGTTCACTGAGATTGTTAACAGTTCTTTCTCTCAGGTACTGTCCCTCTCTACTTAAAATCTGTCATTCTCACCACCCCACCCCGCCAAAAAACAAACCTTTGACCCCACCATCCTTGCAAATTACTGCCCCACCTCCAACTTCCCTCTCCTCGCCACACTGTTTCAACATGCTGTCACCTCCCAAATACTGCGATTCTCAGTGTGAACAGGGTGGGATGTGTTTGGAGACAGGATGTCCCAGATCTCCACCCTGGGATTCTCAGTGTGAATAGGGTGGGATGTGTTTGGAGACAGGATGTCCCAGATCTCCACCCTGGCATTCTCAGTGTGAATAGGGTGGGATGTGTTTGGAGACAGGATGTCCCAGATCTCCACCCTTGGATTCTCAGTGTCAACAGGGTGGGATGTGTTTGGAGACAGGATGTCCCAGTTCTCCACCCTGGGATTCTCAGTGTGAACAGGATGGGATGTGTTTGGAGACAGGATGTCCCAGTCCTGCTGCTGTACTCATTGTATGGTGTATATTTTATTTTACTGTAACTTACAAAATGTTCATTTGGCTGTGTTGAATTC
This sequence comes from Cetorhinus maximus, assembly GCF_964194155.1. NCBI lineage: Eukaryota > Metazoa > Chordata > Chondrichthyes > Lamniformes > Cetorhinidae > Cetorhinus > Cetorhinus maximus. The sequence continues at coordinate 53,566,221 of NC_135901.1, read as the reverse complement.
AATCTGACATCTACCTGCCCCATTTACTAACCTGTGTGTTCACACTGAATCACTCACAGTCCTCTTCACAATTTCCCACACTTCCTATTTTCCTTCACCTTTGGTGTAGTTGAATGGAATATATCAAGCTGGTATCACTGTCCGTTCTCGGGAATCGAAAGTGTAGTGGAGGCTCTTAACTTGATAGCTTCTGGAGATATTTGTATCGTTGTTTATGAACTGTTTTGTGGATGTATTTGATATTCTGGCCACTACTGCAGACCAATGCAGTGGGGGTAAAGTAAAGATATTTTGACAAAGACCCAATTTGACCCTCTGATAAGATTGCCTGAAAGACTAAGAACAGCAGGTCTGGCAGCACCGGCGGAGTAGAGCACAGTTGACGTTTCGAGTCCTCAGGACCCTTCAACAGAATCTCCCAGTTGAGGAAATACCCGGGGAGCGGGGTGATGTCACCGTGTAATTGTTGATGTGTGATGATGTCACAGTGTAATTGTCGATGTGTGATGATGTCACAGACACAGAACATCTGGGTCTGTGCAAACCAGTGATCACCACACATTATGAAGGATGTGAGGGTCCTTGAGAGGTGGCAGAGGAGATTTATCAGAATGGGTCGAGGGATTTTAATTGTAAGATTAAATTCAAGAAACTAAGGTTGTTCTCCTTGGAGTAATGGAGCTTGAGGGGAGATTTGATAGAGGTGTACAGGATTATGAAAGGTAGTTAAATTAAAGCTGTTCCCATTAGCTGATTATGAAAGGATTAAGGGACAGAGATTTAAGATTTTAGGTAAGATCCACAATATGAGGAAGAGATTTTTTACCCAGTAACTGAAAATGACCTCAATGCTTACATTCAAAGGCTGGTACTATTAGGTCCTGGTGAATCAAGTGACTTTCAGATTTTGTCGTGATGTTTGGTTTCAGTTTCTCATCTCCCTCAAGTATCCCTTGAGTTCCTCCTCTTCTAACATCCTGTAAATGGAATTCAAAAAATCGATCACGGTCAATCCAGGATTGAAATTCAGAAAGAACTAACGTTTCTCTTGGTTTGAGTTTGCTGTGTGTAAATCATCCCCTTCTAACGCCCTGCAAAAGGAGTTTCCAAAATCCATCCCTGTCAGTCCAGGGTAGAAATGCACAATATTCTCTCCTCCTGCTACCTGGACCAGGATGACCGCGCATGCGCCCTGCTGCACATGGCCCCCTATAAAGATGGCGGACGTTACCCCGGGCCTGGCGAAGGGAGAAATCCAGAATTTTTCGGCCCGTTCTCTGCAAACACAAGACCGGTACCTTGTTATTTGGGGTCTGCGGCCTGCACTTTGTCTTTATGAAGCCTCTCTTCCCACTCCGCTGGCTCCATTCCTCCTCACACACCCACTAACTCTGTTAGTTTGCTCCACTCGACATTCTCTCACCCGCTCTGAGCAGCTTCAGTCACAGACCAGCACTGCGCTTGCTGATGGATCCGACCGCAATGCGCATGCCCCACCACTCAGCTCTGCGCAGGCTGTTGTGAAGATAGGGCATATTCTGCACCGCAGGGAATGCTGGGTGGCCACTCCGCCATTGAAAGATCCCGTTGTAGAACAGAAACCTCTGTCCTGTAATCAGAATACGATGAGTGCCATAGAGGAAAGACATAAAATTGTTGAATCAATGATGCAGTGGCCAAATTGCTCCGGGGTCCACCGCAATTCTCGCCTGGATGCAGAACAAACCCCGACAGTTAGACCTGAACTCAGTGTAGTCTCAGCAGATGGGGTGAGCTAGTAACATTTCCCCCGATACATGGAACATTTAAACCGTGTCTTTCCAGCATCTCTACTCTGATTGTGGATCAAATTTTTTGAACTTTTAAAGTTGGAGTGTTAACATGTGGGCAAACTGAATAAAGCCCTTTGCACATGTGAAGTATCTGAATGGTCTCCCACCAGCAAGACTGTGTTGCTGTTTCAGTAAATGGGATGAGAGTGAATCCCTTTCCAATTTTAACTGGTGAACAATCTGTTTACAGTGTGAGTTTACCTACACATTTTCAGCTCAGTAATGGATCTCGAAATCGACTGGTAATGGGTTCCATATTCTTAGCACTACATAGGAAAAAGGAGGAGGAGTAGGCCATTCGGCCCCTCAAGCCCGCTCCGCCGTTTAATAAGATCATGGCTGACCTGATAGTCACCTGAAATCTGTATCCCACCTATCACTGATAACCTATCACCCCCTTGCTTCCCAAGGATATATCGACCTCTGCCTTAAAAATATTCAAAAACTTTGCTTCTACAGCCTTTTCAGCAACAGCGTTCCAAAGTTTCACGACCCTCTGAAAGAAAAAAAATCGCCTCATCTCCATTTTAAATGGGTGACCCCTTGTTTTTAAACAGCGATTCTGAGTTCTAGATTAGCTCTCAAGAGGTAACATCCTCTCCAAATCCGCCCTGTCAAGTACCGCGAGGATCTTATATGTTTCGCTGATCAGGTAAAGTAAAGCAAAAATACTGCAGATGCTGGTTATCTGAAATAAAAACAGAAAATGCTGGAATTCTCAGCAGATCTGGTAGTGACTGTGGAGAGAGGCATAGTTTTCATTTCAGGTCTGTAACCTTTCATCAGATTGTACTGCATCTGAAATGTTAATCATGCCTCTCAAACCAAAGATGCTGCCAGATATAGTAAGGGAACTCAAGAAGGAAGTGAAAATCCCTTTTGAGGAATGGAATCCAATGCGAATGAAGGGTGAACTGCCCGACTGACCAGAGACAGTCAAGGCACCTTTCCCTTCTTTAAGACGCTGGAACAGTGAGTCTAATGTTATCAGTGAAATTAACTGATTTGAGACATTGAAAGGATTCTCGTTACTGCACATCAGGAATTCGAACCTAATATCGGCTTCGGGACAATCAGAATGCTTGGTATCAGACAAGACAATGAAAGGATCGAAGGGAATTGGCACCGGCTGTAGGAGAGCTGGTTCCCGGTGACATGGATGTGTCTGCAGTGGGTGGGATCAGACTGTTTCCATGTATCTGGAATGAATGTCCCACCCTTTATTTTGGAAGAGTAAAACTGATAGAGCGCAATAGCTATCTGGGTAGCGGCAATCTGAAGATTGGACTCACTGACACCCTGGTTAGGATTCCATGTCAGTTGGGTTTGTGTAATTGTCTGTGGTGCAATGGGTCAGCGTGTTTAGCCTGTTAACTGAAAGGTTGGTCTTTCAAGACCACCCAGGGGGTGAAGATTTTTATTGTTTTTCCCCCTCTTCACCAATCATTGTCACACAGTTCTGGATTGTCATTGGGTACTTGGGCTGCAGGATATCATCCCCAAAACGGTGGCAGGTCTTTTGTTGTCCAGTGAGCTCCCACAAAAACAGCTTCTTTTTTAAAATTACGTTTTCTGTCAAATACAATGAGAAAAGATTTGGACCCACTATGTACCTTCATTTAACCCATCAGAAATTCATGAAATTGTTGGAATCAAACGAACCCATCGATTATTCTCTCTTCTTCAGCTTCACAGTGAGTGAGACATGGAAAAGCAGAAATATTCCGGCCCCGCACTGTCCAATCACCCGCTGCCAGCAGAAAGCAGCGACTGCAGCTTCAGTCAACGGGTTACTGGCCATCCCTGGGACGAGAGATACTCCAACCCGGGCCACACCTACCAATACACCGAGCACAGGCTCAGGAAAATGCAGGTACAATATATCCCGGTCACTAAACCTCTGAGCAGCATTTACAGATTACCCGAGTGCGTGAGGCACAAATAAAAGTCACACAAACTTTCTAATTCTTTTCACTGTAAAATTCCTTTATTTTATGGAAAAGCTGACTGTTGTGAATCTGAAAATGAGCACCGTGGGATTTGTGTTACGAGTGACTTGTTTACCATTGTTTGTCCGTCAGGTTTGCAATTCAATTTGTGTTGGATAATGAAATGAACCTGATTTCAAAATGAGGGTGGAAAGCAGGTAAATATTAAATGCAGGAGAAAATCCTGAGGAAAATGGATCACAGTATTTGGAAGGAGGTGCAGCTAAGAAGTGGAAGATGTGAATGATGTTATTGATGATTGAGAGGAATGCATTGCAACCTTGGGGCTTTTGTAGGCCGATTACATCCCACACTTTAAAATTCAGACCAAGCTGAGGTATCAGGTGGAAAGCAACAGGTTTATCCATGTATGTTGGGATACGAAGCAGTCTTTCACATTCCTGGTTAGCTCAGTTGGTAGAGCACGAGACTCTTAATCTCAGGGTCGTGGGTTCGAGCCCCATGTTGGGCGATGTAATATTTTAAAAATCTGTTTAAGAGTCGTACGGTCTGGAAACATTGACCCTGTTTCTCCCTCCAGCTGCTGAGTTTTTCCAGCATTTCCTGTGTTTGATTCAGATTTGCAGTAATTTGTTTTATCTTTTTACTTCTAAATCTTGTTGCTTTAAAAAAAACACCAACCAATCACTGCGGCTCCTGTGAAACTTTCATCACGGAAAGCAACTGACACATGTCAAATTCAAAGCACTTTATTGTCGCATCTCTTCCTGCTTCTGTCCCTGTATCGCCGCCAGCTCCCTCTGCCCGTCCAGCTCCCAGGTCAATTAGCTGCTCGATGAAGACACAGCCAGTTCGTGGGAATGGGTAAAACTCGTGGGTAAAGAGACACCTGGATCTCATCTTCCTGATTCTCCCAGATGCTGATTACAGGAAGGTGCACAGTGCCTATTATCCACAGTCACTCTCCTCCCAGTTGTTCAGCTTTTTAATTGATTTTCACACTGGATTTCAATGTGAAGAAAGCAGTGCTGTGATAAGCTTATATTGTTCAGCAGATATACTGCAAGAAGGTGCATAACAGGCTGATGATAACAGTGCTCTTTGGATGCGGTGAGCTCCAGGGAAGGATTGGCACCATTAATGTGTCGCTCAATCAGTTTCGTGACAAATCTCGTGCTGGAAATGACAAGAAAGCTCACTGAATTTGCTCCGTGTTTTGGTTTCAAAAGAGCTGAATACAGGTAAGAAAGTGCATCTCGCTCGAGTGGGTTAGAAAATGGCTGTTGGGAAACATAAAATTATAGAAAGTTACAGCACAGAAAGTGGCCATTGGGCCGGGCGTGCTGCTTTCAAAGAGCAGTTGTGATTGGTTGATCCATCAGGAGTGATATTTGTGCCAGTGCAAACAGGAGGCAGCAAGATTTCTACTTCTCCCAGCCATATTTTGCCTCACACCAACATTTCTATAGTCAGTGCTTTGCAACCAGCCCTTCTCCTCTCCTCTTCCTTCACTGCCACTCAAGAATGTGATGTTTTCCAGGTCTGAGGCGAAACTTAAACTCTCACTCCTTTGATTCTGGTGGAGTTTGTAAACGTTTCTAATCAACGAGTAATCAACACTCGTTTCAACAAATTCAATAAATCTACATTCCCTGACAGCGAATCGAATCCGGGCCACGGCGGTGAGAGCGCCGAATCCTGACCACCAGACCACCAGGGAAGTTGCACTAGTTTGTTTCGATTCGGCTTATCTACGCTGCTTTTGCCTATTGTTTTTCAGTTCCGATCTCTTTCACCACAAAACTGCCTGTTCAGGTTCAAGATAAACGACTTCTTCAGCCAATGAAAACAACAGTTGCTGTGAGCTGGAACATGAAATTGACAGTGAGGTGAAATAGTCCCACAAGCTGTCCATGTGAAACTTTCAATTTCCAAAACCCTCCACCCTATTCGCTGTTCGTCCAATGGAAGCCCCAATCCAGAGTCACTGGACATCAGGGAAACTGCCATTAAGGCTTGACATTTGGATTATGGAGGCAACTTTTGACCTTTTTTTTTCATTCCCGATCTCCTTCACCAGAGACAACTTTCTCTGACCAAATGGTCTGTTTAGGTTGAACACAAGTGATTTCTTCACCAATGATTAGAACCAATGCTGTTAGCTGGAACATGAAATCGATACATTCCTCCTTTAAAACAGTTCTTAAAGCCTCCCCCTTTGACCGAGCTTTTAGTCACCTGAACGAATATGTGGCTCGGTGTCACACTTTGTTATATAATGATCCTGGGGAACGCATTGTGACGTTTCAACAGGTTAAAGGCGCTTTATACATACAAATTGCTGCTGTTATAGGATATACATAGAAAGGGCCAGTCTCCTGCTTTATCTTTGACGCTGATAGTTTTCTCATCGACATTTTAACTTGAGCTAATGTGAATCAAGTTTGCGACGTTAAAATAAGTTTTAACCCCCTCAGGGAACTGAACCACATTGACAATCGCAGAGGAACAGACACAGAGAGATATACACCGAGAGTGACAGAGGCCTAAGGAGAGACACACACCCAGAAAGCAAGGCTGTCACCAACTTGGCTCAGTGTTTGTTCCATTTCCGAAAGCAAATTTCCTGAATGCTGACAAATGAATGGAAATCAGAAAATACGGACATATTTGAATCGGTTTCCTTCTAATTAATTGATAATTAACTTGGTTAAAATCACAAATGGTGAAAACTTTAGTCAGCAGGATGCCAACCGTCGTTTTCATATTTACAACAAACGTAAATTATCGAACTTTCACTTACTCGAATAAACAAGCCAGGATAATGCTCTTGCCAGGTTTCAAACCGCAGCTTCATCATATGTGATGCGAATATGATCCCACTCGCCTCTATAAACCCTGCGCTGTAAAGATCCCAATGGAGCTGTCTGGAATGTTAAGCGGTGACGTCATGCAGGAGCACTTTGGTTCTTTGTTTTGAAGAAATGGAATTCGGCTGTTCTCATTAGGAATGCTGGAGACAGACTGATCAACAATGTCCTCATCAAATGGCACAGCTCAGTAAGAGGCCCTTACACCCATCGTGTCTATGTCAGTTTTGTACAAAGAGCTTAATAATTAATGACAATTTCCTTCTCTTTCTCCTTAGCCCTGTTTTTTTCGCTTTCAAGCCATTGAACAATTCCCATTTGGAAATCGATGTTAAGAAAACCAATATTAAAAGCTTCAGCTGGTTCCTCACCTGAGCAAATACGTCATCCTTGCTCCAGGGACTGACGTTTGCAGTGCTTTACTTTGGTCAGAAGTTCAAGGCAATATAATTTGTAGGCTAACCTGTATCTTGTTTTTTTATTCATTCACATGATGTGGGCTTCGCTGTCCGGGCCAGCATTTATTGTCCATCCCTAATTGCCCTTGGGAAGGTGGTCTGCCTTCTTGAACCGCTGCAGTCCATGTTGTGTAGGTACTTACACTGTGCTGTTAGGAAGGGAGGTCCAGGATTTTGACCCAGTGACAGTGAAGGAACGGCGATATATTTTCAAGTCAGGATGGTGAGTGAATTGAAGGTGATGGTGTTCCTATCTATCTGCTGCCCTTGTCCTTCTAACTCGGAATGGGAGTGGGTTTGGACGCTAATGTCTTAGTAGCCTTGGTGAATTGCTGCAGTGCATCTTGTAGACGGTGCACACTGCTGCTTCTGTGCATCGGTGGTGAAGGGAGTGAATGTGGATGTGGTGCCAGCCAAGTGGACTGCTTTGCCCTGGACGGTGTCCAGCTTCTTCAGTGTTGCGGGGGCTGCACTCATCCAAGCAAGTGAGGAGTATTCTATTACACTCCTAACTTGTGCCTTGTAGATGGGAGACAGGATTTTGGGAGTCAGGAGGTGAGTTACACGTTGCACGATTCCTAACCTCTGACCTGCTCTTGTAGCCACCGTATTTATATGGATAGTCCAGTTCAGTTCCTGATCAATGGGAACCCCCAGGATGTTGATAGTGAGGGATTCAGTGATGGTGATGCCATTGAACATCAAGAGGCGATGGTTGGATTCTCTCGTGTTGGAGATGGTCATTGCCTGTCACTTGTGGGGTGCAATTGTTACTTGCCACTTGTCAGCCCAAGCCTGGATATTGCCCAGATCTTGCTGCATTTGGACATGGACTGCTTCAGTATCTGAGGAGTCGGGTATGGTGCTGAACATTGTGCAATCATCAGCTAACTTCGCCACTTCTGACCTTATGATGGATGGAAGTTCATTGCTGAAGATGGTCGGGCCGAGGACACTATCCTAAGGAACTCCTGCAGTGATGTCCTGGAGCTAAGATGACTGACCTCCAGCAACCACAACCATCTTCCTTTGTGCTAGGTATGACACCAACAAGCGGAGAGTTTCCCCCTGATTCCCATTGACACCAGTTGTGTTCGGGCACCTTGATACCACACTCGATCAAATGCTGACTTGATGTCACCTCATCTCGGGAGTTCAGCTCTTTTGTTTGTATATGAACCAAGGCTGCAATGAGGTCAGGAGCTGAGTGGTCCTTACGGAACTCAGACTGCGCATCAGTGAACAGGTTATTGCTAAGTCAGTGCCACTTGATAGCACTATTGATGACCCCTTCCATTACTTTACTGATGATGGAGAGGAGACTGATGGAGCGGTAATTGACCGGGTTGGATCATCCTCACTCTTTCTTTCCCAGTTTGATCGGGGGAACGAGGAGAGACAGTGTAAATTTCAGGGTTCCAGGGAAAAGATCAGGTAATGGCAGTGACAGGACGGGCAGAAATACCGCTTTCTCCGCTGTAACCATTGCATGATTTCATACAAATAATAGTAGGAGGAAACAGGCTTCTGTAGTAGTGGCCAAGTGGTTGAGGCGATGGATTAAAAATTCATTGGGGTTACCCCGCGCAGGTTCGAATCCTGCCAACTACGTTTTTAATTATTTTGGGTTTAATCGTCGCACAGACAGAGCGAATTATCGTTTGAATCGAGGGAAAGCGATCCAAACACACCCGTGTTCTCTTGTTTCCGTTCATTTGTCAGCCTTCTGCAAATCTCCAGTCGGAAATGGAAAACAAAACGGAGCCAATTTGGTGACATGATTTCACTCTGGCATTTGTCTCTCCTTAGGCCTCTGTCAGTCTCGGTGTATACCTGTCTGTGTTCCTCTGTGTGGGTCAATGTGGTTCAGTTCCCTGAGGAGGTGAACACATTTTTACGAGCACAAACTGTATTCACATTAGTGGTGCAAGTTCACATTATAATGTTACAGTGAAAAATATCAGGATGAAAGAGACAAGAGTAGTTTGTCTCTTTCTATGTATGGACTACAACAGCAACTTATATTTATAAAGCTCATTTTTCCTAATGAAACGTCACAAGGCGTTCCCCAGGAGCATTTTATCACAAAGTGTGACACTGAGCCACATATTCGGTCAGATGACTAAAAGCTCGGTCAAAGGGAGAGGCTTTAAGAACTGTCACAAAGGAGGAAAATATCGATTTCATGTTCCAGCGAACAGCAATGGTTCTTCTCATTGGCTGAAGAGGACACTCGTTTTCAAACGACATAGACCATTTGGTCAAAAAGACCACTTGTCTTTGGTGAAGTTTGTAAAAGTAAACTCCACTACAGTTTGGCGGCCTATCAACAACTCCCGCCAATGTTTGCTGCCTCTTGCTGTTTCTTAGCTCCACCCAAACTGATTCTGCATCTTGATCCTTCAATCTAAGATCCTCTCTCACTAATGTACCGGTCTCGTTCCTTATTAACAGTGCGACCCCGCCTCGTTTCCATTTTTGCCCATTCTTCCTAAATGACGAATACCTTTGAATATTCAGATCAACCAATCACACTGCTCTTTGGAAGCAGCACACATGGCCGAATGGCCTCTTTCGTTGCTGTAACTTTCTGTCATTTTATGTTTCCTAACACCACGGTTAAGATGAACTTTCTTATCTTCCATGTGATGCTTTGAATTCAAGACAATAGGCAAATTTATCGAGTTTTCTTATCATTTCTAGCACAGGATTTGGAACCAGACTCATTGAACGACAATTAAATGGTCTCAATCATTAGATACAGCTCACCTAGTCCAAACAGGCACCGTGAGCATCAGCCTGTTATGTACATTCTTGCTGTACATCTTCTGAGCTATAAGCTGATCACAGCTCCACTTTCTGCACATTGAAAGACAATGTGAAAATAAGCACAATTTCAAATCTTAACAACGTGCATATTTGTGATTTTCTGTGTGGGTCAATGTGGTTTAGTTTCCCATTTTCACCACCCAATCATAATCCATGTTAGTTCTCTGACTTCATATCAGCAAAAAAAAAAAGCAGTTAACAGGACATTTCTCTCTTTATTTTGAGTGGAGACTGTTCAGTAACTAAACTTCTGGATGTTACAAAGTGGAGGATGATTGAAGTTTTCAGATGATCTTATTAAGTAGCTGGGAATGCTCGAGGGACCGAATGGCCAATTCCTGACCATAATTTTTTATATTCTAATTCAGTGTCAATGTTGGTGAAGACAATGTTTGTGTCTAATCTGAATGTGGTAGTGAGGCCGAGCGGGATCAGCCGCTGGTTCAGGTTTCGATCTCTCTGGTGATTTGGGCTTTACTCCCGCCGCTGCCAAACTTTCTAGTGGTTTGTTATTTCAGGCGCTTCCAAAAGATTCTCCGTGCGGTGAAGGAGCAGCTAAGCTGTGCGGTGTTGTATTTCAGTTGGAAGAATGAGGAGAGACAGTGTAAATCCCAGGGAGACTGGGAAAAGGTGGGGCTATGGCACGGACTGGAAGACCTTCTTTCACTGGAACTCCTTGTATTCATTCTATTATTTTAAACAAACAACATGCAGCCTTTACCAAGTTGTCCTGGCCGAGTGGTTCAGGCGTTTTTCCACGTGGTTCGAATCCTGCCAACTCCCCTCCTTCTCAATCTTGATTAACACAAACTGTCTGCAGAATAAATTATCAGTCAAATGAAAAAGAAAATCACCGAAATACCCCGGTGTTTCTTACTTCTGTTCATCTGCAAACATTCACTACATTTGGCCCCTGAAATGGAACAATAATTGGCCAAGTTGGTGACATCTTTGCTTTCTGGGTGTTTGACTCCCCTCTGGCCTCTGTCAGTCTCAGTGTATATCTCTGTGTGTGCCAATGTGGTTCATTTCCCCGACGGGCCAACACATATTCACCATCACAAACTTAACTCACATTAGATGTGCAGCTTCATATGAAAATGTCAAAGAGAAAAATATCAGTATGAATGATGCAAGTGGAGTTCGCAAGTTTTGGATGGAGGTGCAGCTAAGAAGAGGAAGATGTGAATGATGTTATTGATGATTGAGAGGAATGCATGACAACTTTGGGGCTTTTGTAGGTCGATCACCATCTACACTTTGAAATTCAGAGCAAGCTGAGGCTCCAGGTGGAAAACAACATTTATCTCCCTGAATGTTTGCATAGGGAGCCATTAGTACGTATACCCGGCTATCTCAGTCCATAGCGCATGAGACTCTACATCTCAGGGTGGTGGCTTCGGGCGCCAGCCTGTTTTTAAAGCTTTTCTGCTTTCATGGGTGATCCCCAGTTCTCCATTCCTCCGGCAGTGTCACCGCTCAAACTGAGTCTCTTTCCATCCCACTTTGTTAATGTCACAGCCGCTGGTTTCTGAGCGAACACTGCCCTCGGCTTCACTGGAAGTCGGAGAGTTCTGTGCAGAGGGTTTCGTGCTTTCACCACCGCAGCCCAGGTTCAATTCCCAGTCAGGGGAAACCTTATTTCTTACCGCTGTATGAACTGTCAGAATGCACAGGAATTCCTCTAGTGAACTGTGAAAACGAACCTGGAATTTAACGTCAGGAAGCATTGAGTGATTCATGTTGTTTGAAAAAATGAAGAGAGGCAACATCAAACAAAGTGTACAATTCTACAATTCTCTGTTACACAGCAAGTGGTTAGAATCAGGAATTCACTACCTGAGAGTGTGCGAGAGGCAGATTCAATCGCGGATTTCAAAGGAGAATTGGACAGAAAATGCAGGTCTCCGGGGAAAAGGCGGGGGAGTGGGACCAATTGAGTTAGTTTCCAGAAGAGTAAGAGGCCTCCCTTTTCAGACGGAGATGAGGAGATTTTTTCTCCCGCCGAGGGTGGTTAATCTGTGGAATTATGTGGTGGCTTCGGGCGCCAGCCTGTTTTTAAAGCTTTTCTGTTTTCATGGGTGATCCCCAGTTCTCCATTCCTCCGGCAGTGTCACCGCTCAAACTGAGTCTCTTTCCATCCCGGTGGAGGCTGGGTCATTGAATTATTCAAGGCAGAATTAGACAGATTTTTGATCGAGAAGGGGTTATGGGGGTTGGGCGCAGACAGGAAAGTGGAGTTGAGCCAACAACCTGATCAGCCATGAGCTTATTGAATGGTGGAGCAGTCGCAAAGGGCCGAATGGCCTCCTCCTGCTGCTAAATCCTATATTCCAATGACCCCGGCCGAATGGCCTCTATCTGTGGTGTAACATTAGCTCTCATTCTGTGACATTATGAGGGGCTCCAGGGGCAAAATGGCACAATTCCTACTCCTATTTGTTATGATCTAATTCAGCGCTGACACCACTCTAGGCGATGGTTACGGTGCTTCGGTTTGCCCCGTAGGTATGTGGCCGAGCGGCCCAGGCCCCGAAATTCGGTAGTAGTGTTTTATGAAACGTGAGTCATAATCTTAACCTGTGTTCCTGAGTCCAATTAATAAACAGATATCACAACTGGCAATGGTCTTAATGCCTATACTCGAGGAATACCACTGTACACTTCATTCCACTAAGAAAAACAACCGTAAACCGCTATTACCACCCTCTCTACTACTTCCTCGTAGTGCTTAATCAAATTTGTCTGTTTTGTCTTTTATAAACCTGTGTTGGCTGTCATGCATGAGCCCATGTATTTCCAATTCACCATGAAATTTGGCCCTGATTTTGCTCACTAGACGTTCACATGGCGCCGTTGTGAGGCTGACTGGATAAAATGCAGCAATGATTTTCATACAGCACAGGAAATGTCTCTGAAGTGAATTTGTATGGAGGCTACTGGATTGTAGCGAGATTTCCAATGTCAATGTGTTTAATTAACATCAAATGTTTTTAGGTGAAAAATGTTGCATAGTTTAAAGATATTTTTATTACTGCTTTGGAAATGAATATTGCTTCCTGTTGTATGTATTATTCTTTAATCCAGTTTGAAATGCAGAATCTAAAAAAAAGTGATCTTCTTTTCAAATGAATATGTATACTTAAATTGATGTAAATAAAAAGATGCAACCCGAAAAATAAATTCTTCAAATTTGTTATGAGGACGAACGAGCTCCTGAGCAGGATCTGAGTCCGCTTGTAACAGGTGTAAATGGACACGAACGCAACTTCTGGCCAATTCTCCCAAATTGTTTCTGCTGCATCACAAAACGACATTGCAGCACCGTCATGTTGCTATTCTCCGGAATCCATTGAGACCCACCTAAACTTGTCAGCAATCAGCAACATTCAGACCACAAAACCCTGGCCAATAATTCATTGAGTGATCGATTTTTTGGGCAGATTTCGGAGAGACACAAGGAAACAATTGATATTGACCCCTGCAAAGTAAAATCAACTCCTGCCACCGTCAAGGAGTCTGGCTCCAATTTCACAGAATGCATTATGCAGGTTTCCCTGCTTCAGCTGTAGTGGTGCAGACTAGAAGCATTGCAACCACTGGCCCTGTTGCAATTTTTCCCTTGGACATGTCACCTGGTCCAATTCTCTTCCTCTGAGGATTTAGAAAAAAATATTCATTCGGTGTGGGCGTCGCTGGCTATGTCAGCACTTATTGCCCATCCCTAATTGCCCTTGAGAAGATAGTAGTCAGCTGCCTTCTTGAACAACTGCAGTCCACGTGGTGTATCTACACCCAGGGTGCTGTTAGGGAGGGAGCTGCAGGATGATGCAAGACATTGTGAGAAATTCAGAAACTCATCATAAGGCCAACCGCCCCCCGCCCCCACCACCAAACACACAAGCCAAAGTACCTCCATATGGTCTACAACAGCAGAGCTTCTCAACATTACATTGCCTGGTATTAAGCTGGCAAGGCCGTTAAGAGGCACTGGGGCAGGGTTCATTATGCAGCAGTGAAACTTCTGTTTTCTGGATAACGTATGAACATGTTGTCTGGTGCACATTAGTTATCCTGCCTTCATTTCAGTAGTTCTGGACTGGACACTAGCTGAGAACAGCTTTCTATACTTTATTGTGAGCTGATATGTTGCACCTTAAACATTCTTAAATTCACACAGTGGAAATGGCCCTCAAACTGTTTGACTGTGTACCTAGGATGGAAGGTCATGAATGACATGGACAAGAAGAGGAAAGGAAAAATCTGGGGTACAATTCATTCTGGATATTAATGCCTTTATCATTTAACAAATTTAACAATGAGATGCAATGGATATTTAGCCCCATTCTTTAACTCTTCTCTGAATTTACTCTGGGTCACTGCATAAATAAACGGGTTGATGCAGGAACTCAAAAGTTGAAGCATGTATCCATTTTCCTCCAGAATAAAGGTTGATTCAACAATATCGGAACCTGAGAAGTAAGTAATGTTCGTAATTTGAACATAGAGGAAAGTCACAAGAAGTAATAAATATAGCAGAATAAAACTTCCCGATACACAGAAGAGTAAAACAATGGACTTTCTCCGCTTCTCCATCTCTGGGTCACGCTGATTCTCTCCATTGTTCTGGGCCCGTAGTCTCCTGCGGGCTTTATTGGCGGCTAGAATGTGTCTGACGGTCAGGACATTGAGCAGTAAAATCAGAACGAATGGGAGACAAGGGGTTAAAATGTGATGCATCCAGTCATATGCAATCCATGCAGGTGAGGTATAAAATATTAACTTTATGTCGCAGAACCATGGTACATTGTTAATTATGTACAAAGGTTCATATATAAAATACAAGAAGGTGTTTTTAAGGCAGCTAATTGTGCAGATAGTACCAATCACCCGTGTCGCCGTTTTTTTGGAACAATATTTTAATTTGACTTTCTGGCAACAAATGGCTATAAATCGATCAAAGGTGAAAGCCACAGTTAACCAGGCAGAACTGTCTATCGCTGAATATATTAGTGCAATGCGGGCACTACATGCTGGTGTGGTGGAGAGGAAACTGAATGGGAAATAAATACTGGAAATCCGGTTCAATAACACAGCGGTGATAATAACCAACAGATCTGTCACTGCCATCGATACCATGTAATGAGTTATACATTTGGAGAGACCACATCTTTCTCGGGACAGGATCACAATCACCACCATGTTAGCTGCAACAGAGAGAGAGAGACAGGATAGAGACTGAGGCTGTGCGTGAATTTGTGATGATACAAGAGCAAGAAATTTAAAGCTCCAACTCCAAACAAAATTAGCAGTTTTACAGGATTCTGCATGAAATGTTTGCTTTTCAGGTGTTTCTCCGAGTTGGACAATTTCTAACGTTAATTGTTTTTGTGTTAAAAATGGTCATCTAGATTAATAAGGCAGGTCAATTACATGAGAATGTAAAATAATATCATGCAAACTAACAGAGAACAAAAAGGCACCAAAACAACGGAGAAATAAACAGAGCAGCGCCGAATAGATAAGGGAAACACATCAGCGAAACATTACAGAAAACATTTAGATTGCATTATAACAATACATCCAATAAGAAATGAGGAAACTAAGAAGAACACAGCTTATATCACGCTGAGGATCAAAAACGTTCTCTTCCAATTAATTACTGTATATCGTTCACTGTTGGAAATTTTGAGCATCAACTTGCTCAGAAATATCATCAAACAGCGAGGTGTGGAGACACAATGAGCGTTTCCGGAATTTACAGGTGGAATGTTGGTGAACAGATAAAGATAACTCCCAGATCCTTACTGAATACTCACTGGAAGATGGGCGTCGATCTGAGTCATGGAGCTGGCATGAAAGAATGACCAATTTTGACCTTTAGTGGATATTTTTAATTAAATCTTTGTGACTCAGATGCGAGAGGTTCCATCAATTAGGCATCCTCAGTCAATGTGGAGAAAATAGTGAAGACGGGAACAGTCTGGGCCATTGCCAGGTGCAATGTGCAGACGGAAATTCCAGAGTCAATAGTGGTCAAAGTAGAACGTCAGCTGTAGGTCATGTAGAAGAGGAGAAACAGACTGAGAGTAGCAACACTGCTCTGTGAGTTTGGTGCAAATACCAAGCATTCTTCAAAAGGCCTCTGTTACAGTGTTTATATATCTGTCAAAACCCAGTGCCTCGTGGTGTCCTTTCAACAAATGCCTTCAGTAAATAAAGTCAGGAATTGTTCAATTGTTCAATTCTCTTGATTAATGAACTATTTGTGGAAATTATTCTGCGCTATCTTCATGAAGAACACAATAGATTTACATCATGATGACAGTGTGATAACTCAAACACTGTTAGGCCGTCAGTAACAAAATGATTGCATTTACACCGTGATTTGCCCCTGGTAACAATGCCGATGACACAATAGGAATGCATTTGCACTGTGATAACAGTATGGTAACTCATTCATGGTAACGGTGTCAATAAATCAACAGAACTACATTTACACCGCGATAATAGTTTGGCAATTCACCCACAGTAATCATATCAACAACGCAATTGAACTGCATCTATGCCATGATATGCTAGCGGTAATTGGAAGAAATTATAATATTAAAGGGACAAAATGGTATTGGACTATATGATGACAGTATACAGTTAAATGGAAGAAGTTATATAGTTGCTGTGAAGAAACTGTGATGGTAAAATTAAAATTGCATGGTCATATTATATCGCCAGGCACGAGAAATTGCACACTTAATAGGGTAATATTAAACCACTAATAAAGAGAAATTACACTTTCAACAGGGAAACATTATACAACTAACAGCGAGGAATTAAACCGTTAACAGGGTAATATTATACCACCAAAAGCGAGAAATTACAGCCTTAACGTTGTAATATTATACCACTAACAAGTAGAAAATATTCCAATGAAGAGAACATATTCCGCAGATAAAATTTGGGCTTTATACCGTTAAAGTCGAAAAAAATGCTGCAAAAGGGAAGAAGTTATGCCAGTTAAAAGAGGGAAATTGACCCGTTAATGGGTTGAATTACACAGGTGAAGGGGGACAACATTCAGTTAAATTGGAGAAAGGATATGTGCATCGTGGAAATGCTGTACTTTTCAGTGATAGAAGTGATGCAGCTAAACTTAATTCACGTATCCAATATGTAACTACAACACTTTACCTGGAAGCCCGATAGCTGCGAGGACGGGGTAATAAATGGCAAACACCAGGCCTTTCGGTGATCCGTGCATTTTCAGCGAGAGCTCAGAGCGCGTTCTGCATTGCACTAAATGATTCTCACATTTATAACCGATATCAAGCTCCTGGGAGATAATTAAGTGATTTGATCCTTTACATTAATTGCAAAAAAACAGATTAAACCAGCTGCGTCAGGACTGCGGTTCATGTTTTGGTGGAATAGAATGTTTTTTCAAGGGATCTGACTGAACTGACAGGAGATTGCAGTATGATCCAAGTTGATTTTCTTTAAAAAAGACACCGACATGGATTTTTTGGTCAGGGGTGAATCACAGCCATTTGACACAGACTGCCCTGAGAAATGCGAATTTGACTAGTTCAATTGGCTGCCGCCTGAATTTCAAGCTTTGGCTGCAGCCAGCCCCAGGGACAAAAGGATGTGTGAAACGCAGCAGAGGCGTGAGTTTCCGGTGAAGCCGTGGCCCTCATGCTGTCACGAGCCGAACGCTCGCCCCTTGGGCTCCGCTTTCAGCTGAAAGGCAGTTGTGGGTTTTCAGACGGGTTTACATACTTCTCAGCGCCTTAAAACTTTCCAAAACTTTTAAACATTTTTAAATACTTGAAAACACTTTTCAAATATTTGAAAAATATTTATAAAAGCGTTTACATGCTTTTAAATATCAATGATGCAGCACACGCCCCGAGGCAGGAATTTTCAAACAGGACAGGAAATGTGTATGGAGACTGCTGGATTATCACGTGACATTCGATGTTAATATGCTTGGCCAACACTCGAAATTGTAATACGAGTATTTACAGCAGCCTAAAGATCATTGTGCAGTCCCTGTATGAACTGCATGAACTACCTTCTCAATGACTATTGCATTGACCACCTTCTCAATGACTATTGCATTGATCACCTTCTCAATGACTATTGCATGAACCATCTTCTCAATGACTATTGCATTGACCACCTTCTCAATGACTATTGCATTAACCACCTTCTCTATTGTAATTAGGGATGGGAAATAAATGCTGGCCCAGCCAGCGAGCCCACATCCCCTGAATGAATAAAAAATTGCATTACCTTACTGCAATTCTCTCACAAAAAAAGGCCACGCGGCTTCAGATTTTTCTTTTCATAGCCTTGTGTTTACAATAGGATGAATCAGCTCTGCGCCGCGATCTTTGATGAGATTTTTTGTTTTAAGCTTTCTTCCGCACTAGTGTGACTCTCCGGCTGATTTGTTTTAATGCATAAAAATTCTCTGAATTAATTTCTTCAGTTTATAACGGCTCCCCGAATGAAGACTTCTCTGCATCGATGGGAGAAGTGGCTAGTGCGCCACTTTGCTGGAACATGAATCTGGATAAAAATTGATTTCCAAATGTTTTTATACATTTTTTCCTATGATGTAAATAAAAAAGTAAGAAATGCATTTTAAAACGGAGTTTGCATCACGTTTTCAGCTGAGATCCTCAATATTTTAAAGAGTTGCATTTTTCTTTCAAATTTGCACTGAAAATGTATGGTTTAGTTGATTTTAAAAATGCAGATCCAACACGACGGTCGAAGCCATTAATGTGGGGGTTACTAAGGCTGCTTCTTAATCGTGGCTGCCCCCCTGAGCAGGCTTTTAGCTGATCTCAGCTCTCAGTCCTTCAAATTTAGCACCTGCTGAGCCATCAATTTGAATTGTTTAATGACATTTCCAGCCGCTTTTGAGGCGACCCAGCAGGGCCACCTTCGGAGAAGAACATTCCTGTCGTCCGAAAATTCCTGTTGCACATTAAGTCTGTGCATGTTCGTACGTTGGCAGCTTCGACTTATTAATAGTGGCGAACTCCTCAGCGTTCGACAGTATTGGAATCGTAATATTGGGGTTATTTACATAGGCCATAGCAGGGATGGTACTGTGCACAGACCCGGTTCTTCATGATTACATTCAGTGCCGACTTGTCCGGGCCAGTGTCGTTATATTCAATGTGGTTCCAGGTGCTCCCGGGTGCACCCAGGTGATTTTAAGAGCTTGCCAGTGTTCACAAGTGTTCCTCTGAGCTGTAATGTATCTAGTATATCCAAATGTTTGCATTAGTGCAGTTAAAGGGGTTTTCAATGTTTACAGGTGTTAGCAAGAGATTACAAGCTCTAGTAAATGTGTTGACGTTATTTGAACGTATTCTTAATTCAAATATTTAATTGCAGGCCACCCTCATTCACCCCTCACACACTCACTCACAACCCGGATTCTACTCACCCCTCGACCTCTGAATGTTTGTCTCTGCTCCCTCTCTCCCTAGTCTTTGCTCACCCCGCCCCACCTCATTCCCAGTGAAATCAGTCAGACTGAGGATCCGTGGGCGTTTTTTTTTATTCGTTCATGGGATGTCGGCGCCGCTGGCTAGGCTAGCATTAATTTCCCATCCCCTTTTGCCCTTTTTCAGGGGGAAGTTTAAGAGTTAATCACATTGCCGTTGGTCTGGAGGCACATGCAGACCAAACTAGTAAGGACGGCAGATTTCCTTCCCGAAAGTACATCAGTGAACCAGATGGGTTTTTACAACAATCGACAATGGTTTCATGGTCATCATCAGGTTTTTAATTACATATTTATATTGTATTCCAATTTCACCATATGCAATGTTGAACCCTTGTCTCCAGGGCATTACCGAATGTCTCTGGAACACTAATGCAGTGATAAAACCATGGTGCCGCAGCCGCCCACGTGCGCGGATGCCGGAAGGATAGGTATTGTCAACAGAGCCATATGTAAGGGGGCTGAGGTGCCAGAGGTCTTGCCCTGTTTGTGACAGTGATACTGAGTTAAAGGGATGCGCTCCTGGAACAGGCTGTACACCTGCTAGAAACAACCTTAAATAAGTCAGTGAAAAAGCGAGTGTATTATCCGGCAGGTAACCCAGGTCTGCACGCTGCCAGGCCCCAGCGGAACCATCAACGCGGGCTCACAAGGAGCCATTTCTGGTAAAATGCAAGTTTCGGCTTCCACTGTAAGTGGGCCCTCGGGAAGTTGTGGTGTTATTGTGGCCTTCAAATAGTGTATTTGGGCCGGAAAATCGGGATCATTAATTAGGACTCCCTATGTTTAGATGCAGAACATGCAGGATATGTTTTAGGAAGGTGAAGAGTTCTGCCTCTCAAATACCTCGGTACATGAGTGTGGTAAAGATAGGTAAGTCAATATACACGCATATTCACACTTTTACGCACTGTTTCCTAAATATATCCAAATCGTATCTGTATCTTATCCCATTCGGCACCTAACGTAGAAATCTTTGAAAGTACAATTTCAAGTGAACTTTCCTTTTTCGCTGCTTCAAAATGTATCTGTGCATTCACATAGATGCACAGTAACCCTAATTTAGAATACATTACTTTCGCCTTTACACTGGACCCACGCATTAACTTACTATTCCTTTTTCTATAGCTGTCTATATCTCCAAGTGTCCGACACAGCTTGGTATTCCTATCTAATATCATCTCCTGGTTGTCACACCCCTGGATAGTTAATTTAAAACCTTCCTAATAGCACCAGCAAAACTCAGTCAGGTGCAGCCCATTCGGCCTATTGGTTCCATCTCCCCCCCATATCCAGTCCCTAGGATCTAAAGCCCTTCCTCCTGTCTCCACTTTCAAGACATAATTTCTTATTTCTGTATCCACTCGCGCTTGATACTGGGAGTAATCCGGAGATTACTACATTTGAGGTTCTTCTTCCTAATTTTCTACCTAGCTGCCTAAATTCAGACAGCAGGACAACATTCCTCTTTCCGCCTATGTCATTGGTATGGATGTGCGCCACGACATCTGGTTGTTCGCCCTCCGTCAGGGGGCTCTGCCGCCGCTCAGTGACCCTGGCACCAGGGGGGTAATATACCATCCTGGATTCATGTCCGCGGGCACGGAAACAACCATCTATTCCCCGAATTATCAACTATGCTGCAGTCTCCTCTGCCGGCTTTGTCTTCATATAGCGTGATTATGTTTGCACCATTCTTGTCCTGTGGAACAGAGCCTAACCTCCAGCAGAGGAGGAGAAGGTTTATAAGGTCACAAAGATGAATTATTAAATTCACGCATTATCACTAATTTACAAAGATAAATCATTTTACTTACTAAATATTTTCGGCACCTTATTTTGTTCAAAATATATTTCAGTTCATATAACATCATTAAAAGTAATTGAGATCCCATTGACCAATCTGACACCAAGGAATCATATTCTGACCCCAGCGATCTGTAAAAAATGTAACTCGGCCAAATGCAGACGCTGGTTCGCGCTCCAGTGGCGCAATCGGTTAACGGCACGGTACATATAGAGCAGCGCAGTCAACGGGCTATGTCGAGGTCGTGAGTTCGAGCCTCACCTTGAGCTTCATTGGAGCTACTACATGTGGAACCACATTTGGATCGTAGATTCTGGAATTAATGGCACGGTTTTCAGCAGGCAGCATTGCAATAGACCTGCAATGACAGAGCATAAGCGCACCCCCGCTCCCCGTGCTGTTTTATTAAAGTACGTTACACAGGGGTGCACAAGAAATCTGGAAAACCAACAGCGGCTCAATTACCATCTCTCCCATGCTTGTAACTTGTTCTGTTTGACTAAAAGCGTCAAGGAAATCATGTTTAAAGAACAAGGTGTTGCACTTCCGCCACTGATCACACAAGATAACACCCGGCTGGAAGTGATTAGTAAATACTGCTCCGCAGGTTCTCCGGTGACTGACAGCCTGCTCCCTGATGCAGTTCCTGATACACGCACGGGGAAAACACATATCACCTGATGCAGAAATAACATCAAGCTGACCTTTGGCACTAAGCTGATGGTGTATTCGGGCTGTGTCCTCAGTACCTTGTTGTCCGGCTGTGAATCATGGACGACATACAGCTATTAAGAAAAGAAGCTCCACAGTTTCCATCTGCGCTTTGAGGTGGTGATTGGGTATCTCCTGGCGGGACACAATCAGGAAGCGGCAGTCCTCTCAAAGGCAGAGCTCCCAAGTCTGTTAGGCTCATCAAACAGGGAGGTTGAATGGCTCAGGTCCGTCGTCAGGGTGGAAGATGCTCACAAAGCTAAGGGCCAGGCGGCTATTGAGAAGCCCAAGTTTCCGCTTCTAGGACGTGTGCAAGCGTGAATTGAAGGCCCTGAATGTCGATTATCATCCCTCAATGTCACTGGCTGACGACAGAGGTAAATGGCGACACATCCTGTGGACTGCTTTGCATCACCATGATGCCCATTGGCTGCAGCGGCCTGGCAACAGACGCCAAGACTGGAAACAACAACCCATAACATCACTTGCAGCTTTATGTGAGGCATTTGTGACGGAAACTGCCTCTCAAAGATTGACCAGCTCAGCCATCAGGAAATGTGCAGCATGTGGAGACAACACACCTGAAATAGATTCTTTTGCTGTGCGTTCATCATCTTTCATGAATGGAAGGATGATGATCATTGTGAAATTCACTTGCAAATAATATGTGTTTCACATACGCACAGACAGGTCACACACACACGCAGGCACAGACAGGCACAGGCGCACATACACACCCACGCACACATAAACAAATGCACAGACACACACCAATGCATACAGACAGACACGCACACGCACAGACACAGTCACACACAGGTGCACGCAGACATGCATGCTCACATGCAAAAAGACACATACACGGATGCATGCACGTAGACACAAATACACACACACATAAACGCACGCACACACAGACACACACACACACAAAGACACACATACGCACAGAAGCACACACACAGACACGTACACACCCACACCCACAGGCACACACACAGATACACGCACAAACAGACACAAACACAAAGACACACACACACAGAAGCACACACACATACACACATACGCATAAATACACACACAAATGCACACATGCAGACACACACACAATCATAGACACAATGTCTCACAGACACAGGCACATACACACACACACAGAAGCGCACGCACACACACACACGCTCATACTCACAGGCACACACATGCCCACACAAACATATACACATACACATATACACATGCACACATAAATAAACATACACAAACGCGCACACATACACAAACTCACACAGACGCACGCACACACACCGACATACACATACACACACACACAAACACATGCACATACAAACATACACACATACACACACACAAACTGACACACACACACACGCAGATGCAGACACATATACACGGATACAGGCTGCGCACAGACGCACATGCGCGCACACACACACAGAAACACATGCACAGACACACACCGATGCATACAGACAGACACATACATGCACATACACAGACATACACAGGCGCACACAGACATACATACATGCAGTCACGCACAAAGGCACATACACAGACACACGCACGTACACATAAACACACACACACACACAGAAACGCACGCACACACACAGACAGACACAAAGACACACACACACACATGCACACACACAGAAGCACACACACAAACGCGTGCACACACAGGCACACCCACAGACACACACACATAGGCACACACACACATAAATACACACACAGACACATAATTAAGCACACACAGACAAGCACACATACAAAAACACACACAGAAGCACGCGCACACACACACACTCACGAATATGGTATCTTGCTCTAAAACCCGGAAAAACCGCATTTCAAATTAGTATTCCCATATTGACGATCTGTGTGGCTCCGTAGCACTTAAGAATCAGAGCAATGCGTACCATCTACAAGATGCACTGCAAGAATTCACCAAGGCTCCTTCTACAGCACATTCCAAACCCGCGATACATGGGAACACCATTGCCTGGAGGTTCCCCTCCAAGTCACTCACCGCCCTGACTTGGAAATATATCGCCGTTCCTTCGCTGTCGCTAAGTTAAAATCCTGGAACTCCCTTCCTAACAGCACTGTGGGTGCAGCTGGGACACAGGGACTGCAGCGGTTCAAGAAGGCAGCTCACCATCACTTCCTCAAGGGCAATTAGGGATGGGCAATAAAAATGTTGGAGTAACCAACGACCCCCACGTCACGTGAAATAATGAAAAATAAACTTTTCAAATGATCATCGGGAACATAAAAGCCGATTCTTGGAAACGAAATGATCAGTTTGACATCACTTTGTAAACAAGGGAACACAACCGAATAGTTATCAATAAATAGTTGCATTATTAAATTATCTGCAATTAAATTACAGGAGCTCTTGTGGTTTTAATATATTCACTGAAGTTGGAGTTGGACTGAAGGTTATCACCGAGGTTAATATAAGGGAATTACACTTTTTTTGGTTTTTTCTTTCAAAAAAGCCTTATTAGAAAACCGGAGATTTAAATGAATGAGCAATTTCTTAGAGACAGAGAGGGAGAACGAGAGGGGGAGAGAGAGAGAGAAAGAGCAATAAGTTTCAGTGAGTTAGACGCTGTCTCAAGTAGAGAGATGACCTTTTAACTGATACACAGATCTAACATTGACCTTGTACCTGGTAGTCCAGTCCAGCAGTGACACTCTAACAGATAATCCAGTCAAACAGTGATCTTGTAACTGATAACCCGATCTACTTCTACTTCTACTCTACTTCTTTCTCCAGAGAGATGTTGACCAACCTGCTGAATGCTTTCCCCGGAATTCTCCGTTTTCTTTTTCAGGTTTCCAGCATACGCAGCCTTCACCTTTTGGAGGAGGAAATGGACAACATGCACAGGGGTGTGGAAGAAAAAAAAATACTGATAAATCATAAAGACATTCGCATATACTTCACATAGGAATTTGCTTGAAGCCAATTACGATTGGACACAAATTGCTGGGAATTGACAAATGGAGTAATGATAAAGTAAAGGACGTTTGCATTGAGACAATGGGGACAAAGAAAGTGAAGAATTAAAAGGGATGACCCGTAATATGGGTACGGGTAGCGGGAGAGATTCACAATCTACTTTGTCCCTGTTGCTTAAATTCTATGTCAATAAGCAAATAATTAGAATGAGCAGCACTCCTGCAAGTGAAAACTGATTTCGAGAGGAAAACAAAAATCACTTCGGAAAGGTTAGAATTTCCCAAAGCAATCCATGTTGCCTTCCGCCTTCTTCTGGCTGAAACAGATCGAACAAGAGCTTTCTAACCATTCGCCCCGGCAGCAGGAGTCTTCTGCCACCATCTTCAGGAGAGCCCTTTTAGGGCTATCATGCTTGCCTGCTTAATTAACTCATGCATCATATTTAAACTTGCGGATTCTTAATAAAATACTTTCGAATCACTATGAGCTCGACATCCGTCTTGGATGAAGCACGATTCCCGGAGGGCAACCTTACAATATGACAGGTGTCCGATTGATCACGCAATTGATAGCCAGGCTGAAAATGGAAAGTCCAAGGTTGGGCTCGGGTGGGGGCTTGGTCTGGGGGTGGGCTTCCAATAACATGTAAGATTAGCAAATAAGGAGTGTGAGAAGAGAGAGAGAGCGAGAGACGGAGAGAGATTGGTTCAATGTGTTTCAAGTCTTGGAAGATTTCGACAGAGTGACTGAAGTCCAAATCTTTCCAGTGCCTGAATGTACCATAACCAAACGGAGATACTTAAATTGTTTGCAAAAAGAAAACAAAGATGCATGGGTGCCAGGAGGAAGAGAATAGAAAATGTATTTATTTGACACAACGAGTTATTGAGATTTGAAATGCACTGTCTGAGAGCTTTGAGGATTTGGATTCATTGTTAGACTCAAACGGAAATAAAAAAAAATTGAAGCAGGAATACATGCAAAGGTGTGGAGATTGAGCCGGATGTGAGACTAACTGGTTTAAATAAAACAGATTGGACTCTTTGGAAAGAACAACCTCATTTTTCTTGTGCTATTCTATCATTCTATAATTCCTACTGCACCGAGTTTTCTTTGAAAAACAGGAGCGTTTGATGAAACACTGCACAATGGACTTGATACCAGTTTCGAATCCCATGTGATGAAATGGGACAGCAGGAAACGCAATTTACTAAGAGGCAGAAAGCAGAGAAGAGAAGTGAACTGCTGTTTTCAGGCCCGGAGAGAAATTATGTGATGTTCTCTAGGATATTGTTGGGCATCACTTTTCTTTTGGTATATATTTATGCCATGGGCCAGGGTACGCAGACCATAATTGCAACGTTTCCAGATGACATCAATCTTATAACTATTAATCAATAGTAAGAGATATATCAGCTCATTTCACGAGGACAGAGAAGGAATTGTGACATTTGTAGAACACCTGACAGATCCGATTTAATACAGGGAATGTGAAGTGTGCCATTACGGTGTGAAGTTACAGAGAAAAGTAATGCAGATTTAAACAGGGAGCAGGGACAAAGAGACATCTGAGTCCACGTTGTCAGATGTTTGAAAGTGGCAAGAAAATGTTGAGAAGACCACTGAAATACATACGGTGACTATGGCTTCACAAACTGAGCCATGAAAGAGGCAGAAACACAAAACCTTTATACCCCATGGAATGGGCACCAGCTGGACGAGTGTATTCATGCCAGAGTTCAACACGTTGCCAGGGATGGAGAGGACTTCAGGAAGTTCAAAGCAGGTATAATAAAATTATATCAAGAATCGTGGCTATTATTAGGTGGAGAAACTGTAGGAACCCTGAAGAACAGTGAAGATAAGGGGGAATTGTACTAGGCCTTCAAATCATGAACTCAAATCATGATCCACATAACGGCCCTAGGTGGCGACATAGTGGAGTTGCCAATGGATTAGCATTCCAGAGGCACAGAGCAATGCTTTCGGGATATGGCTTCAAACACCACCATGGCAAACCTGAATTCAATGAATATTTCATTGCCATGCCGAAGCCGTTGTCGTGATCTGCTTCACGTCCTTTACTGAAGGGAATCTCCTTACCTGCTCCGGTCTACATGTAACTTCACACCCCCTCAGCAATGTGAATGGCTCTTAAATACCCTCTTGCCAATGATAATAAATGAGGGTCTAGCCAGTGACGCCCGTATGAAATGAACGAATGAAAAAATAATGACTTGGCTGAAGCAAAATGAGAAAGATTTAAGGCAGTTGTGGAAAAAGTCAGAACCGAAATTGCTAAAATGTTATTTACGCGTTTCGCTTTTATGATCTGGAGTCCATTGGTGTAACCTCGCTTAGAATATTTTGTGCAGTTCGACACCCCACATCACTGAAAGGCCGAAACATTTACTTGATTACGAACGAATGAGATCTGGATGTGCCGATTGGCAGCAACGAGTTAAGTTAATCAGACTTTGAAATGCATTGGAAAATCAAAACTGAGACAACATTGTGACCTAATTCGGCCACTTCATAAATCACTGGTGTGCCCCCACTTCGAGTATTTCATGCAGTTCTACACCTCACAGGGTATTCAGGCTATTGAGTGCAAACAAAGGAGCGTCAGCAGAATTATTTAAGGGTGTGGTTTGAAATGGATTTTGAGAAATGATTACTTAAATTTGGAATGTTCTCACTGAAAATGACATTTACTGTTATTAAGCAACATGTGCCTCCTCTTTGCCAAATTATAAAGTCGTTAGATTCTCCTGCAGCTAATACTGTTCAATTTTGCGGACTATCACCCACAAAAACTTTGTTTCGTCTGCAAACGTAACCTTTCCTCTTCTGGTTACTCACCCCCATGTATTTGTAAAGAGAGGTGATCTGCTTGCTGTTCTGACTTTTAGGATAACCCACTGATTAGATAAATTAGAACACGACAGGTTTTGTCATATTGCTCATAACAGGAAAACTAAAGGACACGTTCTGCACTTAAATGGGAGAAATCTGAACCAATCTGTAAAACCAACGTTTCCGTGTGTGAATTCTCAGTCTATGGAACAGGCTCACTACAGGCACAGACTGATTCCTGCAAAGAAGGTAGACATCACCCATTGTTAGGGTATTATTGTAGGCCACAAAATATGAACGTTTGATACAAAACAAATCGTATGTGGGGCGTGCTTTGGAGGAACAGGTGATGTCGGCACTTTGATTCAAAAAGCATACCTCAAGTAGAGCTTGTCATACTGAAGTGTGTATCATTAGAAACTTAAGAAATAGAGAGTCGGTGCTGTTTTGGATCAGCAACTTTGTTGGCATTTTAAAATTTTGCTGCCTGGATCTTATAATGCAAAGGATCTAAATGCAGAATAGCCTGTGAAGGCAATATAATTTATTGAGATGTTATTTTCATTATTATTTGCTTCGTTATTGTTTGCATGCCTTTAGATATTTGGTTTGCAACGTATTTTGTTCTGTTCGTTTGGAACGTGTGGATGTGAGCGGAATAGAGTCGTTGTACTGGGCTGAAGAAAGGAGCGAAAATGAACAAGATGGCCATTTATCTGGGATGGGTGCTGTCGCGTCATTCTGTAACACACACCAGCTATCCAGCCAACGTAGCTAACCGACGCCCCCACCACCATGTCCCTTATATGATATGTGATTCATATCACACGATGAGCAAGGATCTTAAAGCGAATGACTGTGACAGAAAGAGCAGCAGCAATGGGTAGGATACAATGAAAGTTCATGTTTTATTTTAACCACTTTCAACATTTCAATAATCTAACAATTAGACACAATGGATATTTCACCCCATGCTTTAACTCCTTCCTGAATTTACCCTGTATCCCTGCATAAATAAAGGGGTTAATGCAAGAACTCAAAAACTGAAGCATGAAGCCGCTTTCCTCCAGAATAAAATTTGATTCATTGAAATTTGAACCTGAGAAATAAGTAACATTCGCAATTCGGACATAGACTACCGTTATAAAAAATAATAAATACAACAGGATGAAACTTCCAGAGATGGTGAAGAGAAAAACAATGGACTTTCTCCGCTTCTCCATTTCAGGGTCACTCTGATGCTCTCCATTACTCTGGGCCCGGAGTCTCCTGCGGGCTCTATTGGCCACTAGAATGTATCTGACGGTCAGGGCATTGAGCAGTAAGATCAGAATGAATGGTAGACATGGGGTGAAAATGGTGAGAATCCAGTCATATATGGCCCATGCTGCGGACCTATAAAATGTTAATTTTATGCTGCAGAACCAAGTGATGTTTTGAATGATGTACAAGGGTTCATATATAAAATATAAAAAGGCATTTATCAAACAACTCAGTGTGCAGACGATTGCTATCACGGTGGCTGCAGTTTTCTCGGTGCAATATTGTCGTTTCAGATTCTGGCAGCAAATGGCCACAAATCGATCAAATGTGAAAGCGACTGTTAACCAGACAGAACTGCTGAATGCTGCATAATTTAGTACAGAACGAAGACTGCAAACCGGCGTGAAGGAGAGGAAACTGAGTGGGAAATACATTCCAGCGATCCGGTTTAATATCACAGCGGTGATAATGACGAAAAGATCCGACACTGCCAGAGAAATCAAATAGCAAATAATACACTTGGATAGGCCGCGTGGTTTTCGAGACAGGATCACAATCACTGCCAAGTTAACTGTAAAAGGAAGAGAGAAAGTTTTCGTGAAAGAGGGATAGTGTGTCTGTGTAAGGCATCGAGAACAGGAATATTATTGTTTGCATTCTCCACAAAATTTTTCTTTTTGCAGGATTCCATGTGAATTCTGAATTTGATAGGTGACTCTGAATTGAAAGATAGCGGCTATGCTGCGACCAATTGTTGCTTTGTTATAACCAATCATCCGAATTAAAAGTCGGAAAAACCAGTGACATCAGAATGTAAAATTACACAATGAAACATAATAGAGAGCAAGGAAGCTTCGAGAACACGTTGAAGCCAACAGGCCACATCATTAGAAGTGTTAAATCACGCAACAGAACTACAGGAACCCGCGGATGATTCACCCATTGTCAATAACTCAATAGAACTACATTGACACTGCGACACCGTCCTGACAAGGGGCGGTTAGCATAATGGCTTTGATGTCCATCGTGCTGCTCACAAAAAATAAACACCAGCGCGGTTTCTATTCCCGTTCAGGTCGAGGTAAGTTTGGGGCTTGACCCCTCGCCTTGCATCTGAAAGGGGTAGGTAACGAGGAAAGAAATACTGAGGAGAATAATCAGTCACAGAATCAGTTCAGGAGGCGACATCATTAGACAATAAAACAAAGGATCACCCCTCAGGTAGATGAAAGGTCCCTCGGACCGGTGAAAGACAGAAGAAGATACTCAAGCCGAGAAATATAGTGAACCATTAAACAGGAGAAATTACACCTGTTAAAGAGGTGAAATGCCTGGTAGAGGGAAGGGGAGGGGGAAATTATTCCATTAACGGGAAAAAGGGAATCAGATACGATGAAGAGGAGGGAATTGTAAATGAGAACAGTCATACAGCACACGAATGATCCCTCTAAAGAGCAACCGGCCATCGGACTTTACCTGGAACACCGACAGCTGCAAGGACGGGGTAGTAAATGGAAAACACCAGACCCTTTGGTGATCCGTGCATTTCCCTGAGAAGCTAGGAACACGTTCTGCCTTGTTCTCAGCGATTGTTACATTTATACCCGAAGTCAGGCTCAAGGGAGACAATTATATTCTTTGAACTGCTGCATTAATTACAGTGTATGAAACAAACAGATTAGTGAAGCTGCTGCCGGGCTCGTGTTTATATTTCCAGGCGCTAGAAAGTATTTTCCAGTGGTCTGACACGATACTGATATGAAAAAAAACATGGTCTGCAGTATAATCCCATTTGGATTTCTTCCAAAAAATATACTGAAAAGCTAAAGAGGTAGTTGCCATAGTGAAAATATATATTATACACCAGAGTTTTCAGGTTTAACAATTGGAAGTTGAACGAAGTGATCACAGAACAAAGGGCAAAGTGTCATAGATATGCTGGTCCCAAAGGAAATGAAGGTGTGATCGTGGGTTAGATACAACGTGAGTGAAACTCTTCCTGACTCTGTGCAACGACTTGAAAGTAAAACTATCCGCATCTTAGTTGTTGACTGGTCCAGTTAAGCACCGGTTACATTCAGTGAATACGGGCTCAATTCGCAATTACTTTTTACGCAGACTTACCCAAGACAATAGGTGAGGTTCAGCGTGTGCAGGTCCTGTTCACCCTAAATAGTCCGGTTCAGTATAGTTAGGCTCGGTATGGACCCTGATTGGAGCTCTTTGAAGAAGCAGCAGTGGATGTGTTGTACTTAGAATATTAGAAGGCATTTGATAAATGACAAATCAATGTTAATTGCGGAAATTAAAAGCTCTCAGTGTAGGGGATAATACATTGGCTTGGATAGAGATTGTCTAACTAAGAGGAAACAGAGAGTAGGAATAAATGTGCCATTTTTTGGTTAGCTAGATGTAACGCGTGGTGTGCCACAGAGATCGGTGCTGGAGCCTGAACATTTTATAATTTATACAATGTTTTGTCTGAAGGAACTGAAGGAATGGATGCTAATTTGCCGATGATACAAAGATAGGTAGGAAAGTAAGTTGTGAAGAGGACATAAGGAGGCTACAAAGGGATATCGAATGGTTAAGTGAGTGGACAAGGATCTGGCAAGTGAAGTATAATGTGGGAAAATGTGAAATTGTCCATTTTGGCAGGAAGAATGGAAGAGAAGCATGTTATCTCAATGGTGAGAGATTCCGGAGCATGAGATGCAGAAGGACCTGGGTGTCCGAGTGCACGAATCACAAAAGGTTAGTATGCACGTGCAGCAAATAATTAGGAAAGCTAATAAAAAGTCATCATATATTTTAAGGGGAATACAGGGCTTTGGTGAGACCTCATCTGGAGAACTATGTACGGTATTATTATCCTTACTTAATGAAGGA
Organism: Cetorhinus maximus; assembly: GCF_964194155.1. Lineage (NCBI taxonomy): Eukaryota > Metazoa > Chordata > Chondrichthyes > Lamniformes > Cetorhinidae > Cetorhinus > Cetorhinus maximus. Next base: position 53,534,236 of record NC_135901.1, on the reverse strand, counting down.
TGTAAACGCTTTGGATAAATTTCAGAGAAGGTTTACGAGACTAATATCGGTCGCAAAATGGCTGCCTTATGTGGAAAGATTGGACAGGCTATGGTTGTATCCAACGGAGTTTATAAGATCAAGAGGCGATCATGAGGGGACTCCAAAGGGTGGATATGGAAAGAATGTTTTCTCTTTTGGGAGAACCTAGAACTAAAGGTCAGTCCTGCCCTGAAAAGTTACATTCTGTAGTTAGGAATGCTAATAGAATATTATCATTCATTATGAGGGAAATTGATTAGAAAAGTAGAAACGCTCCGCTTCAGTTCTACAGGACACTGGTGACATCACATCTGGAGCACTATGTACATTATTATTCACCTTCCTTAATGAAGGGTGTAAATGCTTTGGGAGTACTTCAGGGAATGTTTACTAGGCTAATACCGGACACAGGGAGGCTGTCCTATGTGGAAAGGCTGGACAGGCTAGGCTTGTAACCACTGGATTTTATAAGAGCGATTATGAGGGGACTTGAAAGGGTGAATGTGGAGAGGATGTTTTCTCTTTTGGGAGAACCTAGAAATAGGGGTCTCGCCTGCCCTGCAAAATTACATTCTGTGTTGACAAGATACTATTCAGTGTAGTTACTTTCAACATTCCACGGGTCCAACTCAACACCATTACATTCAGTGTGGCTCGATGCACGTCAGCGAGATTGGATTTCGTCGGGATTAAAATTATAAAATTCTTGAAATGCTGAGCACAGGTACTGCCAGATTATATCCAAAAATTCATGTCTTTTTGCGTTCAGATTCCCGGCAACCAATGTATTATGTCTTTACTTTTATTGTAAAAGGACCAGTTTGGCCAGTTTCTATTCAGGGAAAATGCTTGTTTATTTTGGCTTTGCACATAAGCAAGATATATACACCGTTAGATCCTCTATGGACTGGTCATGTTCATGCATGCTTACAGCTATTGTGAGCACCTGTCATTCAGACTCTTCCCACTTATACCTATGGCTCATCTGATGCCTCCGTTATTTCAGCAGCTTCTACTTTCCAGCTGTAACCGTTTTCTTTTCACCACGGGCATCGAATCTCTCTACTTCTCTATTTCCCACCAAGAAAATCTGAGGGCTCTCCCCATCACATTCACTCTCCCGCATCTGGCTGAACTTGCTCTAAAGTTGAAGAGCAGCATCTTTAAGCCCATTTAATTTTCCCAAATAAGTGGCATTGCGATGGAACACGCATGTGTCCTAGTTAATGTTGCCTTTTTGTGGGATATGTCGAACATTATCTCTTCGAGTTATAATCGCACCAATTCACTTATTTATTTTCTTCCGGTGCATTGATGACAATATCCTTTCTGCTTACTGCTCCCAGCCATAAAATGGAAAAAAAAATCATTCCGTTTGCTTACAATTTCTAAAAACCCGTTGTATTTCCATGGTCCATCACTATTTTCCTTCCCTTACTCTGTGTGCATGCTTTGCGGACACGCTATCGTCCAGTATACATGATTAGTCCAATGAATTTATGCAGCAACCTGGATTATGCTTCCTCACACACCACTTCATTTAAGGAATCTAATAGATTATCCTCACTTCTCAATTTTCATTGCATCTATTCGATGATGTAGCTTTCCATCCCAATGCTTCTGAATTGTCTTGTTTATTACGGGACTGAGAAGTCCATCTCCCAACGATTGACAGAGCCCAGTACTGTACCCGTAACATTTATGAGCTTCAGTTCCTACCTTTCACCTGCTCTCCGCTTCAAGACCGGTTCCAGCCTGTCCTCATTCACCACTGCCCCCCGTGCACCCACCCCCTCCCACCCCATCCCACACAAACAGCCTCCATGTTCAACGGACAATTCACCAATTAATAGGAAACCTCCAGCATCATTCCATCATGATAACTCTCCACCCCTCGAACCCTCCTTTCCCTTTTTGCATTGAGGAGGGGCCATTTCATATGCTAAAACTTGGTCCACATATCAAGTACCCCAACGCCACCTCCACTCCCCACAGAAGCTCAGCGTGCAAGCTCAGCAGATGAACCAGCTGCCATTTTACCATCACGTTCCTCACCGCCCCAGGACATCCTAAACAGGCAGTTCCTTGTATCTTTTTTCATTTCATATACAGTATTCGCTGCTCAAGATGCAACCCCCTCTACACTGGAGAGACAAAATGCGCATTGGGTGAACTGCTTGTGGAGAAGCTGCATTTTGCCCACAAGAGTGACCTTGAGATTCCAGTCATATTCACTTTATGCCTTTGTACAATCTCAGCCTCAGGTCTCTGCCTTCAGCCACATTCATATTTCCAATGAATGTATAGATATATAATGTATATATAAATCAGCTCAAGGATAAGGCGCTTAGCAGCTTGCGAGATTTATGACGTCTTTTTCGGATTGCAGCCTCTAATGGATCAAGCTGAACCCTTGTAGCTGACAGGCAGGACTAGTAGTGATCTTGTAAGAAATGTTAGGGCCTAGAAACAGGCTTTTCAGTGACATCAAGAGCTTCACTTTCTTTTCAACCTTTTACTTCTCTTTTCCCAAAGAGTTTACATGGAACAATGCAATTTAAGATTTGAAACTCTCCATCAACGCCTCTTTATTTTTGCCTTGCACCATCTTCCATATTGCAATTTAATCCCCTTTGCTTTTCATTTTCTCACAACTCTTCCCATTTATCTTTTTCTCCTCCATCTGCTTGTCCTCTTTCTTCAGGTATCGCATTGGTGGAACATGTGTTTCCATTGGATCGGCCCATGATTATAGACTGGCAAAGGACAGTGGTTGATTACCCTTGCCTTCTGCAGAATGGCTGAGCAGGAAGCTCTCCCGCTCTTATGGCCTGTCATGGAAAAGGATGGCAGGCTGACATGGAACTTGATTTACTGCCTTATCTATGAACCTTCCATGGCCATCAGTACCGGAGGGGGTTTTGCACTGCAACTTCTGACTCAGAGACAGGGAAGGTAACATTACACCACAAGACCTTCTATGTGACCTCTACACTTGCAAAAAAAACCTTTAAATATTTCCAGTTCTGATGCAAGAACTGTCTGCCCTGTAAGTTATCTTAACATTTTCTCGTTTAATTCCGTTCAGAACGGATTGCATTCTCCGTGGATAAGTTCAGTTTAGCGACGTTAACTTCAGGCTGAGAAAGTTGGGCTATGAATGGTTCAGATTATTTTGAACTGCTCCAATGCAGCCTCTTCAGTGCGGAACTGACAAGACGAGCTCCAGCAAGAGTGCACAGGTGCAGTTGTGCTCGTTTACATTTTGTGTGAAAACGCGTAGTTCAGCACGTCTGCGTTTCACGTTGCCTGGTTAAGCTCATTGCACTTATGTTAAGTGGAGACAGGGTCCAGTTGGGCACATTATTTGTCAAAAAAAAACTGAATGAGCATGTTACCGGACCATGCATTACATCTTGAATATTACCTTGACCATCTATATTCAGGGATCATAAGGCAGAATGGGAAACATGAGAAAGCATGACAGCATCCCGGAGCTGAATCCTCAAGGAAGATGGCCCCATATTTCAGAGTCTAGGAGTGATTTATCTGCCAGTGTTGGCTCCACTGTTCAGGATCGTTGGTCATATCCAAAGGAGCACAATATTTCTATCAAACTGCAATATACAATTATGTCCTGATAGCAGAGTTACACGCAAGGAGCAGGCTGCAGAGTTACGCCAAATGCCATCAATCAGATTCATTGGGTAGAAAATAAATTAACAAACATGCAACCCTTAAATAAATCAGTTGAAACAATCACAAAAAATACGAAATGCCCGTTAACTCTCAGCAGTCAACCAGCAACCGATGAAATGTTACTTGACAGAAAGACGATGCATTAACAGTACTAGAACATGAGAATTAGACCGAATTCCATTAATCACCTGGTTTAAAACCAGGAAAGTAAATGCAATGAAAGATGGTCGACATAATTAATTTGTGATACAGTGGAACGCGAGCAGCAGCGAGGAGCGGGTAATACATGGAAATTTTAAAAATAAAATGCCCACGGGGGCAACGTTCATTTGGAACATTCGAGAACGCTGCTTGAATATCTTGGAGATCCAATGATCACTGTTTTTTTACACCGGGGTCCCCACTCTGTGAAACATTGATACACAAAGTTAAAACATTCTCCATGTTAATTTGTGGTGAGCTTTGCAGTGAGACAACGTGATTCCACACTGACTGGTTTTAATTCAAATAACTGAACAAGCAAGATGAGTTACTGCTTCCACCCCATGAATTTGCATTCTGAAATATAAAAGAATGCAAAGTGCCACTCAAAACAATTTATATTAATAAATAATTGTTATTCGTCTGTCAGGGGTAAAGTTAACTGAAGTGCAAAAAGATGGACGGAGACATGTGAAACACTGGCCTAAAGGTTACGTGGGTGCTGGGTTATGTCATGATCAATGAGGATGGAGGAGATAATAATTCGTATTTGAAATCCAGTCCAACAGTGACGTTGTATCTTACAACGCAGACTAACATTGACCATATTACAATGTATCTCTAACAGAGAGATTATATATGATATCTGAGGATTAACAGTATGCTGCGTCTGGGAACCAGGTGTATTAATGAATTATAAATATTGCCCCGGTTTGACAGTAACCTTATAGCTGACAGCACGCAAGAACAATGAACATAACCGAGGTCAACGCTAGAAGCGGCCTTGGAAGTGACTCCTAAGTAGAACTGTAACCTTATAATTAATCCTTAGATCAAGCCGTACCCTTGTAACTGACAGGCAGGACTACTAGTGATCTTGTAAGCAACGTTAGGGTCTAGAACCAGGCTTTTAAGTCATACCAAGAACTTACAGTGACTATGTAAATCATAGGCTATTTAACAGTGACCATGTAATCGATACCCCACACTTGCACTGGCCAGGTACCTGATACATCAGTGAAAATCTGGCACTGACGTTGCATTGTCTATGATGTCACAAAGCTCTTGCACAGAGTCATGGGGGCAGCGTCACTTAGTGATATAACAGAGGGTGTAGGGCCCCGAGAATGGAACCTAAGAACTAAAGCATTGTTGTCATTGGCTCATTATTGGCTGTGTTTTGACAGAGAGCTATTGCCGGTAGTGAAGTGGTTTTGGATTCCATGTGCGTTGAGGCATTGCCGTGTTCACATTACACACTGTACATCACCGCATTTTTCTTCGTGTTTAAAGTAGATAAAGGACTAAAATATCTATCCAAATATCAGCCTCTCGTGGGAAATGAACGGGTATTATGTTTTCCGGATGATGTGTGCATAGCAGAAAGTTTCAAATGTAGTCTTCAATGTGACATTTTATTTGTTCAATTTCACGGGGATATTTCCGCCCACTGGAGAAATTTTAAGACAAACGATGAAAACAGAAGCAACCTGTGACTTCTCAGCCTGCAGCTCTCGGTTAAAAATTCGCTACAGTGAGTGTGTGTGTGTGCTTGTGAAGTGTTTGTGCTTTATTGTGTGCATGCCTGTGTGCATGTGTCTGTTTGTGTCTGTGTGTACGTACATGTGTGTGTGTGCGTGAGTGTGTGTCTTTGTGAGAGTGTGTGTATGTGTGTGTTTGTTTGTGCTTGTTTGTACGTGTGTGTGTGTGTGTATGTGTGTGTGCTTATGGGGTTGGCGGGTGCATTATAATGCCGCAATCACTAATATCCATCTTAAAACTTCTCACCCAGGTTAGTTAGAGTCTATTCTGTTAGATGTCATGCTCGAAGCCCTGGGAGGCGGCGCGCCTCAGTGACCCATTTGTCCATAGGTTGTGAACTGACACACCCGACCTCCACCTGTTTTTGTTAAAACAAAAAACAAGGGGGAGGAAGGTTATCCGGGGCCATTAGAATGTGGTGTTAAGGTTACATTCAGATCAGCCATGATCTTATCGAACGGCAGAGCAGGCTGGAGGGGCCGAGTGGCCTACCCTTGCCCCTCATTCATATTTTCGTGTGTAACCATAGCATTTTTCCCCATCTGGCCTGGTGCTTTACTCTTCTCCTTCCTGGCAGTGCAAGTTACATCACTCAGCGCACCATTCATCTTCTTCCAACCATTAACAGATAACAATAAGATTTCAACCTCTTCTTGCTTCCTTCTTCGATGCTTCCACATCCTTCCTGAGAACGAAAATAGGCTCCTGGGAAGAAGGAATTGCCCTCTGAGGAGGCTGTGGGTCGAGTAGGCTGATATCCCCTGCAGTTCACAAGAACAGTGATGATGGAAGGTGAAGTAGATCCGACAGTCCATCGAGCCGACTCTGCCTTTCAATACGATAATTGCTGATTCGGGGCTTCAACTTGGCTTTCCCGTCTGCCATCCATTTTCATTTTGCCCCTGAGAAAACAAGAATATGTTTGTCCCAGTTTTAAATAGAGTGAAATATGGAGTATTTATAACACCCCTGGGTGGAGAGTTGTCGGTTTCAAAACCCACTGAGTGAAGAACGTTATCTTCTCTCTGTCCTAAGACTGTGCCCTCGTGTCCCACATTCGCTAGCCAGCGGAAACAATCTCTCATTGGTCTTCCCCAACCACTCCTAAGCCTCCACCCCCTCCATCCCCGCATTTTGGCAGTTTTTCTCACTCTTTATAAATGGCAGGAAGGGTCGCAACCGCACTTCCCACATGCACATTTGATCATTTAGAATTGCCTAGGATTCTGAAATGAACATGCATTGATATCAAGGTTGCTAACAAAAATAAATCGAAATTAACAAGTTTTTTGGAGGAACTTAAATGTTATAATTGGCATCGAAGTTACTCTGGGAAATCATGAGTTGACAGTATCCTTTCCAAGCTTTGTGACTGACTCGAGTAGGAAGCTCCTGCAAATTCATGTTCGGAATCTGGACTCACGAGTTTTGCAAAAATTTATGAAAAGTACAAGTTGAGCATTGCACTCGCCGTTTCTTGATGCATATATATGCCTGTTTACAGATGCCCACCTTTTAATAACGCAGCCTGCTATTATATACAGCTACCTGTGAATCCATATATGGCTGGCACTCTGATCAGGCAAGAAAATAAAGAGTGATGGATATCGTTACTGAGCATTCATTTTTGATGTGCATAATCACACAGCAGTTGCACAAGAGATTTATCTATTTTTTTACACTTGTTTGTCTAAATGTTCAGCCGAGAAGCTGAGTGTTTTTGGACCCTGCTGACTGCTTTAATGCCCTGGTCACTGAATGTTGGTTCCCGAGTAAAGGTTTGCAGCGCCATCACTGGAGGACAAAATGCATTGCTCGCATCCTGTTTGCTGTGAATTATGCCAAGCTTCATTTTCCTAACATCTTTTCAATGTTGTTGTGTTCCTCAGTATGTAAACCTCCGCTTTGCCAAAATCAGCCAAGTTATTACAGTGTTTCCTTCAGCTTGTCTGTAGCGCTTCTATGCTGAATGGAATAATACATTAACAGGCAGATATATATGTGTCGCTCTCTATATGCGTGTGCTTATGTGTCTGGCTCACATTTTCCACATTTTTCGGACTAGCTTTCTGTTTCTATCTGTCACTTGACCCTGACTCCACGCCATTTTACTCTGGCCATTAACCTTCAAAGTGATGGGTATATCCAAGTTAGATTTGCTTTCAACAATGGACTATCTAACGTTAAGCTAAGTATTATCAAATCAGCAGTGTGAATATTCGGTACCGCAGGAAGCATGATTGACACTGTCCGTGATGAACTATTAAGGACAATTGGCGATAGTTAGCAGCGCATTCAATAACCTCAGAGCCCAAAATGCATTGGTCTCCTCCTGCAGGAGGCAATTTAAACCAATCATGTGCTTTAATTTAGAGCTGTAAAACGTCTTAAAGTCCTTATTGGACACGTGAAACCAAGAAAAAAGGCTCCTAAAATAAAACTGGCGGCAGAGTTTTCAGAATCTGGTTCTTGATGTCAGCCTGTTTAGAATGCTAGGAACAATATTTTAAAGTTCAACACGCTACACCTGCTGGATCTGCACGAACGATGGTGACGAAAGTGAAATAATGATTCTATATTCACATAACATTCGTAAAATGCTATTTAGTCATCCGCTGAACCTGCATTTTTTCCTCCAACACTGTCCTTGCATTACAACAGCGAATACTGCTCAGAAGTGTTTCAGTTGCTCTAAAGCGTTTTTGGGGCGTCCTGAAGCATTGAACAGCGCTTAATAAATGCAAGTGTTTCTATCTGTGAACGAACAGAAGGATGAAATTGTGAAACTTTGCTACATTTATCAATCACTGAGAGTTGATGTTTGTGTGTGTGCAGGTTTTGGTGTGCGCGGCGCGTGTGTTTATGTGTGGGCGTGCGTGTTTGTGTGCGTAGGTATTCTTGTGTGTGCATGTGCGTCTGTGAGTGTACGTGCGTTTATGTGTGTGCTTTGTGTGTTTATGGGTGTGGGGGGTGGGGGGGGGGTCTTCACGTGTCACGTGTGTTTGTGCGTGCGCGGTTGTGTGTTCGTGTGTGTGTGTGTATTCGTGTTTATGTGTTCATATGCGTCTATGCGTGTATCTGTTTGTGTGTGTGCGTTTTTGTTGTGTGTGTGTTTGTTTGCTTTGTGTGTGTGCTTCTGTGTGTTTATTTCTGTGTGCGTGTGTCTGTGTGTGTACGTGTTGTATGGTGTATGTGTGTGTGTGTGGGCGTGCGTTTATGTTTGTGTGCGTCTGTGAGTGTGTATGTTTGTTTGTGTGTTTTGTATGTGTGTTTCTGTGTGTGTTGTGTGAGTTTCTGTGTGTATGTGTTTACCTGTGTGTGTGTGTGTGCATGCGCACGCTCGCGCCACCTTTGTGTGTGTGTGAGTGTTTGTGTGTGTGTGTGTATGTAAACGTGCGTGTGTGTTTGTGTGCGTCTGTGAATTTGTCTTCTGTTTGTGTTTTATGTGTGTATGTTTATTTGTGTTGTATATCTGTATATGTTTCTGTGTGTGTGTGTTTGTGTGCTGTGTGCACGCGTGTTCTTGTGTGTGCGTTTCTTTGTGTTGGCGTGTCTGTATATGTTTCTTTGTGTGTGTGCGTGTGTATCTTTCTGTGTTTGTGTGTGTGTTTCTTCATGTTTGTGTGTGTGTGTGTTTGTGTGTGTGTGTGTGTGCTTCTTTGTGCACATCTGATTACGCCTTTCTGCTGTCCACCTCAGTCTCTCCCTCTCTCTCTCTAACGCTTCTTCTCTCATTTGCTCTTTGTTTCCCTCCACTTGATCGATCACTGTCATGAAAAATCTACCGCTGTTGATGGTTAATTAACCCAGGGTTGCTCCCTACGCCATATTGCTCTGACGCACCCCCAACAATTACATAGTCATGTCATGGATTGCTCAGCTTCAGTACCACAATGGATAATTATTAGTCGTGATGTTAATTTTCCTGATGAACAAGATTATGTTTTTAAAAAATGTTATAAGACATTCATATCCCTTGGTGCGACTTCAGATAATCATGAGGAGATAAAACCAAAGGAGTAAATTTCGGAGAGGAGAATGTATATTTGAGATGTTTTATTTTAATAATCAGCGGAAAGGGCCGAAGAACTAATAAAAACACATTAATAAAGACTGAACTCACATTCCTCTCAAAACAGTAATGGTTTGTATTGCTGTCCGGTCGCGAAATGAAGAGTAAATCAATGTTTTCTCAAAACAGTTTACAAAACTGTCAGGCTATAACACGCAGGAATGACTGGGCAGGTTGACGCTCATGTCTATGGGAGAGAGAATGCTGACAGGCACATGATGCAATCTGGTAATTTCCACTGCACGTTTGTAACTGGAGGGATGTTATTGGAAATTTTATCTCCATGCATAAGGAAGGAGAGATTTCACTTAAATTCGCTACATGTGTACAGACGTGTATTCTAATGAGGAGCAGAAGCAGGAGTAGGCCATTCAGCCCTTCCACCCTGCCCCAAAATTCAATAAGTTAATGGATGATCTGATTCTAACTTCAGCTCCATGTTGCCATCTCTCCCGCTACCCTTTCACCACTTGCTTATCAAGAATATATCTAACTCTGCCTTCAAAAAAATATAGAAGACTCTTCTCTCTCAGTTGGTCGTGAGTCATTGGAACTCCCCTCCTCAAAAGGTGGAAGCAGAGAACAAAAACACCTACTCATCCCTGTCTTAAATGGGCGGCCACTTATTTTTAATCAATGACCCCTAGCTCTAGATTCTCCCACAAGAGGAAACATCCTTTCCACACCCATCCCCCCATTCCAGGCATTGGCCTAATAAACCTTCTCTAAACAGCTTGCAACGCATTTGCATCCTTCCTTAAAAACGGAGGCCAGTACTGTACAGAGTACTCAAGGTGTGCTCTCTCTGGAGTCCCATAGGAGTGAAGGATAACCTTCCTAATCTTGTAGTCAGTTCCTTTCACAATAAATGATAACATTCTTTTAGCGTTCTGAATTGCTTGCTGTACCTGCGTGATGCATGAAATGGGGCACTCAGCTTCCTCTGCATCTCAAGGCTCTGCAATATTTAGCTACTTTGATAATATGTTTCTTTGTATTCTTAATGCTAAAATGGACATCTTCACATTTCCCTAAATTAAGGATAATTTGTCAGATCTTTGCTCATTCAATTACCCTATCTGTATCCTTTTATAGCCCCTTTATGTCATCTTCATTACTTACTTTCCTCCCTAAAATTGTATCATGAGCAAATTTAGCGAAAATATAACTTCGGTCCCTTTATCCAAGTCACCTGGGGACACCCTCTAAAGGTCTAAGTACAGTGTGCCTCTCCAAAATAATTGGACAATGAAATAAAAGTTTGCTGATGGACATTGTGATTAGATGAATCTGGGAATTAGCAGGCAGAAACGATGAGGCCCAGAGTAACCCTTTTTATCCAGTAGTTCTGCATGTCTCTCATTTTACAGCTGAAATGTGCATGACACCGTCGGAGAGCAGAATGCGTGGGGACAACTCAGTGGTGCAACACACTTCCCAGCCCAGGGATCAAAACCTGCAGCTCGGAAGCGCTGGGGGCATCTTCCATAGGACAGTGAACAAACTGGTTCTATGTGGGCATAAGAAAGTCAGGTACTGAGCACACTTGATCCAATAGAGCTATTACAAAGTGCCACCCGCTCTCGGGCAACTTCGGGTTTGACACCGAAACTACTTCATATCGTCGAGACTTCAATAGCTTTCCCCTGGCACAGCTCAGACTGTGATGTATGAGGGGGTTTATAATATGGCTATGTACGAAACTGTCTCTTTTAATTTGCTCTCAGAATGTGAGGATTTTCCAGGAACGCCGTCCAGAAATCCATCACAGCAGCCACACCATAAAGAAGCATAATTGAGCACAGGAATAGGAGGATAAGGCATATCAATGCGTGGCTGGAAATATGGTGCAGGAGGGAGGGCTTCAATTCCTGGGCACGGGGACTGGCTCTGGTGGAGTTGGCACCAGTACAAGCCGGCTGGTTGCATCTGAACAGACCGAGAATAAGTTCCTTGGGAGGGTTTGAAACTAACTCGGCAGGGGTGTGGGAACCAGGGGAGAGTATTAAAGAGGAATATCACGGTGCACAAAATACTTGGAGACATATATAACGCTAGAAAGGAGATTAGTAAGGTAATAGGTGGGGTTTTGGAGAGGGAAAATATAACAAATTCTAAATCAGGCTTACTATACATGTATGTGAATGCACAATGTACAGTGAATACGATTGGGGAGTTACAGACGAAGGTTGCCATGTGCAAATATGATATTTTGGTGATAGCAGAGACCTGGCTCAAGGAAGCGCAGAACTGGGTGTTAAACATTTCTGGTACAAGGTATTCAGAAAAGTTAGGTAAGGAAGGAAAGGAGGAGGTTGGCGTTATTGGTTAAGGAGAGCATTGCAGTGCTGGGGAAGGAGGATGCCCCACAGGGTTCAAGGACAGAATCAATTTGGCTAGAGCTAAGGATCAAAAGAGTGCAATTACATTGCTCGGTGTATTCCATAGACAGCCAACTAGTGAGAAGGGGGTAGAATGACAAATCCCCAGGGAAAATACAGAGGGTTGCAAGCATTATAGAGTAGTTTTAATGAGGGACTTTAATCACCCGAATGGAGACTGAGACAGTGGTAATGTAAAAAGTGGAGAAGGGCAAATGTTTCTAGATTGCGTTCAGGAAAGAATTACTGTGGGAGAATAAAATACATCTACAGGATAACAAAGGGTTAAGTGGTTAAACCATAGTGGAATACTACAACGAAGTCTCCTTGCACCAGTAGCAGACAAACCTGCGCTGTCAGCTATTGTGAAGGAAGAAAAACAAGTATCATAAACAAACTACCAAGAGTCCTTGAAACAAACTTAGGATGTCTTTTATCAGCACATGAGACAGGGCCTAGTCATGCTATCTGTTGTCTGTCCACATGACTAGTCGCCAGATGGGCTATTCAAGTTTTTGTGGAACTACTCAAGGTTTTTGCGTAATTATAAACTAATTATAAACTAAATATTGTATGCATGCCAAAGATAAAATTTCAATGTTATTAATTACTAAGTGTCAAGCAGCTTTTGTAATTTGCATGACCTCTGTTACGCACGCTTTTCGTATAACTATGTGTGTATTCTGATGCTTCCTCAGAGTGCTGGCTAGCTCCGTTGTATGCTGCTGGGCTCTCCGTGATATCATGATTCAATAAAGGCTTCCGAGACAAACCTCCTGGGTCTGAGTGTTCACTCCATTTTCCGCGACAATTACTACAGTAGTATGTGTCCAATCCAACAAGAAAAGAAGCACTGTTGGACCTGTTTCTTGGAAATGAGGTGGGCCAAGTAGATCCAGTGTCAGTGGGCAACATTTAGGAGACAGTTACCATTGTATTGTACATTTTAGGATGATGAAAGCAAAGGACGACAGATAATCCGGTTAAGAATAATTAGCCGACTTCGATGGGGCATGGAAGGAGCTGGGCCAGAAAGGCTGCAAGGAAAGATTGGCGGGGAAAAAAGAAACTGGAGTGGAACAATGAGCTAACTTCAAAAAATAATTGGTTCACGCACAGTCAAGGTGTATTCCAATGAAAGGGAAAGGTGAGACAAACAAACCCAGAGCTCCCTGGATGTAAAAAGAGATAAAAGTTAAGTTGAAGTAGAAAACATATGCTTCTGACAGGTGTCAGGTCGAACATACAACTGAGAAACAAGAGGCATACAGGAGGTTCAGGGGGGAGGTGAAAAGAAACAGAGTAGAGAAACGAAGCGGGATTATGAGAAAAGGCTGGCAGCCAACACAAGAGGGAATCACTAAGTCTTCTCTCAGCATGAACATAGTGAAAGGGTAGTAAACGGAGGGGTCGGACCGATTTGCGAGCTAAAAGGGAATTTACACATGTCTGAGGTATTAAATGAATAATTTGCATTCGTCTTGGACAAGCTGTTAGAAGCTATCAAGGCCTTGGTGAGAGTAAACGAAACTCTGTCACTTGAAGGGTTCTAATTGATAAGGGGGAAGTGTTGTATAGAATGTCGGTACTTAAAGCTGACAAGGCGCCGGGACACAATGACGTGCGTTCATGGATATTGAACGAAGCGAGATTGGATAGTGCAGGGGCGCCGACCATAAATTTTCAGTCTTCCCTAGAATTGGCGGGGTGGCGGGGGGGGGGGGGGGGGGGGGGGGAGGTGGTGGGGGGTGGTGGTGGTGGTGGGGGGTGGTGGGGGGGAAGTGTTGTGGGGGGAGTGGCGGTGGTGGTGCCAGAAGACTGGAGAATTGCAAACATTATGTCCTTATTCAAAAATGGTTGTAAGGGTAAACCCGGCGATTACAGGCCAGTCAGTTTAACTTAGTGGTGGGCAAGCTACTAGAAACAAGTATTCGGGGTAGAATTAGCAGCCGCCTGGAAAAATATGGGTTGATAAGGAAGAGTCAGCATGGAGTTCTAAAGGGGAAATCGTATTTAACTAACTTGTGGAGTTGTTTGAAGAGGTAGCAGAAAAGGTCGATGGGGGCAATGCTGTTGATGTGGTGTACATGGACTTTAAAAAATCATTCGATACACTGCCAAACATCAGACTTGTGAGAAAATTAACTGCTCGTATAATAATGGAGACATAGCAAAATGGATTCAAAATTGGCTGAAAAATAAGAATTAGAGAGTAATGGTCAATGGACATTTTCCGTGCTGGAATGGTCTACAACTGCACCAATACTCCCTTGTTCCTGCCTTCCAATACAATTAATGCAAAATTATCTTTAGGCAATGTAAAACGTTCTCCTTAAAACATTCAAAGTTAATCAAAAACATGGAAATACAATGTCACAAGGCGATTCGGGAGGCCCTGTACAAATTTACTGCCGAGACCTCTTTGTAAACAATAGTCAGGGCGCAGGTTGGAACTTAAGGTGATCTTCCCGTCCGCATGATTTAATGTTTAAAAGCATTCAAACACGTTTCAAAATATTTAGAAATGTATAAGCCTATTGCAAAGTCTTGAAAAATAACTTTATTGTGTTTAGATATATTTAAGGTTATAATAAAACACGCAATTGCCTTTGAGCTGAAGAGTGACCGCAAGACACGTGACTGTGCTTCGTTATCACATTAGACGGCGCGATTTCGCCATGAATTCGGCCCTCTGCTGGTCTACGTCAATGTTTTCCTCGGTGGGCCCTACAACACCCTAAGGTTGAAATGTTCGTGCCTGCCAATGAAGAAGGCAAATTTGCAGACAGCGTGGTCATTCGCAAACACGGCTGCTTTGACTCGGATGCAAAATGTCCAGTCCTTTTTTTTTAGAAAAACTTGCAGCTGGAATCATTCTGTAGCCTGTGCACATTTTAGTTCAGAGCCAAGTCAGGTCCCATGAAAAAAAAATGGATTTGATCAAAACATTAACAGCCGAGGAGCAGCTGCATTAATCTGTTTATTACAAAAAAGGTAATTAATTTTAAGGTAGATCAAACCATCTAATTATTTCCCTGCAGCGCGTGATTAGGTATAAAGGTGAGATTTTTTACAATGTAAGGTAGAACTTGCACAGAGTTCCTAATCGAAATGCACGTCTCACCAAACAACCTGCTGTTTGCCATTTACTATCCCGTCCTTGCTGCTATCGGGATTCCGGGTAAAGTATTGTTGTTATTTCGTAGTTTTGTGAATCATTGTTTGGATGCATCATTCCTTCAATTTTAACAGTAGGGTGTCTACACGGTCCTGAAATCCGTTCTCTCATGTAATGGGAAATAATTTTCACATTGACTGATATAAATTCATCACTTTAGCTGACACCATTTCTCCTCCTTTGCCGGTATCATTTTTTTTCTCTACAACTGTATCATTTCTCCATGTTAACGGTGCGATTTCTTTTATTGACATAGTTACTCGAAATTGATGGTTAAGCAGTGTGATGCTTTCCTCTTTGCTAGCATAGATCGTTCATTTTAAAACTTCTCTCCCTTAATTATATGCTGACTTCCTAAGGCCGGACCCATTTAATCGGTTTAATTATACAGTTCATCCCATTTACCACCATCATTTTACGATGCCATTGTACTTCTGCTGTGTTGCTGTCACTATTACTTTACGTGCCTTATCCTAATGTTTTCACGATGTAAAATGTGCTGTTAACAATGTCATTGTTCTGTTAACAATGCTGTTATGGTTGAATGACCGCAATGTCAAAATGGTGTAAATGCAGTTTTATTGTGTCACTGGGAAGGGTACACTAAGTATATTTTCAGTCTGTTAACACAGTGTAAATGCAATCCTGTTGTGTTATTCACGCCTTTACCTCGATTGAATTATCACACTGGTGTCACAGTGTCCATGTTCATCTATTTAATCATTGCCACTGTTAATGTGATTGAATTATCATATTACAGTCACTATGCAACTGGACCTATGTTGGGATTGACAATGACGGGGTAATTAGCAGAAGTGAGATATTATTGAAATAATTGTCCCATTGAGCAATTTCTGATTGAATTTAATTAATTTATATATTCTGCAATAGCTTATTAGTGTTCGATGTATTGATAAATATACAGGCAATGTAAAAACAGCACTTTGATGAATGATTGAATTTGTCTCAGTCGTACAGAGCAGTGTTTTTAGTTCTCAGTTTCTGAGACTCGCTGCTTCAGCCCTGCTCTCTTCTTCCTCATTAGGTCCTGCTAGTGGTTGTACATTTATGAGTGCTGAATCTGGGACTCACTTCTGCTCCGAGCAGCAGGCAATATCCCGGAATCTTCCCATCCTCATTGTCACGGCCAGACTGACTTAGGACACATAACTGGTCACATCTTTCACATCTAAGGCACAGAGCTTTCATTTCAAATATCCACAAAAGCACAAAAATAATCATTTTTCACCGACGGTCCAGTGCAGCACTCAGGAACTGCTACATTGTAGGAGTTTCCTTTTTATTGCAAATGGGACCTCATTCTCTCCCACTTTCAGTGGTTTGAATCGAACCGGAAGATTCTGGGTGATTATTAGAAGAAAAAGCCATGCTTAGCTCTGTGTATACCCATCATTTCCTCTGCAAAGTCCGAGATACACTGATTTTTCGGTCTCTCTTCTGTGCTTGATTTGATTTTGATCGCATTGCCTGTCTCCTTTTATCCAACAGTGAATAATTTTAAAGCAATTCATTGGATGTGACAACTGTTGACCACCCGTGAGTTGTGGTCCGATGTATTATTCATTTCCACAATTGTTGCTGGTTGTCCTTTTTTGTACACGTATTTCTTTGTTGGTGTGTTATTTTCTTAGGCATTTGATATTCCTGTGCTGGTTTTGATGTGTTTCGATGATTACTTATTTCTCTAATAAAATCAGAGAATGCTGGCAAATCTCAACAGGCCTGGCAGCATCTGTGGAAAGAGAAATAGAGTTAATATTTCGAGGCTGAATGACTCTTCATCAGAGCAGTTGCTTATTTCTCTATTGGTTGTCATTATATTATTGTGCATTCCATTACAGTCGGCCCACCTATCTGTTTTAACTCGAATGATTACTTAAATTGATTCTAGTACACAGAGAACTTTGCAACTCACTATCACATCTCTGATGTATAAATTTCACACCAACTCCTGTTACATGGATATTTTTGTTGGAATCCAAGCAGTAACTTTCCTGGTTTATCACTGTTACGCACACATTGTCTCTATCTGTCTCTTTCTTTTTTTCTCTCTCTATTACAGCTAACCTGGCAGTGATTGTAATCCTGTCTCGAAGAAGATGCGGTCTCTCTAAATGTATCACCTGCTACCTGGTGTCTATGGCAGTGACGGATCTCATGGTCATGGTCACAGCTGTGATATTAAACCGGATTTCTGGGATCTATTTCCCATCCAGTTTCCTGTCCATCACACCAATATGCAGCCTCCGCATTGTCCTAATTTACATAGCCATAGACAGTTCTGTCTGGTTAACCGTTGCTTTCACCTTTGATCGATTTATGGCCATCTGTTGCCACAAGCTGAAAATAAAATATTGTACTGAGAAGATAGCGGTGTGGGTGATCGGAATTGTGTGCACACTAACCTGCGTAAAAAACACCTTCTTGTATTTTGTATACGAACCTATGTACAGAATTAACAATGTGCCCTGGTTCTGTGTCCTAAAATTAATGTTTTATACGTCGTCTGCTTGGGCTGCATATGATTTAATTCGTTCTATTTTAATGCCCTGTCTTCCATTCATTCTGATTTTACTGCTCAATGCTCTGACCGTCAGACACATTCTACTGGCCAATAGAGCCCGCAGGAGACTCCGGGCTCAGAGCAATGGAGAGAATCAGAGTGACCCAGAGATGGAGAAGCGGAGAAAGTCAATGGTTTTGCTTTTCGCCATCTCGGGCAGTTTCATCCTGTTATATTTGTTATTTTTTGTTACGATCCTCTACGTCCGGATTGCAAAGGTAATTTATTTCTCAGGTTCTGATTTCAGTGGATCGACATTTAACCTGGAAGAAACCGGATACATGCTTCAGTATTTGAGTTCCAGCATCAACCCGTTCATTTATGCTGGGACCCAGAGTAAATTCAGAGGCGAGTTAAAGAATGGGGTGAAATATCCACTGAGCCTATTTGTTAAAATATTTAACTTCTGAAATGTCGAAAATGCAACATGAATTCTGCATTAAACTCCAACATTTAAACTTCTTGTTCATGGCCCACACGGCCTCCCTTACAAGTTGCACTCGTTTGTAAACCCTAACCAGATCTATTGAAATGTATTAAGAACCTTGAATCTGCACACAAATCCGCATTGGAAACTATCTTGCTGGAGTTCCGCACGTTCTTGCCTGTCGGGCCCTGGCCTCCTGCATTCCCAGCAGCCTTGAGGGCGCCTAAAGCCAGCACACATTTAGCATCCGTAAATATCCTTCCCAAGCCAGAGTCCTGGCTCTATGCACAGCCTAGGTATTCATCCATTGCCGTCGCATTGGAGGGCATAGCATCTTGCAGCTGTGCCTGATGAGTACGCACCTCCCACTGCTGCTCCAGCATCTGCCACATCGGTGATGTCTCCAGATGTACCTGAGCGCGCTGAATCGAAGCAACCCGCCAGCCCTAACACAGTCTTCTGAGCATAATTGGCACCTACTCCATCACACCTCTGATGTACTTTCCAAACTGTGACACCCTGACTGCATCTATGCAACCATGCACCAACGTGGATCTACCTGTGCGGCATACACAGAAGGAAAGAAGTGACTTGCACTCTAAGAAAACGCTTGCTCGTCTTCAGATGTGGGAACTTCCTGCAGACGCCGATCTGGCTGCTGGTGTTCAAAACTTGCAAGAGATAGCAGCAATAAAAGGGAAGCAAGTCCGTCTGACTAGTCAAGATCTCGAACCATTTCTGACTAATGGCCAAAATGTGAATTCCATGTTTTATTCTCTGCAGAGGGTCTTTTGCACCCATGCTTTCATGCATTCACTCTCTCGAGGATCCACATTCGTCTCATCATTAACGATGTTCCACTTTGCCTTCATGCCTCACATATCCAACTCTTCTTCATTCACAGGCATGATGATGGCCATGCGTGTCCTGCTGCCTCCAGTTCTTTCCTTTCCCTTGTGTTGTGGTCGGCCTCAACCTGCAAGATAATAATTTACATTGTTGTTCGCCCATCAAAGACATGCGTCATGGCTATGGGGGGTGGCAGCAAGCTGTAAATCATTGCTCCACAAGCATGGCTTCTGCATTAAGTGCTCTTTGTACAGGGGTCGTCACTGCCTCGCCATTGTGTTGCACAGAGAGGATAGCAGCTTTACACAGGCAACAATGATTCTGACCGGCCATTGTTTGGGCATCTCCGTCATCTTAATTCTCATACGATGCTGCCACCTCAATCCTGCGCGCTGCAGTTTCCTTGCTTCACGTCATTGCCCCTCGTTCAGCACTGCATTGCTGTCCACTTCCACACTTACCCGTATGTTTGCCCGCTTGGTCAACCTCCCGGTAGTGCTGCGAAAGAACAGAAATTGCCTTTGAGGGCCTGCAAACTGGCAGTCATGAATGAGCCGAGGTGGACCCATTTCTCTGCCCTCTGCCAAGTCGACAGTGTCGCTATCCCTTGCTGGTTCCTCGGAGATGCTGTCTTTGAAAGTAATACTGGTTGCCCGTGCATTTTGTCGGCAATCATATCTCCCCTGGTGCTTCCTGTCGCACACAACTAGGAATTGGCCGGCTCCCCCAACTCCCAGCCCTTATGAAAATGTCTGAGTCCCAGATTCCGCCACTGCTGCCATGCCAAAGAGTTGAGCCCCAGAGTTCAGGACTTTGTGACTTCTGCTAAAATGTCGCCTATTTCATTGTGAAGTGCCCTCTTGTTACAGGATTGTGATTTTAACTTAATTCCATTCTCCGTTAGTGTGTTCAGTGACACTAGTTTACACTTGCATGAATGAAAAAATACAATGTTACAGAAGTGAAAAATAGGAATCCATTTTTAAATCTCGCCCTGAAGATTCTAGATGGCTGCTGCCAAATCTGGAATACTTCTCTGAAGTTGATATGACATCAAACAACTGGCCCAAAGACGAGTCGCTTGGCAGTAATGCACCTTGTCGGCTACATAACTTTTAATTTCAGACGTTAACCAATTACCTTCAGAATTATTCATGGGTTACAAGGAATATAAAACCACAACTGTACAAAACTATTGAGTGGGATTATCCCAGTGCAGCAATTCACCAAGGCTCCTTGGGCAGCTCCTTCCAAATCCACGACCACAATCACCTGGAAGGACAAGGGCAGCAGATAGATGGGAACACCACCACCTGGAGGTTCCCCTCCAGGTCACTCACCATCCTGGCTTGGAAATATATTGCCGTTCCTTCACTGTCACTGGGTCAAAATCTTTGAACTCCTTCCCTAACAGCACTGTGGGTGTTCCTACACCACATGGACTGCAACGGTTCAAGAAAACAGCTCACAACCACCTTCTCAGAGGCAACTAGGGTTGGGAAATAAATGCTGGCACAGCCAGCGACGTCCATGTCACATGAATGAATTTTAAAAAAAACTGTCCAATAAGAGAAAGCATTGAACAGTACTTCAGTGTGCGCAGCCGACAAAGCTGGTGAATTAGGACTTCAGGATTTATGCTCATGAGGGGAATGTTGCATTCCTCTGTAGACAATGTTAGTGGAAGCAGTTTTGTATCCAATGTCGGAAGCAATACAGGAAGAATTCCAGCCTGCTGACCACAGGCCGTTGCACACTGGGGCGAGCTTAAACGCCTGTTCATACTGCGTCAAGACAGTCACCCAGTCCTCTAACCTGCTGAGGTATCAGAAGGTCCAGGCGGACAAGTTATTGATGGAACCACTCGTGTGGCCCAGTATGGGCTGGACACATTCACACTTTCAATCGGTGGAATCATAATGCTGATCGTGACACTTCACGATCACCAAGTTCAGGAAGAGCTGAAACAGCACCTCCCACATACTGACCACCCCCACCCGCCACCCCCACCCCCCTTTCACAGAATCTCAAAGCAGAAGAGGCAGTCGGCCCACCCAGTCTGCACCGACACGTGAGAAACACCTGACCTACCTACCTAACCTGATTTACCAGGACTTGACCCATAGCCTTGAAGTTTAAGCGTGCCAAGTGCTCCTTCAGGTGCTTTTTAAAGGATGTGAGGCAACCCGCCACCACCACCCTCCCCGGCAGGGCATTTCAGATCGTCATTACCCTCTGGCTGAAAAGGTTTTTCCTCATATTCCCCTAAACCTCCTTCCCCACACCTTAAACTTATGTCCCCTTCTAAGTGACCCTTCAAATAAGGTCAACTGCTGCTTCCTATCCACCCTGTCCATGCCCCTCAATCTTGTACACAACGATCAGGTCGCCCCTCAGTCTTCTCAGCTCCAACGAAAACAACACAAGTCTATCCAACTTCTCTTCATAGCTTAAAGGTTTCAATACATGCAACATCCTGGTGACTCTCCTCTGCACTTCCTCTAGTGCAATCACATCCTTCCGATAATGTGGCGACCAGAACTGCACACAGTTCTCCAGCTGTGGCCTCACCAAGGTTCTATACATCTCCAACATGACCTCCCTACTTTTGTAATCTGTGCCACAATTGATAAAGGCATGTGTCCCATATGCGTTTTTCACCACCCAACTAACGTCCCCCTCTACCTTCAGAGATCTATGGACACCCACGCTAAGGTCCCTTTGTTCCTCAGAACTTCCTTGAGTCATGCCGTTCATTAAATACTTCGTTGTCAAATTACTCCTTCCAAAGTGTATCACCGCACACTTTTCAGGGTTAAATTCCATCTGCTACTTATCTTCCCATTTGGTATTTCTGATCCTGTCAAGAGAAAGTTGCGGCGTGTCCTGCTGTCCCACTTTGTGTCGAGTTTCTACAATGCAACTTGATAGTTTCTCTATCTCAGACTATTACTTGATTTCCAGGCCTTTGCAAGCATCATAATCGGTAGCTCCATCAGGCTGTGATTCTTGTTCAGCGCTCGGAACCAGAGCGAGCGTCAGGGGCCAACGTCAGCCTTTGAGTTAGGATCAGGGCAAAGCTTCTGATCTCAAGTTGCACCCGGCAGTGCAGGCAAACCCGGAGAAAAGTTTTCAGTATTGTGTCATTTAACCATTGAGCTGAGGGTTTATTGGAAGAAACTGAACGTGCAATGGTTTATTGTTTGTGAACAGGGGATCACACATTATTCTCATCCAACATATGTCCTTCATTGGTCACCACGCTGTTGTCACACTCTCAGACACAATTAGCTGAGGCTGACATTTTTTTCAAGGTCACGTTGAATTATGTTTATTCTTGCATATCATCAGAAACACATTTTGCAAGATCCGTCTACAAAGAGGAGCCGTTTACTCTGGATTAAATGAGGTACAACAACCTCCATCATTAAGAAATTGATTCCCGCAATTACCCCCAATATTCCCTGGGTCAAGCTTCCAGTAGATCACTGCATTAATGCAGAATGCGCCTCTAAAATGACTTTAATGGGTCACTAGAAAGACCTTCAAAAGATCCCTGCAAAAGCCACTGTACAACCCTAGATTCGGTCGCTGACACAAGCTGATATGTATCAAATTGCAATAGTTCAACAGGTAAACCAACAATAGGTCACGGTATAAACTTTCAGGAAGTTGGTGTGGATATGTCTAGAGATACAAGTGTTCTCGTTAATGGTTTATATGGACAGTCTCCAGTCAGTAGAAGCCACACCACTCCGTAAGTTAACCAAAGTAGCATTTAAATGTCTAACATTAGTCATCAGAGTAAAATGGTTTATGCAAACAATATGCTTGGCCTTTAAAAGCGAGGAGTTCACCATCAGTGAGGAATGTTTATCTCTCTCGTAGCTGAATCATAGAATCTTAAAACACAAGAGGAGGCCATTTTGCCCATCGTGCCTTTGCTGAATCTTTTGAAGGTTTATACAGTTAGGACCACAATAAGTCTCTTTTCTTTATTCTCTTTGAATTTCTCTTTTTCAAGTATTTATTTATTCCCTTTTTGAGTTACCCCTGGATCAGCATTCACCGTCCCTTGAGGCAGATCACTCCAAACCATAAATCTCTGCCATAAATAAACTCTCATCGCTTTGCTGGTTCTTCTGCCAATTACTCTCACCAATTAGCACTTGGAGCTTTTGCGTTAACTTTGGCCTCGGCATGAGGGAGGATTTCACTCTTCTTCGCAAGAGCGCCAGGCGATCTATTACACCTGCTGAGCGATAGGCGGCGCCTCAGTTCCGAATCTCATACTGAAAGTCAGCGCTTTCAACTGTGCAATGCGTTTGCCAGCCTTATTTTTTTGTGCGTCCACCGTGGAACTTAACTTCAATTCACAGCCTTGCGGGGCAAAGGGGGCAATGTTATTCACTGTGTGAGAGCAGACATTTCAACATAGGTCCGTGCACGAAGGTATCTTCCCTCACTCTCTTCTTCGACATACTTCCATGTCTCAGTTTTTAGATGCACACCTAAGAACGCGGACTTGGCCTTGGTTTAAGGCTCGTCATAGAGACTGAGTTTCTCCAATTTCGGCTTTGGACAACTAGCCTTTCGGAGAAGCATGCCAATGCTCCTGCAAATGCAGAACCAAAGCTATAGGTTGTGTCAGTTGAAAGTGTACATGCCGGTTCAGGGATAAGTACAAACATTTTTGGAATTCCGTCGTTATATCACTATTTTTTTGCTTTGATCGAACATTTTTAAGTGACTTAATTGAGTTATCTATGAATGAATATGCAAATATTATTTCGGAACACAATTGCGATGTTTATTGTTTTCAAATGATTTAAGCAATGTCTCTAGGTGGTGAGCTTGGGGAATGGAGATGCCGCTCACCAGTTGACAGTTCCTGGGTTTACACACCATTATTCAGTCGTTCAAAATGCATCGGAGAAAAGTTTGAACCTGTTTCATCAATCACACAACTTCCATAAGCATTGCGCACGCGCAGTTGGCGCAGTGGTGATGTTGCTGGACTAGTAATTCAGAGGGTCAAGGCTAATGCTTTCGCGACATGGGTTCTAATCTCAGCAAGGCAGGTGGCGGAATTCAAATTCAATTAATACAAAGGGGAATTGAACGTTTTTTCTCAGTGATGGTAACCATGAAACGAACATCGGTTGCGATAAATAACCTATCTGGTTCACCAGTGTCCTTTAGTGAAATAAATCCGCCGTTCTCGCCTACATTTAAATCAAGACACAAAGCAATGTGGTTGACACTTAACTTCCCTCTGAAATGGGCTAACAAGCCATTCAGTTCAAGGGCAATTAGAAATGGGAAGAAGTGCTCGCCTTGCCACTGACCTGGGTAACTCATGAAATAATCAAGAAAAAAAGTTGTTTTTTTGACATAAACCACTCAAATTGTTTAGCTGTTTAGAAGGGTGCAACATTTCACAACTGACACCCGCAGGCTTACTGTTCCAGGCTATGACAACTTCAAGCCGCCTTTATCAATTGATGCTGGAGAAACATTTAGTGTATCACAAAATCTTTGCAATCTACCACTGAACAAACCTACGAAGGATCTTCGGGAAACCTGCATGGAAAAATCTAGAATAGATCATTAAATACACTTACTCTGTGAAAAATGAAAAAGTTAGCAACATTTCAATAGCTAAACCTACATTGGAACACTGGATTAACCAACCAGGTAAGGCCACAAGGAGGCACTGAGCAAATCTACAATTTTGAATGGCTAATTACAATGGGACACTGAATAAATCCACGGCACAACAGTGAATGTTACCAAAATAGATGAATGCGACAGAACATGGTGTGAGCAGGACGTAGGGCTTGGAAAACAGTTGGATTGTGATCAGGATCTTTTGAATGCAAAGCCTCTGGCGCGCATCATAAACTATGTGGGGCGGGTCTAGTGTTGGTGAAGGCGCTTCGTGGTGGGAGGGGGATTACATTTCCTTGAACCATCGGATAGGGGATGACAGAGTGCTTTGGGTTTACCCGTAATTCATGCTCCCTCAAAGTTTTTTGCACTGACAAATTCACTGGAAGTCCATGATGTCATTAATCTGTTCCCTGAGCAGAGCAGAGCCTGAATTACAGATACAGTTTTAGCTGGCTGTGGAGCAAGTGTATCAAGGCTGCTGCAGCAGATAAGTCTGCTCTAGGCCATTAGGGGTTCGCTTGGAGGGTGAGGTCGCTGAACCAGAAGGACTGAATGTGATGCTTTAGATACACATCTGGGAATGGTTAGTCCTTTGGAAGGATGCTAAGATGTGCATTACTGAATAGATGATCAGAGTGATGGAGTCAATCAATGTGGGCTTGATCAGTGATATAAGGTCGTGGGGGCGGGGTGGGGGAGTGGGGTGTGGAGGTGGAGAGGGGGCGTTGTAGGTGACCAGGTAGAAGAAGATCTGAAACTTTCGAGATGTGGTCAACCTGTGGTCACTGGTTGAGGGGCGGGGGGATTGAAAGTAATGAAGACAAGTCAAAAGTTTACGTAGATATTGGTAAGTCTGAAAGATCTCTCATACAGGGAAGTGTGCCGATATGCGGTGTGGTGGGTTGGTTGGGTGAATGTGAGTGCTATACTGAGATGATTTGGAGTCCTCATATGGGGATTGGGCGATCACATCCCTGTAGGAACCCTTAACAGAGGCCTCTGGGCGGAATGCATGCCAGGGGCGAGTGGAAAGTGACTGGCGGCTGCCATGTGTGTGTGTGTTTGTATGTGTGTGTGTTTGTGTGTGTGTTTGTGTGTGTGTCTGTGCGCGTGTCTGTGCGTGTGTTTGTGTGTGTGTCTGCGTGTATGAGAAAGTATATATCTGTACGTGTCTGTGTTTTTGTGAGAAAGAGAATATACCTTTCTGAGTGTGCCGGTGTGTGTAATAAAGGGAGATTGTGTGTGGGTGTTTGTTTATATGTCATTTATGTTTATTTCCCATTCCTAGGAAAATGTCAGTGGAAATGAGGCACCAGAAGGTAGTGGCGAAAGCGCGCACCCCCTTAAAATATCCAACTCCAGTCCCGGATGAAAGTGTCGGGTTTCCCAAAAGTCTCAAGACCCAAAATGCAACATTTAAGGTGAAAAACAGGAATCATTGCCTTGCCAAATGTTCCGACCCACCTTCCTGAAATGTTCACCAGTCAACCTATCAGCCTCGGTTCCAGCACGATTTTTTGGCGGTTTGAGGCGGGGTTGGGTCAAGAAGGACATATCTCGGTTTGTGAAAACTAAGACAAACGCGCCACGCTGTGTGTTTTCAGGTTCAAAAGCTCCAGCCGTTCCGGGTGAGGCAATGTATTGTTGGGTGGCACTCTGGGAGAGAATGGTGAGTGTGGATAACTGGAAGTGAGCATCGTTGGACGTGAGGGGGGTTTATAATTGACTGGACGGCCAGGTGAGATTTGTCAAGAGGATATGAGGACATGCATGGGTGTGGAGTCATGAGCACCGTTGAGGTGGCGGGGGATGAACATTGCTACTGAATCATTGCAAGATTATTCACGGAAGGGACGTGTGGAGTTGCTGGGCAGTGTCTCTGTTTGTGGGGAATAAGCATTGCGGGAGGTGGTGAACACTGGTGGATATGAACATTGTAGTAATTTGCGGATTATTGAAGTTGACGTGAATTGCCTGGGAAAAAGTAAATGAAGTAACCTGTGTGTCTTGGTGCGGGACTGAGCCTTGTTGGGGTTGGATGACTGGGAAAAAGCAAAGTGAGTGTGTAGGAATGAAGTGTCAGAGAGACGGATTGGGGCAGAACAATTTCGAGAGCTGGTGGTGTTGAGGTTTTTGGAGGTGGAGAGATGGAAAAGTGTCTCGCCGGCAAGTGTTAAGCATTGTTGAGAGAACTTGAGTAGAGACTTGTTTGCAGTGCGTTGCCTCAGCACCCTTGATAGTTTGGGGGATGAGCATTGTCAGAATTCTCTTGGTCAGGAAGCAGTGTGGCGTGTCCCAAGAGCGTCAGGGGCTGAGCAATGTTGACAGCCCGAGAAGGATAGCAGTTTCTGGTGTGGGGATGGGGGTGGGTGGGGCGTGAGGCTGAGTGTTTGTTATTAAGGATTTAGGTTTAAAATATATTTAATCCTTCCTTATGCAAATTCTCCTGATAATCAACAAAAAACCCGGTCCTCTGCCTGTGATTAACAGGATGAGAATAACAGGGCGAATATCTAAGCCTGAGGTATAAAGCCCAGATCTCTGATAGCAAGGTAAGTGTCCAGGACATTCACAGGTGGTCAGGTCAGCGTAATTCTGCCCATCTCAATATGAAATTACCAGGTAAAACTATGCATGGACGCTGGACTGGAGTTCCTCAGGGTCTGGACGCTCAACCGTGGGAAACATTTTAAAATTCAGATCTGTTACCAGCGCAACACCTGAACAAATGTTTCACTTTCACGCGCTAATACGGTGCTGCTGTGCAGCCACTACTTTTAGCGGCTCTAATCGAGATGAGGTTTATCTCTCGTGATGTCTGGGCAGAGGTAAGGCGAGGAAACCATACCTGTGTGGTCGCGCAGCCAAGGACTGAGTAACTGGCTGCATGGTGTGGCACGCCCCGCCATTGGCTAACAGCCCTAAACTGAATACGCATCCTCTAGCGTGGTAATCTCTTCAATGGGCGGGACCGTTGGAGGCGACCAAACTCTACTTGCGGTGGGTGCGTCGGGCAGGGAATCTCCTCTAATTTGGAAAAGGGCTGTGTTGTGTGCTTGAGCTGTGGAAATAATTCTCTCCTGGGCCTGATTGTGAAATGGGGAACCTATCTGTGTTGGGGGTAAGTGAATCTGAGTGCAAGCCCTTGTGAGCCGAATCAAGTTTGGTGTCGACAAACAAAGATAATTTTAAAGCTAAAGCTGAAACGCATTATCGTATAAGTGTTTAACATAATGACGAGATATTGGTTATCTATTTCCCTATGTCAAGCGCTAAGGTACCAGTTGATCACAAACGTCGTTCTGAACTTGGTTTAACACTTTCAACACTTCATCCATCTATTTTCTCTATTTTCAATCATCGTCTTTAGAGTTGCACCACCTCACTTTGAATTCGTCTTTGCATTAAACCAGTCTTGACTTATTGAACTACATCGTTATGATTTTCACAGTTTGCTTTTACGGGTAGAGCAAGGAGACAGGTCCAGAATCTGCCCTGCTAGATAGTAGTTCGGGACCACCTGATGGTGGCACCAATCTGATCCACACTGGCCTTCCAGCTAACTGAGGAGACAGATACCCCAAGAAGGCGGATTTGCTGTGGATGCATACAGATTTACAAGCATGGTGCAGCCTGGAGCTAGCGATAGTGATGTTCGAGCCTTAAATTTCTAAACATCGCTTGACTTTGCTAGAATCTCCGCTTATTCATACCATCTGCCTATCATGGATGTTGGAAGGATTTTCAATTTGATTTTCAGCCTGTTTGGTCATGTTATAAATGCACCTTCCTTGTCCATCGTGCTCTTCAGAAGGACTGGAAATCAAAGCTTCTGTCTCAGAGTCAGGGGAGCTACCCACTTCCCCACAAGCTATCAATTACACCCTATTACATGAAAAAAAACGTTTCTATATTTACGCAAATGAAAATACCAGCCTATGATTATATTTCACACAATTTATTAAGTCGACATCCAGTTGTCCTGGAACAAGACAAAAGTGATTCACAGCTCCACATGGTTCACCTCAGTGTTGTTTTCCCCTTTTCCAGGTGGGTAACTTCTGACCCCAGATCTGTCTTTCAAAGTGAGGGAATTGCTCGAGATTCCTCCAGTCTCGTTTTAAATACCCATGAATTTTGTCTTTTCAATTTGATTGTGTGCTCCCACCAACATCCCGGTGCAGTGAACCATAGAGGTTTGCTCCCTCTCTCTGCTCTGCTTCTCTTCCTCTCTCGCATGCTGGAAGACTTCCCTGTCTAAGAAATTTGGGTTTCTATGGGGAAATTCGTGTAATCCGATCCTTCATGGAATGTTGTTCTCTCCAGAATTACATTTAATGTCACAGTCACTCACATGGGCCTGTATCCAGGTAAACGTACTTATTAAATATAATTTAGACCTCCACTTCTGTTCCATCTTGAAATTAATTATCCGATTTAAGTATAATTGTTTACAAAACCTCTCATTCTTCACATGCCCATGTTGCTTTGCAGACTATCAGTATATCCACTCTCAGCACAGCTGCTTCTGGCATTGTCGTAATTATGAAAACCTTGCACGTTTATCCCAGTAACACAACCGCACACCATCCCACCCTTTCCTACCCACTCCTCCCTAATCCTTATCAACAAATTCATCAGGGCTTGCTGTCAGGGGGAGTTCTGAACAGGTCACATGCACCCTTCATCCTATTCTAAATTAAAGATAAAACCGAAACCATTAACAACTTTATAAAGCTCATATTTGTAACAATTCACGTTAAAAACAATACGGTTCCAAAAAGTACTTTATTCCTGTACTCAAATTTCCTTGCAATAATAGCGAAAATGCCACTTTCCATTCTGGCGGCTTGCTGTGCCTGCATGCAAAAGTTTTTTTTTCTCTTTACGTGCAGAGCCACAAGTATCCAAGCACTCACATTCTACAAAGTTCGCGCCTTGAAAAAGACAAAAAAAAACAGTCCTCATCCATTCTTAAGCCCATTGTGATTAACCTCACACTCCCACACATAACATTAGATCCGGCATCTCGCTGCCACACACTTCTCATGACGTTATCACTTGTATCGTCTCTGTGTCCTCCTCATAGCTTAGGTTTCCACGTAGTTTTGTGCGTTCAACAGAGACAGGTAAACTTCTCCGTCTCTTCGTCTAACTCATTCATGTAAATTGTAAATAGCTAGATTCTCAACTTGGACTCTTGCGGCGCTCCTCTAAACACCGTTTGCCAATCTGAACATGTATCATTTAAACCTACCCTCTACCTCCTGGCGATTAATCATTCCCCTATCTATTAAAATATGTCAAACCCAAAAAGATGAGAACAAATCTTGTTTAGTGTCATATTCCGTTGCACGTTATCGAGTGCGTTTGGAAAGCCAAAAATGCTCCATCTACTGAGTCTCTGTGCAGCTTCCTGATACATTCTCAAAAAAGCTAACACTAAGAAATTTGTTAACCAAGCCTCCTCCTTCGCAAAATCATGTTGGCTTGTTCAAAACGCATTATGATTTTCGAAGCGCATTGTTCGAACTTCCCTCTTGATACATTTCAATATCTTCCCGGAGACTGATGTGAAGAAAGCTGGGTTGACGTTCCCAACACCCACCCGTTTTCCCTGTTTTCTTGAATAGTGGTGTTACATTTTTACGGTGCTACGTCTTTTTAAACAGACAATTTGCTGCGATTGCTCCCAAATCTAAGATTTAATTATCAAGAACATTACTTCCATTTTGTAACGTGTCAATTTATGAGCATGACACTACAGGAACTGTCTTCAGAACATAGAGGCAGTGCGGAGGTGGTGTAACAGATTTGGAAACGCATGAGGAACTTCAGTTAAGCAGTTTGCCGATAGAAGCTGGGGCTTCATTATTTCGATCAAGGAATCTTAATGGACGTTGCAATAAATGTGTTCCAAATTTATGTGTTATTGGTGGGGGGGGGGGGGGGGGGTGGGGTGGGGGGGTGGGGGTGGTGGGCGGGGGGTGGGGTGGGGTGGGGTTACAGAGAGAAACATATTAACTTTTTGAATGCTCACTAAATTTATAATTATCAAAAAGAGGATAATGTGGAAATATTTTTTCCTGGAACAGCAGATCGATATGACCTGGGCTGCCTAGATCTGCTCAGTTGTTTGCTATTGGTGTTGCTGTTAAGACTAGCATTTATTCCCCATCGCAAATGGCCATTAGGGACGTTATCCGCCTGCTTCCACAACTGCAGTCATTGAACTGCAGGAATTTTCGCAGAATATTATGGTGGGAGTGCCCGTACAGAATTTTGTCCCAGCTTCAATGACGAAATGACAATCTTTTTCCGTCTCAAGACGATATACGAAATGGAAGAGAACATGCCACAGGCGGGGCTACAATGATTCTTCTGTCATTTGTCCCATTATGCAGCAGAAGTTGCCACTTTAGTAGCTGCGATCAGTTGGAGCGCCACCTGTTTCTACAGTGCATCCTACAGATGGCAGACACTGCTGACAGTGCAGCAATCGCGGAGGAACGGATGTATAAAGTAACATCTTGGCTCTGATTCCAACCAAATGGTTTGCTTTGAATTTTGCTGGTTTTGATAATTACTTTCAGAGCTGCACTTGTCCAGGTAAGTATATAGTATTCCATCACACTCCTGACATTCTCCTTATATATTGTGTATTGAATTTGCTGGAACAGACGTTGGATTACTAGCAGCAGGATATCTAAGTGTGTCCTGCACTTGTAGGCACAGTATCAACTGACGAGTCTAGTTACGCTTCTGTGAAATGGCGATCCAGCTCTCCCTACCAATGTCTCAGGATATTGGCAGCGAGGGATCAGACATGATAATGCCTCTGAATGTGTAGGTGACAGAGTGATAACCGTACTGCGTTAAACCTGTTGGTCACGGTCCAGGGACTGGTCCAACACTGCTGGCGTGGTGGTGTTGGAGAGGGTGATGTAGAAAGAGGAAATTGCCCTCTGAAGAAAAGGAGGAAATACTGGAAATACAGGGATGGGTTTTTCCCCATGTTTTGGTTCCTTCCTCAACTGTGGAATGCCTTGTTAATTAGCCATATCAAGCAGGACTTGTCTTGTGTGCTACTTCAGTTATGTTGCCATAGACTTACTTTTACTGATGGTCAGTGAAGTTACCCATTCAGAATACTTTATGTGACCTTGCTACTCTCAGTGCTTCTTACAAGTGAAGTTCAAAATTGCGGAGCACTTCTTCAGCTGAGGCCAGCTGTAGGTGGTGGCCGCCTGAGGGATTACTTGCCCATGTTTGACCTGCTGTCATAATAGGAGATAGGTCAATATTGAGGACTCCTAGGGACAATCTGCATTACGGTATTCCTGCCTGTGCCAACTGTGGTTTGCCTACCCTCTTAATTAGAAACATCAAAATGAAAATGGAGGATTATATAATATTTTTGAAACATACCACTTTTTGTGCAACACGAAGTCAGGCTGCTGTTTGCCTAGCTCATGGGAGAGCTCTTGAGATTTGTTCCAAATACTCAAATGGTACTGAGGAGAACTTCACATGGCTGATTGGGCTGGTATCCCTTTGCCATGTCCAGGCCCTCGGTCGATATCAGA
Source organism: Cetorhinus maximus (assembly GCF_964194155.1). Taxonomy (NCBI): domain Eukaryota; kingdom Metazoa; phylum Chordata; class Chondrichthyes; order Lamniformes; family Cetorhinidae; genus Cetorhinus; species Cetorhinus maximus. The sequence goes on along the minus strand of NC_135901.1, from coordinate 53,502,023 downwards.
ACCAACTGTTTTGCTTAATATTAAACAACCTCTCACTGTTTGATAAAACTAAATGCCTTGCTCGGCCATTTCCTCGTTCACTTAAGACTCAGCCGCATTCCTGTTGGTTTCAAGTCGCATATAAGCAAGAACAGACAAAAAAGATAGATGTCTTCTCTAAAGGGCAACATGTAAACTAGATAAGTTTTACAACAAAGCAATAGATCCCTGTTTATTTAATTGGCAGAATTTGAGTTCCTCCACTGCTATGAAGATTGGGAGCTCATATTTCTGGATCATTGATCTAATTTTCAGGATTATTAGCTCAGTAACATAATCTTTTCACAACATGTGCAATCCGCTTTTTCAAAGAGCCCTTGATACTGGGGATGTAACTTTTTTTTAAAGCCAACACTGAGATTAATATCCGTCTGCTGTTTAGGAGAATTAATATGACCAACAGCCCAGTGAAGATTCGATAGGGGTATTCAAAATTCGGTAGGGAAAAATGTCTTCTGCTCATGAAAGATCGGAGCGAAGAGGCCACAGATCAAAAGTCATTGAAAAGAGAAACAAAAATGAAATAAGAGAGAAAAAGCAAACATCTTGCAGCGAATCGCTAGGGTTTGGAATGCCCTGCCAGAGAGTGCACTGGAGGAATGTTCAATCGCATTATTTGGAGGGAATCCTGATTGTTTCTAAAAAGGACGAATGCAGTGTTACTGGCATATGTCGGGAGCATGGCACGAATGAATTGTTCATTGAGAGAGCTGAGCAAGAAGGTTTGGCCAAATGGCCTCCTCCTGCGTTGTAACAATTCTGTGATTCTGTAGAGTTGCTTAAAATAATATAGAAAATTTCCATGATCTAGTTTAATAGACGGGCATAATCGTGCAACTGAATAGTCCACTCTTGACCTTGGGATATTCCCATCAGAGAGGAGCTCCAGAAAAAGCGAGAGTGCATCAGGTTTTAATGTACACTTGAAGAACCTAGCAAGCATCACTATCTTTAGGAGAGAGAGAGAGAGACCAAGAGGAAGCAGGATTTATACAATATCTGTCATTCTATAGGAGCATATGTTTCCACCGATGTTACGACATCTTGACCTATCAGTAAGCATTGTGCGCTATAAACTGAACCTGGAAGCTATGCAGCTAAAAAATCACAGGAAGAAGAAAACCGTCAAGTTGATGAAGGGTAACAGCTCGGAATTCCTATGAACGTGGGAAACGAATAATATTGATTTAGATGTCTACTGCGACCCAATTAAGTGAAAACTTACCAAGGAAAACACCGTAAACATCTGCGTAGCTGTCTAACCCAAAGAAAGCCAATCAGCTAAGAAAGGACAGACCTTGCCATGTAGTTCACAGTTCTATATGGATTGTGTGGCAGAGAAGTTTTGGGGAACTTGGAACATAGGGACATTGAACATCGGAGCAGGAATAGGGCATCTCGCCCTTCGAGCCTGGTCTGCCTTTTAACATAATCATGGATGATCTGGCTGTGATCTTAGCTCCACTTTCCTGCCTACGCACCTCCCCAACCCATCCCCCTCCCCACCCCGTCACCATCGACTCCCTTGCCTATCAAAAGTGTATCTGAGTCAGCCTTGAATAAATTTAAATTCCCATCCCCCACTAATGCAATTCCACAAACTAACGACCTTCTAGTGATAAAAAAAAAACAAATCTCCTCACTTCTTATTATTAAACTATTTCCCCTAGGTTTAGCCTCTCCTGCAAGAGGAACCATGCTCCGCTATCCACCTTATCAAGCACCTCAAGATATAATAACAACCAATAAGATCAGATCTCATTCTTCTAAACTCCAGTGGGGCTGGGCCCAACCTGTTCAACTATTTATATGAGGTAAGCTCTGCATCCCAGGAATGAGAGGCGTTAAACTTCCATTTTGGAAGGATGACCCCTGAAACTGAGGATTCCAGTAGGCTTTGGTGCATGGCATTTGTAAAGAATGTGCTTGACAACAAGTATCGCCCAGAACCTGTGGATTTTTAAAAATAGCTTTTACAATCACAACATTGTAATTCGTTGATGGATGGAACCCAGAGCGTGGTGATACGTGGATTATCATCGGTCTGACAGAATGTTCCAAGTACATTTCCGAGAGTTTTGTCTTAGGCCTCATATTCTCAGAACTTTGATAAATGACATGTAATTGGAGATCAAAGGAGCAATTGCATTTTTTCAGCAGGAAAATTTGCAGATGAAATGAACCTAATGAAGATGACAAACTGAAAAGATGAAGAAGAGAATGTACAATAGCTGTTAACCATGCCGAAATTTGGCATGAAGGTGTAAAATGACATCCGATGTACGCATGTTCCCCGTGGAGACGATGAAACCCAAAGAACCAATTCAACTAATGACTACAATGGAAAACAAATCAATAAAGGGAGTTTTATTTTATAATGTTTACTTAACAATTAATTCCATGTGAACATAAATTAAACATGAATTAAATGACAAATTGCAGTTAATATAAACTATATATTACACTAAAACGGCAGGCAATACATGGATAAATATCATGAATTTACTTGAACACCTTCGGTCTATCTGCAAGTATGACCCAGACCTCCCTGTCGCTTGACATTTCAACAGACCATCCTGCTCCCATGCCTACATGTCCGTCCTTGGCCTGCTGCAATTTTCCAGTGAAGCTCAACGCAAACTGGAGGAACAGCACCTCATCTTCCGACTAGGCACTTTACAGCCTTCTGGACTTAACATTGAGTTCAACAACTTCAGATCATGAAATCCCTCCTCCATCTCCACCCCCTTTCCGATCCCCCTTTTTACAATAATTAATACATTTTCTTACAACAATATGCTTCTTTCTGTTCCCTCCTACTTTTAAATTTATTTCGATCTATTGTTTCATCTCCACCTTTTAGTCCATTTCAATCCCTTCCACCCACCCTACCCGCACCAGGGCCATCTGCCACTAGCTTGCTTCCCTTAATTTCCCCATTAGCACATCGTTTGTATAATATCACCATCGTCAACACCCCTTTGTCCTTTTGTCTATGACATCTTTGGCAGTCTCTTCTTGGCCTCCACCTATTACTGGCCCCTTATCGAGCTCTCCTGTCCCACCCCCTTCTACCAGCTTATATTTCATCTCATTTCTATATGTCTTAGTTCTGATGAAGGATCATACGGTCTCGAAAATCCCTCTCCACAGATGCTGTCAGACCTGCTGAGTTTTTCAAGGTATTTTTGTTTTTGTTCATGAATTTAATTGGCTGGCCACTTAGCACCAATTTCAGCCACAAGCTGCTGTAAAACTCTGAACATTGTCAGGTGCAATTCCAGCTGATTTTCCAGTCCCGTCAAACCACTGATGCTCATGCAATAGTAGATTGCAAGCAAGCCGAATTCCGCAGGCATTGTCTTCACCAATATGACACACATTTGCAAAATCTTCACAGCTCTACTTACGACTGGTTCAATGACATGAATGCACCAGAAACATCATAATCCAAACCCTCAGTAACAGCCCTTTGAATTTGTATGGACAGTTCTGTTCAATTGGTTCCTTCACAAATTATAGAAACAGGGGAAATGATCTTAGCTTCCCATATCCCTGCTCCTCGATTCAGATTTCCTGGTACTTCCTGCTCTGCAGCATTGGATTATTTGAGCTTGGTTGGCTCTGTGTAGTTGACCTGATTGCAACCACCTTCAGTTTCTATTGCTCGTCTGCTTTCAGTTTTAATTTCCCTGAAGCACAGAAGGTTCAGTTGCGTTTCAGATAGGATGTGACCAAAGCCACCACACAATCCCGACCGTCCCCGCCCCCACCACCACAACACACCCCATCAAAAAATTATGTGAAAGCACAGTTTACTTCAGAATGTTACGAAATGGGAAAGGATCCACGTGGAGAAGATAAAAAGAGGATCGGACGAGCTCTGAGAATGGGACAAAAATACATAGAAATGAAACACTTCCCAGAGCTCCTTATGCCAACAAAATTAAGCTGCCGCAAACAATGAGCAAAACAAATATGAAACTGGAATTTATTGATTTCTGAATATTGATTCGATATGCTGAGGTAATACAGTCGCTTTCTAAATTACAAGCACCACTGCAATTAGCTTAGCATGTGCAGTTTTGCACAACATAGGAAATTGCAACCGTGGAATGGACATGGAGGAGAGGACCAAGAATGACTTCGAAAGGATGTATCGAACTGGAACGATTATACAATCTGAGCTATTTTTCTTTGAAAAGGACAAGGAGGAAATGTGATCTGATTGTTGTTTATATTTGCAAGGTTCTAAGCAAGGCATATGATCAAGAGCAAAGGAACTTATTTGACATTGTCCAGAAAGGTAGAAGCAGACCACACAACTTGTGCTTGAAGGAGGCAAATTAGAAACCAAACTGCTGAAACAATAAATCATTCAGTGTTCGACCACTCTATCTGTAGGTATGGCGCAAACCGTTGATATCGATTCTTGCAATGTAAACTAGGTAACTCGATTCGTTGCATAACATTTTGAAATGCAATATCTGAGCAATTTGGAGGCATAATGCGTGCGAAGCGCAGGATTGTATGCGGGGTAAAGGCAAATTTAGTCCTATCGTTCCTATATACCTGTTAATTTCCAGCATGATAGAAATACATTTAGGCAGTAGAAAGCAGTGGTTAGTAAATACAAAGTTTATTTTAATTTGACAAGGTTATTTTTGATATACAGATGTTTATTGCATATGCCCCTTGTTGAATTAATTTGAAGTTTATTGAATACACTGGGGACGTCGTCCTAATTGACCAATTGAAATTTGCAAAAAGATGAACTAGATTGGGTTTTGTCTTTTGTCCTCCAACAATTCCACTGTTGCTAAGTTTGTGAATAAAGGGATATGGCTGTGGGTGGTGCCTAATGCGGCAAGAACAACATGTGTACAGAATGAAATTCCATTTAAGAAAAACTCATACTGTCAAGAACTAAATCATGCACAGGACGGATATCAAACTCTCTTTATTAAGAAAGCTAAACTTGATACACAATGATACACTACAGGTAGGACTGTCTGCCTCTGGCAGTTAAAGGCATTCCAGTAACGCGAAGCTACTTGGAATGTACCAGCCCTGAGACTGCAATGGGAAGAGACATGCATATTTGTTCAGAATAAGTTGAAACACTGAACTGCTACAGCGTACCTGCACATTATTCGATTTACACAATCATACAGGATCACACAACGAATGACTATGTATTCAGGAGGGACAGCCGTGTTTGGCACTGGGATGAAGAAAAATGTCCAAACAAAGCTATGCAATTCATGTTGGATTTTACTTTATTTAAATGATTTAAGAATTAGTCTCAATGGATGTTTCACACCATTCTTGAGCTCCTCTCTGAATTTCCTCTGCGTCCCTGCATAAATAAACGGGTTGACACAGGAACTCAAAAGCTGAAGCATGAATCCACTTTCCTCGAGAATAAAATTTGATTCGCTGAAATTTGAGCCAGAGAAATAAGAAAGTCTGGCAATTCGAACATAGAGAATTGTCACAAAAATTAATGAGTATGACAGAATGAAACTGCCCGAGATGGCAAAGAGTAAAACAATGGACTTTCTTCGGCTCTCCATTTCTGGGTCGCTGTGATTGTTTCCATGGGCACGGAGCCTCATGCGGGCTGCATTGGTTGCTAGGATATGTCTGACAGTCAAAATATTGAGCAGTAAAATCAGAATGACTGGCAGACAAGGGGTTAAAATGCGGTGGAACCAATCATACACGGCCAATGCAGTTGAGGTATAAAATGTTTTTTTTTATGCTACAGCGCCTGGGTATATGTTTAACTACATACAAAGGTTCATATATAAAATACAGGAAAGAGTTTATTAAACACCTCAGTGTACATACGATTGCTATGACCCACGTCGCTATTTTCTCGGTACAATATCTTATTTTCTGCTTCTGGCAACAAATGGCCATAAATCTGTCAAAGGTGAAAGCGACCGTTAACCAGACAGAACTATAAATTGATGCATATAGTAAGACAGAACGGACACTGCATACCGGTGTGATGGACAGGAAACTAAATGGGAAGTAAAGGCGAGCAACCCGGTTGAAAATCACAGCGGTGATAATTACTAAAAGATCCGTCACCGTCATGGACACCAGGTAGTAGGTAATACATCTGGAGAGGCCACATCTTCTTCGGGACAGGATCACAATCACTGAAAAGTTAGCTGCAACAGAGAGAAAGCGACAGAGGGAGACAATGATATTGTATGTGCTAGTGAGAGTGTAAGTGACTAGGTTGGTCGGATGCCCAGAAAGTTCAACCATTTTTACAGTATTATATGTGCAATTTGCAAAAATTGACATGTTATATTGGGTTGGAAATTTTCACTTCCAGCATGGACAATGATTTTTTCTATAAATATTTACCCTCACTACGAATAGGATATAACAATGTCGTTGGGATGTTCAACCCAGGCATTCAAGAGGGCATTAGATGATTATTTGAATAGAGGTAATGTGCAGGGTTAGGAGGAAAACGCAGAGCCTTGGCACGAGGTCAAAATGCTCTTTAACAGAGCCGGTGCCGACACAACTGATCAAATGTGCTCCTTCTTTGCCATTAAGATTCTGTGATTCTGTTAAAGCTTAATGTAGATAAATAAATAAAATGCAACACATTTAAACCGACTTTGCAAACTCTGATAGAAAGGAAAAAACTAGACAAATGCATTGTAGATGGCATTTAAATGCATGAAAAAGTAGAATGATGCAACGACCAACGAAACGTTTTGAAAATAATTAGGTAATACGGAAAATATACTAAATGCTGGATAGATCCTTAAGCTCCCTCATTCGGCAATTGTGTTCACCTTTGGAAAATTAGTCTGTTAAGCTTTTCGAATCTATTCTCAGAGAGAGGGAAACAATGGATGGACGGTTGTTGGTAAGGACGCAGTGTCCAGACCAAGATCTTCCTTTGATGATTACCTGGGTTGTAATTTTTCCACCTGTCCCCTGGAACCCTTAGATAATGGTTTCCTTCCGAGGTGGTTCCTCAAAACTGGTTTAAGATGTCAGGAAAATTAACTGTTTTGCTTGCACAGTCGACATTGAACGCAAAGTCTTTCTTTCACACAGATACTAACAGTCATCGGCCCTCAATCAACCCAAGGATTTGACCGAAGACGGGAAACGTCGGGGGCTGAAGGAAATCCAGTGGTTAGCAGTGAGTACTGTAGACATGACAGTAGCAATATTGTGCAATGGGAGCCAGGCTGAAATAATTAAAGTTAGGGACTGACATTTTGTGAGTTTTATGTAAATGCAGATTCATTCACATAACAGCGGCTTGTCACTCTGCTCATATTTTTGTCACATTGACTCAGGACGTCCTTTCAAACATCACTATTAAATTCAATCGTGAATTTCTTTACTATTGAAACATCTAAATCTGTGACTCTTTCGTGGAAATTAGCTTGGCGCTGTCAATTAGACAATAGACCTTCCCCATGTACCCCTTGTAACAACTTTGTCAATCTGCCACGTTGACATGCCCATAAAATATTAGAACTACGTTTACATTATGACAAAAATGCGATATTTCACCTGGAATAACAGTATCGATAATAGATTAGATCTATATGTGTTGGTTGATAACAGTTTCATATTCCATACACAGTACGTGTCAAGGATGCAATGAGATTTCCCTTTACAGTACCTTAGCAGTGTGGCAATTCACCCAAAGTCAAGGTGTCAATGATGCAGTAGAGATGCATTAGTTGGAGGCGGTGGTGTCGCGCTAATACCATGCCTTTCGGTAATCCGTGCATTTCTATCAGAGAACCGGAGAGCGCTCTGCACTACTTTAGAAAATTGTGACTTTTTTTTTTCTGTTCCAAATGTACCTTTTACTAATTTCTAAATACATACCCAATGGTCCAACTCCTTGGGGTACTTATAAGTAACATTTTGCTTTTAGCTTCTCTATACAGTGTTTATTAAATTTGTGCATTTTGCTCAGGTCCCACTTTCCACATTGTCAAAACTAAGCTTCTCTAGTCTTTCTTCACAGCTCAGCGTTTTTACACTTGTGATCAGTCTTGATTGGTGGGTTAAGAACTCCTTTTGTGTACTTGAAGTGCTGCTTGTTTTGCAAGCTCTGGGGGTGGGTAGTGGGAAAAGAGCTCCTCCGCTTTGATGATCAGCACCTCATAAGGAAGGTCCTGTGGTATTTTGGACAGCAGCTGATGGACACTGGCCATGTCACAGTCACACCTCAGTACTTCTTTCTCCCTGTGCAACACAATCGCCGCTGCAATGTAGACTGGCATCAGTGGGTGACTCGCTAGGAAGAAGTCATAGAGCCTGACGGTATGGCGAAACTTGGAGAGGACATGACTGTACCAGGTGATCAGCCAGCTCAGGGCAAAGATGGTTCCGACCTCAGCCCTCTGCATGAAGTTGTGGAGTTCTGTGTTTACCCGCTCCAGAATTGGCATTAGGTAGTTTAAAATATGCTTAGTGCTGTCCACTGTGGGATCAATAAAATCCCTGAGATGATAGGAAGATAATATCTCCATGGGTGCAATGGTCATCCTTTCACCGACAACCAGGAGGAAGGTCACGACAATGTCGTGATAGCCCTGATAATAGTGAAGCTGTAGGTTCCTTTGCAAAACGTAAAGAATGACATTGATCAGTTGCTCCTGTAGGACTCTACGTTCCTCTGGTCGCATGCCATGAGGAAACCTGCGCAGCGACCGTTGTACATCCATGAGCACCTGGTTGTAGTCTTTGTGGCCTTCCCTTATATCCTTGCCTGGTTTCGGAGGTAGGTTGTAAACATTTACATTCAGCAGCTTTGGCCAGACCTTCCTGCGGATCTCATCAGTCAGAAGCCCACCCTCGCTAATGGCAGAACGCCGCAGAGTCTCCACATCCACCGGGTCAACATTCAACGCCTGGTGAATAGCCACCAGCTTCTTCTTTTTCTTTGATTCTGGTTCTGCCGCTCTCCCGCAGGTAACGGTCCCCTGGCCTTTCACACTCGGCGTCCTGCCCTTCTTCATTTGGCGAATCTTGTTTCCTTCACCTGCTTCTGTTTAAAAAAAAAAGGAACCTGGATAGCAGCGGCTGCCGGAACCCCCATCTCTCCCTCTCCCTCTCTCCCTGCTGCCCTCAGCAGCCGGCCCGGCCCGGCCTCCGCATTTATACCCGATGTCAGGATCCAAGGAGGTAATTAAATGGGTACGTTAATTACGCTAATTGAAGCAAACAGATCAGTCATGATGCAATCAGGCACCTGTTTGTTTTGGTGCAATGGACTGCATTCTTAAAAAAGTAAATTGACAGCTTCTGAAGTGAAATAGCCAAATGTTACAACAAAGTACAATTCTTACTTGTCAAACAGCACCGTTCAGTTCAGCTGTTTTCAATATTGATCCTTCTTGTTCAGCCCTCTCACAATCAGTGTTAATTGGTAAAACACAGTAACAGTCATTTTTCCCAGGTCCAGTTTCACTGGTCCAGTTTAGCACGATTGATTGATCAAGGTCAGTACAGATACATTCAAGACCACAGCTCCATGTGAGCAGTTACGTTGTGTCTTGGCCAGGTTCCCAAGATTACATACACTGCCGAAAGTTTCAGTCGGAACGAAGTGATTGGATCAAGTCAGAACAGCAGCGTTTACTTTGAGCAGGGTTAGGTCAGCAATTCCACAGCCGTGTTCACAGACTCGTTTTTCCACCCTTACGTTCACTATGGGCAATTCCAACTCTGCAGGCATAATGACTGTGCCTATTGTATTTATTCTACACGTTTGTATTTGATGTAGGGAGGGAAATGTTGGTTCAGCAAACACTCAGTGCCCACATCTGCAGTTCAGCACACTTACAAGTTGAGTCCTGTTCACCACGGCTCTATGCACTGTCGACTGTCCTAGCTCATCACGCTTACATTCAGTCTGCACAGGTTCAGTTCAGCATATTTGATGCCAGTGCGGATAACTGCACGTCAACACGGTAACGTGTCATGTCTACCGGGCCAGTTCATCAAGTTTAAATTCATTGTGATTTTATATTATTTTTGTAAAAACGGACAATGCCACATTTTTTCACATGACTCTCCATCTGCCGAATATGTTTCCAAACACTTAACCTATCAATATCAATTTGCAACCCCCTTATAAATTACCTCCCTCACCAGCTTTGTATCGTTAAGAATTTTGGGTAAAGAACAGTTATCAAAACCATTAATATATATTTGAAGCCCCAGGACTTACTCCTAGGCAATCTACTCCTCACAGTTCACCAAGTTGTAGTTACCCTTCCACCCTGTTTCCCAGTCTACTATTAGTTAAACAACCTTCTAATCCGACCAATATATTATCAAACATGCTAGGAGCTTTTATCATGTAAAGTAAGATTATATGTAACAGAATGCTTTTTGGAACACCAAACGCAGATGGTAATTTGGTTGGAAAGAATTTGAGCACTACTGAACAAAGAGACAAGTCGAAGCTTATCGTCTTGCACTTGTCAGGACTGTTCGCAAGAATACCAACATGAGGAGAAAAACAACATTTTCTATTGTGTGAGGAGAGAGTGCTTATTGGTCGCCAAGTGGACTCTGATTGGTAGGGGTGCTGCCATGGCGAATGGACCAGTGATGGTGAATGACAGTTAACTGGCAAGAATTGTTTGAAATATAAGACTGATAGATTGACCCTGATTTGTCAGGGCATTCCCTGAGGAAGGTGTCAGCAAATGGCCGCCTCTTGTTTTGTTTATTGCTGAAACAGACACAATGTTTCGAACAGCGGCTGAGACATGCTGTTTGATACGATTTTCGAGTCTATGGGACGTATTGCCTATATACCTACCATCACACCAGCATGGAATACATATACCACGTTACTCATTTCCTCACTTGATGATGAAAGGGGGCGAATTAAAGGCATTCACTGGTATATTGGCTACCCTGCTCATATCATTTCACACTGCATGACACAGAAAATCTTAAATCATCAGGTCTCCCTCTTCCTCCTGACAAGTGGCAAGTCGACCTGGAAGGGCAAGGCATCTCAAAAACGTGAGCAACAGGTGAAGCTGTTTCACGCTGCAAAAATGCAATAGCAACACGAGTGTTATTCGCCACTAAGAAGATGCTGTTGTCAAACCAAAAAGATGTTCTGCCTATTATACAAATTAGAAAAATGATAAATGAATTTCAGTGCGGGTGTCATGCTCGGTATGCAGGCAATACATCGCAAAGGCTGGTGGATCATAACAGACAAGGGAAATACCATGTCCAAACAGCCCGTGCTTACAAAACTCAAAATACAGCGTCCAGCACTGCATGTAATTCCACGATTGGACAACATTTTGACAACTAATCATCAATGTGCTAAGAAATGCACTGACAACGACTTTAAGATTGTCAGACGGGTGACAATGTGGTGAATTTTCGTTTACTGAAGCTACGTATATAAATACACTGTGCTCTGTTATTTTCAGACAGGTTTAAAAAATAAACCTGAACAGATTGCTCCTGTTTCAGCTGAACGAAATAAGTAAGAGGCATTCGCTGGCTCATTCCTCTGGGCAATGCCTTTACCAATCATGGTCATGCTGCCTCACTTAAGTTTCAAGCATTGTTTGACAGATAAATGTTAGTCACGATCACTGTTACATTCTTCATGGCAGTGCCTCTAGGAATAATTCAATTTGACAACCAACGTGCACTCTCTTCGCGTACAGTATATTTTGTTGATTTCCTCTTATCTTGGTATTCTTTCGAAGTATCCTGATGAGTGCAGTACGAAAAGTTTCGATATGTCTCTTTTTTTCAGCAATACTCAGATCCAAATACATTTAACCTACCGGATTGCCTTTAACCATCCTACTTGTTAACTCCTCAAAGACCTCTAATACATTCATCAAATGTGATTTCCCCTTTCATAAAACTATGTTGACTGTTTTTGAGTGCATTATGATGTACCAAATGCCTTAGTACAATCTCTTTAAGAGAGAAATCTACCATATTTCTAGCAACAGATGAAAAATTACCTAGCCTATAGTTTCCTGTTTTCGTTCTCCATCTATTCCTGAGTAGAAGCATTGCCAATCTTTCCAGTTTTCCAAACTTTCCAGAATGTCGATCATGTGGAGGTTTTGCATCTACAAATAATGCATCAATCATTTTGAGTCGTACATTGTAGGCCATAGTTCGAGTGGACTTGTCAGTTTTTAAAAATTCATTCATCGCTTGTGGGCGTCGCTGCCTGGGCCAGCATTTATTTCTTATCCTACTTACCCTTGAGAAGGTGGTGGTGCAATGCCTCCTTGAACCGCTGCAGTCCATGTGGTTCAAATAAATCCATCGATCTTTTTAGGGAGGGAGATCCCCGTTTTTTATTATTTAGTGCTTCCCTCGTGCTTTTCCCCTCTTTTATTCTTCCATAGGATATGGTGTTGACATCAAGGCCAGCACTTGCTCGCCACTTATAATTGCCATTGAACTGAGTAACTTGTTAACCATTTTACTCGGCTGTTAAGAGACAACCATAGCGAAGTATGGTAAGATGGCAAATTTCATTCCGTAAAGAGCATTGGTGATCCTGATGCGTTGTTATGACAACAATATTAGTTTCATGCTCACCATTCCTGAAACTGGCTTTCAAGATTAATTAACTGAATATAAATCCCACCAGCTACCATAATGGTATTTTGACACAGCTCTCACTGCAGTGCTGGTCCAGTGGCACTCTCACAATGCCACCATCTTCCTCTCTAGTGATGATGATTGTATCAATGTCTTCTCCCCATTTTGACCCTAGAGGTGTTCCTATTCTAGGGATGTTTTGGTTCCTTAAGCTTTAACAACAGATGTAAGATGCTTGTTAAAATGTCTGCCATTTTACTGTTTCCCATTATTGATTCCCTGTCTCACCTGCTAAAGGTCCAAAATTCAATTCCGCTATTGTAACGTTTTTAATCTGCTTGTAGAAAACTTTTCTGCCCTGTTATATGTATGTATTTAAGTATGTGCTTATGTACGTATCTATCTATCTATCTATCTATCTATCTATCTATCTATCTATCTATCTATCTATCTATCTATCTATCTATCTATCTATCTATCTATCTATCTATCTATCTATCTATCTATCTATCTATCTATCTATCTATCTATCTATCTATCTATCTATCTATCTATCTATCTATCTATCTATCTATCTATCTATCTATCTGTCTGTCTGTCTATATGTCTATCTGTCTATCTATCTGTTAATCTTTTTATCTATATCTATGTGTGTGTATATATATGTATATATATATATTTCTTTCACTCCACATTCTCGTTCTCTTATTTTGCTTTCAGTCATCCGTTACAAATTTTGAAAACTTTCCTAACTTTCTGGCCTACCCTAATATTTGCAGCATTATACAGCTTTGCTTACAATTTGATAATTTTCTTAACTTCCTTAGTTATCAACCATTGGTTTACCCTTCTCATTGTTATGGTACAGTGGATGGTGAATGCCGAGCTGATCAATTCCTAGAGGGAAACTTGAAACAGCTGCCACAACTGGATTGCAATTTGTATTTTATTTTGAGATGTGTGACTTGAATTCAATTGTAATAAGTGCATCGAGTCTTAGGGGCCTTCTTACAAAACTATATTAAACATTTATGAATAGAGGGACATGTTTTAAGCACATACTTAGGCCTCCAAATTACCACTCTAATAATTCCCAAATTCCCTGGTTAATCGGACAACCAGCTACACTTCTGTTAATGCAACTGTAAAAACAAATAAGCTTCAACAGATCCAGGCAAAGCACAAAATGCCCTGGGCAATGATATTCACAATGAGTTTTCTTAGCATTGATTCCTGTGAACAGCAACTTGATGCATAGAGGCTGGAGGCGTTTCACATTTGTGTTAGGTCTTAGAATTCCTTCCCCCTTACAAGTAACCTGATCTACACTATATATGTTTCTCCCTTTGTAAATGTAAAATCCATTGTTCCAATGTGTCTTTGCAATTTTACTTTTCTCATAATATAAATCGTTCACAGTACTCATCAATAACCTACGGAAAAATAAACACAACATTCGGCTAAGCTTCTTATAGCTTGGAATGACATCTCATCAACTCTTTGAAATTCAAACCAACATAATTTACCTGAAAATGCAACTGTTCCTCAGACCTCACATCCTAAAACTTCAGCCATGTTTACCTGTTTAACGCTTCAACCCAGGCTTCCATTTTGATAACTCAAAAACGACAGAGCAACTGCCTCCAATTCAACTAACTGTCCTCCACACGCAGATACTTAAAGTCACACAGAGAAACCATTCAAAACTCTACTATTAACCTACCTTTACAAGCATCACAAAATTTTATGAAAATTATTATTTTCATGGCATCGTAGGCGTTTTCTTTCTGAATGAACCATGTCTTTACTGAGGCGGAGGAGGGAGGGTGGAAGTGGTAAGGTGCAGGAGGGAGGGGAAGGGGTCGTTGACGAGGCTGTAGGAATTGGAGGGAATGAGGATGAGGTGATCGTCTGCCGAGGCAGACAAAATCTTCTACTTTGATGGAATTGAAAGACGATTGTGCAGTTCATCTAGGATGCAAGTATTGAATCTTTTTCCCACAAATATGAATTGATGATCAGCATGTCCCATGGTGCAATCTGCTGTTAGTTTTTTGGGCGTGTTTAACCTCCAATCCCACGAACTCCGTATTTATATATTCTTTTGAGTCTTTAACATTTCAGTCAATTGGACACAATCTAGTCAAGCTACTCATGAACATTCATTAAGCAACAAAAGCTATACGTTACAAGTTTTTCAGTGACGTTACTGGCTCAGCGCAGTCCTTGCCTTCCTACATAGCCTAAGGCGTGAAGCGACATGTGGCCCTCTCTCTCAACACTCGCCCCCAAACCCAGCCCCCACCAACCATCACCCTATCCCTCTCTCTCTCTCTGTCCCTCTGCCCTCCCCAACACCCCCACCAACCACCACCCTCTCCATCTCTCCCTCTCTCTCTCTCTCTCAACCTCCAACACCCTACCCCGCCGCCAACCATCCCAGCAACCCCCAACCTCTCCCTCGCTCTCCTTCCCCCAACACCCCCCTCCCCCCCCACCCACCCTCCCCACCCTCCTCCCGCCCCATCCCGATTCCTCGGGTCTCTTTTCCCAGCTGGAAAACAGTCTTCAGTTTCAAATTCAGATAGCCTGGCAACTGAAAGCTGGAATTTTCTAACTCTTTCCACACGACAACCCATTTGCATGATCGGTGGTGTTGTTGAAGTTTGATTGGCTTGATCAGCGCATGATCAGCCCCCGATTGGTTTGTTGAGTCCATGATGAGTTTCTTCGTCGTTTTTTGAGGGTGCAATTTGACTACTAATGCCACTCCCTGTTTCCTCCTGACTGGCTCGCTAATGAGTAAATTACAAATGGGACCATGCTGCCCATTATTGTTTTTATTTCCTGTTATTTCATTCAGTTTTATTACTTTCTACCAAGATACCGACGGCCTGCAGGGAGATTCAGTGTCGATTTATTTAAGATAAGAAAGCGTGTCATGTCTTATTCTAATGATCAAAATTTGGAACTCATCTTTGCAAACATCTAATCGAAGTACCTGTATCAATATGGTGTGCTCTGTAGCATTCTCATGAAGGCAGGAACTATTAAGTATGTTTTCGCTGAGCGAATGTACTGGCCATTAAATGTTTTGCCATATCTGCCAGTTCATGCCATCAGTTAATTAAATAGAGTAAAAAAGTTCGTAGTGCGTCATAGTCTTCCAGGAATTACAAAGTTACAGAACTTACACAAAGACTAAGGTAGAAGCAAAATATCGTGGATGCTGGAAATTTGAAACTAAAAAGAGAACGCTGGAAAAAGTCAGCAGGCCTAAGAGCATCTGTGGAGAAAAATATGCGTTGACGTTTCAACTCCATATGACTCTACTTCAGAGCTAAATAGAAGTAAAAATCTGGAGGCAAAGGAGAGATTGCCAGAGATGTCATGGACAAAATAACAAAGGCTTGTTAATGATAGAGGCACTGGCTAAAGAAATTGCTGATGGTGCCATTAAAGTCAGAAATCAGAATGTGATAATAGCAGAACCAGGATAAGCACTCTGGAAAGAACAACAAGAACATGTGACAGTTGGCCATGGTGGGGGTGTGGAGGGGGCAGAGTACTGTAATGGGAAAAAATATTGAAAATGGGAAAAAAGGTGGAGATAACAAAAATGAAAATAAATAAAACAGTTGTTAAAAAGAAAAAAAGAAAAAATAAGAAGGAAAAATAAATAATACTGATTAAACACTATGAAAAGGGGGTGGGGATGGAGGAGAGAGTTCATGTCCTGGATTTGTAGAACTCAATGTTAAGTCCGGGAGGCTGTAAAGTGCATAATCAGAAGATGAGGTGCTGTTCCTCCAGTGTGCATTGGGTTTCACTGGAACATTGCAGCAGGCCAAGGATGGGCATGTGGTCATGAGAGCAGGGTGCAGCGCTGAAATGGCAAGAGGCAGAATGCTTGCGTCATGCTTGCGGACAGACCAATGGTGTTCCTCAAAGCAGTCACCCAGTCTGCGTTTGGACTCTCCAATGTAGAGGAGACCGCATTGGGAGCAGCGAATACAGTGGACCAAATTTAATGAGGTGCAAGTGAAGCGCTGCTTCACCTGAACGGAGTGTTTGGGCCCTTGGGCGGTGAGGAGGGCGGAGGTAAAGGGACAGGTGTTGCACCTTCTACGATCGCATGGGAAGGAGCCGTGGGAGTGAAGTGAGGTATTGGGGGTGATGGAGGTGTGGATCAGGTGTCCAGGAGCGAACAGACCCTACGGACTGCCGACAGGGTGGTTGAAGGGAAGATTTCGCATCACGCTGGAGTTGGCGGAAATGGCGTAGGATGATCCTTTGAAAGCAATGGCTTGTGGGTTGAAACGTGAGAACAAGGGGGCACTTTCATGGTTCGGGGAGGAAGAGGAAGGTGTGAGGGCAGAGGTGCGGGAGACGGGTTGAACGCGGTTGAGGGACCTGTTAACCTCAATGGGTGGGAAAACTTGGTTAAGGGAGACGGAAGACCTGTCAGAAGTTTTTCCCTCCCAGAACCATAATAGGGATGCCCTTGTTCTCACTTTTCACCCCAACAAACTGCGCATGCATAGGATCATTTTGGACAATGCCAGCATGATGCCATCACCAAACACATCTTCTCTTCACCCCCTACTGTCAGTAAACCATAGGGGCGGTTCCCTCCGCGACACCCTGGTCCACTCGTCCGTCAGAACTGATCTCCCTCCCACGGCACCTTTTTATGCAATCGCAGAAGGTGCAACACCTGTCCCTTTCCCTCCTCCCTTCTCACTGTCCACGTTCAGTGAACACGATCATATTCAATCTCGCCTAGTTGAGGTCTGCAGATAATTAGGTGAGCATGTCTAGTTCAGCACGTGTAGATTCAGATTGCGCAGAAGGGGGTTTGTATCTGTATTCTGAATCAGGACTGCTCTAGTTCACCCTCAATGGACACTAAATGTGCACCGGCGCGATTCAGCATGATTGCTGCTAATATGCACTCCTCCACTTCAACAGAGCTTTAATTTGTGCGGCATGTCTCGTTCAGGAAGCTTGCTTGCAGTATGTGTAGGCCCAAGTCTGCACGTTACCTTTCATTTTGGACTGGTCACTCCCATTAGGCTTACGTTTATTTTGAAAGAATCCAATTTTGCATCGTTGTATTCACTTTGGAGAGTTAACTTCACTATGGTGATATTCGGTGGGCACATTTCCAGTTTGGTATCGTTACTTTCACGAATCTAACCTTTTTTGTATGCGTTGTTAAGCTGTTCGAACATGTGTTTACATTTATTCTTAATTTACTGCCATTTTGAGGGGATGGAATGAATGAGTGACGCTATCGGACTTATAAGTGGGGAAAGCGGTGGATGACTTTATTCAGCAGCTCCATTGTATTACATTTCCATACAATGAATACTCCTTCAATTAACACTTTGTTTTAATTACATCTGACTATTCGGATAGTGTCACTGGTGCACGAGACCCTCATGGCACGCTGTTCACGTTTCTTTAAACGTGGCGTGTAAAAGTTCACTTAATGCACTTGAATGTGAGATCAGTGTTTTTCTTTGCTGAACTCTGTAGCACCTTGGAGGAGAGCCGTAGATTCGCATCTTATATGGCTGTTCGCAGCCAGCAAGCGGGGTCCAATAGTGATAAGGAGGTTGTGTGCTGGCATGGGGGTATTAAAGAGTGGAAGGCCGATCCCAATGATGATGTAATGTCGTGTCAGCTCATAACAACTGAATTGGGAGCCGCCTGCAGTCCTGGATACATTAGGGTTGGTGGAAACAGTCAGCCAATGTAAGAAAATTAGGCTCCTAAAGGGCCTTTTCAGAACGGTTCAAAGTGTGTCTATCTCATGTTGTTAGCTGGAATGGTTCTTACACTGCGTTTAATTCACTGAGAATATTCCAATTATCCCCATTGAGAGTGACCTTCGCATTTAATAATGCACAGATGGGAGAGGCAGTTGCACCTGCAAGTTCAACAATTTCCCACAAGTTGGTGCGTACATCACTGGGCTGGAACATAATCACAGAAACACGGTTTCTTCCACAATAAAGGAAACTTCCCTAACTCCTCATAAGCATTAATACGTGCCAAGAATGAGGCACGCTGGATCATTTTGCTCT
Source organism: Cetorhinus maximus (assembly GCF_964194155.1). Classification (NCBI taxonomy): domain Eukaryota; kingdom Metazoa; phylum Chordata; class Chondrichthyes; order Lamniformes; family Cetorhinidae; genus Cetorhinus; species Cetorhinus maximus. Next base: position 53,483,271 of record NC_135901.1, on the reverse strand, counting down.
CTCCCTAAGTCATGTGCAATGCAATTTAATGAGACAAACGTGAATACAATGAAACCAATGCAAGGTGTAATGTTTTCAAATGACATTTGAGTTTGGAAAGCACAAACCCGTGCGACCTTTATAACCTCCATAAATCCCATGGAAATTACAATGGAGTTAGACAGAACTACTATGATTGTGATGAAGTGCCTCCCATTTTGTCCACGAGGCTGTATCGTTGATCACCCATAGCTGCTATATTTTCAGCTGATAGAGAGTGTAATCACTGAAGAGCGTCGCCCGCCTCGTGATCGCCCTTTTCTACATTGCACAGTTCAATTTTTAATTGAAATCATCTGGGAATCAACAAAACTTAAGAGGTCAGAAGTGGTGGACACTTTCTGTCCCCGGGCGAGGAACAATGTACCACCGTTTAAATTAAGCACAATGTTTTCTCCGTCATCATTGTTTGTTTTATTTTACTAACTTAATTATCATCATTGTTGCTGGCGTATAAAGCTCTCCCAATTCTCAGGCTAAATATCTGCCTTGGCAAATTTGCATTCCATCCATGCCATTAAATTATGTCTATGAAATCGTCATCATGTTTCGCTCGTAACAACTTAACCTGTTTCATTCCCGCTGCCTCTCAATGACCACCAAATATTTGATTGTTGTCAATCGTGCCAAGTGTAATCAGGGACTTTAATAACTTGCCATGATTTCTTTTGTTGTCTCTCGCGTAAAGCGATCAGGAGATATCGAGAAATTTCATTCTGTCCGCCAAAAACCCATTCAAGAAAGCATTAAAAGAGCAGGACTCTTTATTGTGTAGGTGCTCAGAACACGGAAAAGTGGGCACCCAGTTCTGGCTGAAAACTTACCAACACATACCAAAGTTGTATGGATAAGGTGTGTGCTTTGCTATTTAATCTTGATCACCAAGACCATGAAGTCAATATCGATTCACAAAAGAGCAATTTTACTGCATTCGTTGGAACTTTGGTCCTTCTGTTCAAATAATAACACCTACACAGTGCAACGAACAGGCATTCTCCAAATAGGTAAATAATCATGTGGATGGTTCTTTCAGCTGAGACCTCAGGCTCTGTCCCATGGCAAGTTATGAGAAGCATACGAGTAGAAAACGCATTCTCTATATAAGAATAAATCAAGGGCAAGCTGCATTTTTACATTCTTTCCAATTGAAACGTTGTACATTTTTCCTTATTTTCTTGTCCTGTTAAAATGTTGATACATAATTATTGAAATACCTTTGCAGTTGTGAATAACATACCCAGTTGCTTGTATAAAGTATGGCTTATTGCATAATTACCTTAAACTAACACTGAAAAAGGAACTGTATCAGGGGCAATTTAAATTTATTTTGTAGTTCAGCTGCCAAGTGAGAAGCTTTAATCTCTAACCACTGTTGCATAATTATTTAAATATGAAAGTGAGGGGGTACATCAACAGTAAATTCAACTCCTTTCTGAATTTACTATGAGTGACTGCGTAAATGCATATATTTGTACAAGAACTCAAAAGCTGATGCATAAATCCGATTTATTGCAGTACATCTGAAAAGCTAATTGATGCATTATCTTGCATCATAATAATTCACAAGTATATATAATTAACCAAAATCAGAACCCAAAACAGGATAAGGTTACCCAATATGAGAAACAGCAAGATGATGGATTTCCTTCGTTTCTCCATTTCTGGATCACTATGGCTCTCCCCACTTCTGCGGACACAGAGTGTCATTCGTGCTCTGCTCGATACTAGAATGTGCCTAACAGTGAAAGCATTGAACAGTAGAATCAGAAGGAAGGGGACAAATGGAGTTAAAATATAGTGAATAGTTTCTAACGCTCCCCATACGCTTGAAAGAAGGAAGCTGTCCAAAACATTGCAAAACCATGGAGCATTAAAAAATATATATTCTCTTGTCAAAGTAAAGGACCAAAAATATTTGTCATGAAGAACAGCACAGTCACTATTCCTAGAACTATAGATGCCGTTTTCTCGATGCAACTTTTTCCTTTCAGCTTCTGGCAACAAATGGCCACAAATCGATCAAAGGTAAAAGCAACCGTGTAACACACTGAACAGTCAGTAACTGCATAAAGCCGTACAGCATGTACATTACACACTTTAATGTTCTGTACGAAAAAGAAGAGTGCTGCGTAAGGTATGGAAATCTGCCTCATTATCACATCAATTAAAATGACCAGTAGATCTGCCGCTGCCATGGACACCAGGTATCGATTCGCACATTTGGAGAGACCGCATATTCCTTGGGATAGTATCAGAATCGTCACTAAGTTCACTGTAAGGGGGTTTGCAAAATAAAAGCAGCAGCAGTACATTAGATTTCAATACGAATTTAGAAGTATCATTAATCCACACATTTAGAGTGTACTTTTTTTCACCTGTTGCAGTTCTTCCTGTTGGAGGCAGGCACTGCCAAGAAAGCAGCATTGTGCTGTGAAATAAACAACTCGCAGGATAGAATTAACCACAATAATAAACAGAGTCTGCAACAAACCGGAAGAATACTCACCCTGAGATGAAGGATTCCTGCTGCATCTTGTAGAAAGTAATAAATTATTGTTAGTCGAAGCAGTTATCACTCAAACTTCCCAAGAACAAAACGAATGTTGTGCAAAATTGGGCTTTCACTATCGTAGGTATCATATTGCTATTGTATCAGAAAGAGACCTTAGGCAAGGATATTCCTTTAATCACTGGTCACTGGCTATTATAAGAAAGTACACGAAATGGGAAGCAAGAAAGGTTAACACTCCAGCTCAGTGCTGGGGCGCCAAACTCTCTGATCTGTCCTCCGTTGAAGCAGAGGTTGTCCAGCGATCAGATTTCCCGACTCGACTCTCTGATGGGATGTGAAAATTGGCAATATGTAATGAAGGGCATGCAAGTTTTAGCATCCGAACTTGCATTGCTACAAGAAACATCAATTGTTAATTTATCCAATTGTTCTGAGAAGTAGCGGATTATTTTGCGGCACTTTTCCTCTAACTCAAAAGTGTGAATGGCAAACAATCGTTACTTTTCGCAAGAAAATGTTGCCATGTTGCCCAAACATATCTATTCTAATTTAAAATGAATGTGCCTAATTCCGATGTGCATTGCAGCTCATTTTACAGCGAATTCCCAATTATTTTGCAAACGTAATCTATTTGACAGGACAAGAACCAAAAAAGTGATTAATAATGCATGGCAACTATTCAGGTTAACAGTTATTTATTTAATGTAAATATACAATTATGAAAGCTTTAGTTGCGCCTCACTGCCAGACTGGCCGAACTATGCAGGTTTCCGGTGGTTTTCGTGTGATATGTTCGAGCATATTGGGAAAGTCCCCTGACCTGTGCAAGGCAACCATGGGTTTACATTCACGTAAAAGTGTATTTATAATCATTAAATTTGTTGAGATATGTTTAACTGACCAAATTACTGGAACAAGTGTTGTAAACTTAATCCGGGTTCAAGCATCCTAAGCTAAACGGAAAAATACAGAGCGGGCGGTAGTAGAAAGTCAGACAGCTGTTGGAGTGGAGCTGGTGTGTATTTTTAAATGTTCCCGTGTATTTCTGACCTTGCTGCCCTACATACAAAATTGTAGGCAGAATGAAGCATTGGGAAGAAAGAAAATCTTGAAAATATGTCTGAGCTAATAGAAAATATAATTTTTTGCATGAAGCTTCAACAAAGTGTGCAAATTACGTATTAATCTAACAAAGTATACTTTGATCTCACACACGGTTAAGCAGGCATCAGAATTGTATTCATTTTCGAAAGTTGGAAATGTATTGCACTTCCTGTATGGTGGCCGGGCCCAAATCCGTGAACTCTAGCACTGTGCTTGTACCTACATCACAAAGTATAGCATCATTGCAAGAAGGTGTTTCAACAGTACCTTACTAAAGGGTTTAACGAATGGGTAGGAAATGCTGGAAAATTAGACTCCCACATCAATTAAGCCAAAAAGAGCTATCTGACATGTGAGAAGGCAATTGCGCAAATAACATATCAAGACAGATATATTGGTAAATGAAGACGGATACGTGGAAAATAATGAACATATGCATATTTCGATATGAGTCACAAAACCTATGTTGATGGAACATATTAGCTATAATTACTCGCTCAATGGGAATGTATAAATAACTACTGGCGATGAAGTGATAAGTAATAGTCACTTGTGCATGCAATTTCTTTGTTCATTCTTTGAATATTAGGTTAAACTCATTTCAGATCAATTTGTAGTTATCCGTGTTAATATCTGCCACAGCGAGATACTGATAGGTAAATTAAGTCTTAAGGATTCTTCCTCAACAACAATGATATCTCAACATAAGGATCTCACCAAGGTCAACAATGACCTGTGACTGTGAAAGGAATTACTACATAAAGTTTGAGATGACTACAGTTGAACAAAATGCATGGAGTGACTGACAGGGAAAGCCAAATGCAGCGTTGATGGGATAGTAAATCTTCTGCACATTCCAGAGTGTCCTCGTACCTGAAGTGCTATAGAGAGCTCCCGAATCATGATTCCACTTTTGGCAGGAAAGAGCAAACATATCAGCGCTATTGACGGTGCAGCCAGTGATTCAATGAGCTCGGGATTAGGAAGGAGTGTCATATTTATGCTGGGGTGCAATCTACAGAGACAGACATTTTCCCTGTGGACTGACACTCTTGGCAATGGATAAAAAAAAAACAAAATCAATGGATAAAAAAACAGAATTTCTTAACTCTTTAACATCTAATCGTCTAACATTGAGGAGTGTAGTAAACAGACAGTGGAGGAATGTAGAGAGAAAATAAACAAAACAAACATTTGGACAAATATTCGGAGGAAAAACAAATGTGGATCCGACATCGCGAAAGCTGGTTCTGACTTGCAGACAGATTTGCCTTCAACAGTGTGGATTACTTGCGTAAAAAATTACGAATCCCTCAGTTTGAGATATGGCGCATGAAATTACATATATCAATAGATATGTGCATCCATATGTTTTTGTGTCCGTATGTTTCTCTTGCAAATATAAATGTCAATCTTTTCATAAATATTAAATGTCTTGTTAATTTTTTAGGACTTGGGCGGCACTAGAATATCTGTCATTCGTTGTTCATTACTGGCTGTTGTTAAGATACTACGGGACAATTATTTGCAAATAAGTCTCTGAAGTGATTTTCCAGGGAGGTGGTGATGGAGTAGTATTGCCATCGGGCTGGTAATCCCGAAATACGGTGTTGTGATTTGGGGACACGGTTTCGAGTCCCAACATGGCTGATGGTGGAAATTGGTGGAAACCTGATCCACAGCAACGTGATTGGCTCATAAACGCCCTCTGCAAAGTTCGAGCAAGCTTGTGCCAATACTGGCAAAGCTGACAAATGAGACAAGCAACAGCCTGACATAGTCATACTAACGGAATCATACTTTACAGATAATGCTCCAGACACCATCAGCACCATCCCTGTGTATGTCCTGTCCTACGATCAGGACTGACCCCACAGATGTGGCAGCACAGCACAGTGGTGTACAGACGGGAGGGTATTGCCCTGGGAGTCCTGAACATCGAATCCGGACCCCATGAAGTCGCATGCTATCAGGTCAAGCATGGGCAAGGAAACTTCCTGCTGATTATCACTTACCACCCTCCCTCAGCTGGTAAATCAGTACTCCTCCATGCTGAACACCACTTCGAGGAAGAACTGAGAGCGGCGAGGGTGCAAATGTGCTCCGGTTTAGGGACTTCAATGTCCATCAGTAAAAGTGGCTCGTTAGCACCACCTGAGACAGAGATGAGCGGGCCCAGTAGCAGCGAGCTGCTAGATTGGGTCTGGATGGTGCTGCGGAACAAACAAAACATTGTTGGCATCATGCTCATCAAACTGCCTGCTGCAGATGCATGTGTCCACAACAGTATCGGGAGGACTGACCACCATACAGTAATTGTGGAGACCAAGTCCAGTTTTCACATTGAGGATACCATCCATCGTGTAGTGAGGCGCTACTACCGTGCTAATTGGGAGATTTTGAGCACGGTCTCGCAGCTCAAGACTGGACATCCATGAGGCGCTGTGGGCCATCTGCAGCAGAATTGTACTCAACCGTAATCTGTAACCATATAGACAGGCAGATCCGCCACTCTGCCTTTACCATCAAGCAAGGGGTTCAGCACTGGTTCAATGAAGAGTGCAGGGGGGCGTGACAGGAGCAGATCCAGGCATAACTAAAAATCAAATGTCAACCTGATGAAACTACAAAAAAAGGACTATTTGCGTTTCAACAGCATAAGCAGAAAGTGATAGGCAGAGCCATCCGATTCCACAACCAAAGGAGCGGATTGAAGTTATGCAGCCCTGCCACATCCAATCATGAATGTTGGTGGAAAATGAAACAAGTCAGTAGAGGAGCGGTATCCTTAAATATCCCCTCCTCAATGATGGGCGACCTCAGCAGAACAGTGCAAAAGAAACAGCTGAAAAAATTGCAACATTGTCAGCGAGAAGTGTCATGTGGATAATGCATCTCGGCCTACTCCAAAGTCCCCTGCCACAGAGATGCCAGTTTTCACCTCATTCAATTCATTCCAAGCGACATCAACAAAGGGTTGAGGGCACTGATATTGCAAAGGCTATGAGCCCTGATAGTATTCCGGCCATAGTTCTGAAGACTTGTGCTTCTAAGCAGACCCGTCCCTAGCCAAACTGTTCCAGTGCAGCCACAACACTAACAGCAATCCAGTGTGTGGAAAATTGGCCAGGTAGGCACTGTACAGAAAAAGAAAGACAAATAAAACCTTGAAAATTACTGGCCCATCAGTCAACTCTCGATCATGATGAAGTATTGGGAGGGGCCATTATCTTTGCATTCAAGCAGCACTTGCTTAGCATTATTCTGCTCACTGATGCTAAGTTTGGGGTCCGCCAGGGCCACTCAGCTTATGACATGATGATACCCTTGGATCAAACAAGGGCCATAGAACTGAACTCCAGAGGTGACGAGAGTTTGCTTACCCTTTACATTGATGCAGCATTTGACCGAGTGTGGAATCAAGCAGCCCTAGCACAACTGGAGTCAATGGGAATCAGGTGGAAAACTCTCCGCTCGTTCAAGTCGTACCTAGCACAAAGGAAGATGGGTGTGGTAGTTCGAAGTGCATCATCTCAGTCCCAGGACATCACTGTATGTGCTCCTGAGGATAATGCCTTCGACCGAGCCAACTTTAGCTGCTTCATCAATGACCTTCCTTCCATCTTTAGGTCAGAAGTAGCGATTATCGCTGATGATTGCACAATGTTTAGCAACATGCGTAACTCCTCAGATACTGAAGCAGACCATTTCCAAATGTGGCAATACCTGGACAATATCCAGGTTTGGGCTGACAAGTAGCAAATAACATTTGCGCCACACAAGTGCGAGGCAATGACCATTTCCAACAAGAGAGAATCCTGCCATCGTCTATTGACATTCAACGGCATTACCATCGCTGAATCAATCACCATCACCATCTCGGAGTACACAATCGACAGACACTGAAGTGGGCTAGGCCTGTAAATAATATGGCTACATGAGCATGTCAGAGGCTTGTAAATCCGCAGCGACCCACTGACCATCAATTACAATGCGCAGGTCAGGAGTGTGGTAGAATATTCTACACCTGCCTTGATGAGTACAGCTACAACAACATACAAGAAGCTTGACACCGTGCAGGACAATGCAGCCCCTAAAAAGGCACTCCACCAACAAACATTCACGCAAATAGCAGCAGTGTGTACCATCTAAAAGATGTACAGCAGGAGATCACCAGGCCTCCTTATTCAGCATCTTCCAAACCCACAACACCTACCATATAATAAGGACAAGGGCAGCAGACACATGGGAAACCCACCACCTGGAGAATCCCCTCCAGGCCATTCACCATCCTGACTTGGTAAAATGCCATAGTTCCTTCAATGTCACTGGGTCAAAATCCTGGAACCCTCTTCCTTACAGCACTGTGGGTGTACCTACACCTCATGGGCTGCAGGGGTTCATGAAGGCATTTCACCCCGACCTTCTCAAGTGCAAGTAGAGGCAGGCACTCACTGTTTTTTTATTGAGCAGCATGTTCTGACGAAGCATAAAGGTCAACAAGGAATATTAGAAGTTGAATTGTAAAATAAAGGATTTTTATATGTGCATTGGCATTTAGTCAAAGTTAGTTGGAGAAGGAATAGACAGCTGTTTATCAGCCACGTACAAATTCAATGGTGGGACAGACTTGACAAGCTTTACTGTCTTATGCTTCTCCCATTCCGCAAAGCTGAAGAAAGAAGACATGTTGAACCTTTTCACCTTGCACTCATCAGGACACTTCACAGGAATTTCAAATCTGTGTCTTCAAAGCATTACCTTGGGCCTCTAGATTGCAAGTTCAGTGACAACAGCTCTATGCTACCAACACCCAAACCCAACCCTCCACCCCTACAAGAGCAAGTCAGAGACTGAGAATTGTACGTTGAGTAACTCCACTGGTCTGGATGAGTGCACCTCCCACAACACTCATGAAAATTGACATCATTCACGGCAAAGTGGTCGCTTGATTGGCTTCCATCGCCATAACCATTCACACCCTCCACTACGAATGCCAGTGGCAGAAGTGTGTATCATCTACAAGATGCAATGCGGGAACTGACCAAGGCTCCTTCGACAGCAAATTCCAAACTCTCGACTTCTACCACCTAGAAGGACAAGGGCAGAAGTTGCATGAGAATACCACCGCCGGTTATTTTCCCACTGAGCCACTCACCATTCTGACTTGGAAATATATCACTGTTCGTTAAATTTCACTGGGCCAAAGCCCTTGAACTCCCTCACTAAAAGCACAATGAGTGTACCTTAATCATACGGACTGCAGCGTATCCTGAAAACCGCTCACCACCACCTTATCAAGAGCAATTGTGGGTGTGGAATATATATTTGTATTGCCAGTGATGCACACACCCCATGAAAGAATGTAAAATAATATACCCTGGTTGCTACATCATTTTGAATTAGCATGATGAAGCATTTTAGGAATATTTTCTTTCCTCGTTGTTCTCCATTAGTTGACCATCAGGCTTAGCGGCGAAGGGTGAGGGGTGTGCTGGAGCCTGATAAGGGTAACCCTTTTACAATGACTTGCAGGTTTTGATGCGAGAAAGAAAGGTTTGCTTCTTTCGATGGTGCACATTATACCCATGAAGCCCAGTTTCCTGTCTGCCTTGCACTGTCGCATATATTGTCTGAAGGCTGACATGCCTTCCACAGCACTGTTCACAGGTCATTTTTACCAATGAAGACAAGGACAGATGCACCTCCGGCAGGAACATTGGTGAGGACAGGCCTAACAATTTACTTTTTTTTTCCAAGTTAAAAACCTGACAACGTGTCACAAGCACAGAATCTCAGCTATCTCCTGCAGGTCCCCTCTCGTTCAGCCAGGACTAATAAGCTACTCTAGGCGATTCACACTGAAGGACCCCAATGGGTTATGTTCTATATTTTTTTCTCCATCCTCGTTGCTCTCTCGGTGAATTTTTCAACATAAAGCATTCACCGTTGTTTCATTAGCTGTGAGAGGGACAGAGGTAGTAACCAGCAGGAGGTTCACTTCAACAATATTTGCGCTGAAATTATGAGCTGTTGTGGATTCTCATGGCAACTGTAAGCACACAGTTCAGTCCTACAAGCGGCACACGACATTCGCAAGTTGGTGAGGGAGGAGTGCAAGTGGATGGCGGAAAGGGGCGATTTTGGAAGCATCACTCAGCCAGGCTAATGTTGAATTAAGCCGTGAGTGCGCCAATCTTGGCCCCGGTTCCAATTATTGGGGCGAGTGAATTTGTAGCTCGGCTGGGCTGAGAGCATCTTTCCTGTATCGACATTGCACTTTCAGTACAGAGCCCAATATCTAAAGGGCCCCAAGTCTTTGTTCCTTTGTCGCTGTTTGCTATAAATGGCTTACATGCACTGTCACTTCAGAGAGCAGTTAAAAGTTTGAGTGATATTGAAGCCACATCTATAGAAGGCATGTAGAATCTTTTTTTTTTCTTTTATGAGATGAGGCATAGGACATATGAGCAGGCAGATTATTCTGAATCTATACTAAATATTACTTAGGCCACAAGGTGAGCACTGCATGCTGTTCTGGCCACCTCATGACAAAAGGGGCAATTGCATTAGAGAAGGTAAAGAGGAGATTTATAAAAATGCTGCTAGGGCTTGGAAACTGAAAATATGAGGAGATATTGGACATGCTGGGCATGTTCTCCTTGGACAAGAGGTGGTTGAGGGGATATTTGATTGGGATGTACCATCTGGGGAGGGCACTGCATAGAAAGGATAAGAAGGACCTATTTCCTTCAGCAGACAGGTCAGTGATGAGTAATTGGCATGCGGATTAGAGGGTGAATGAGGATTTCCTTTTTACTCAGAGGAATTTTCAGGTCTGAAAGTGTAGTAAAGGCAGAAACCCTCAACTCATTTACAAGATGTCTAGGTACGCACCTCAAGTGCAGTAACCTGCAGGGCTATGGACGAAATGCTGAACAATGGGAGTGGGCTGGATGGCTCGGTTTTCTACAGGTGTAGGTGTGATGGGTCAAGTGGCCTCTTTCTGTTCATTAAACTTCCTATGATTCACTGATTATGTAGACCATAATGGTAAAGATAAGAGTTTCTTCTTCCCTAAGTAACATAGCCTTTCCTCTCTGCATGTCCATGCTATTGCATCAAAATTAAAGCTAAAAATACACTGCATGAACCTATCTGTTTAATGGCTGTAACTAATACTCATGCTGATGCAATCAAAACAATTTGTTCAGTGACTATACCTAATGTAAATGTTTATGTCACCTAACATGTTACTGGTGATGCTGCTATCTAATTTCGCCCCTGGGGGTTTAAGGTTAGGTATAATAAAGAAGCCTTTGAATGTCGAACACAGCCCTTGTTGGATTCAGAACAGCTGCCACTCCGAGAAAATGCACGCTCCACCCAAAGGCCTGGGATACGCCATTTATTACACTGTCCTTGCAGTTATCGCTGTTCCAGGTGAAGTTTTTTTGCAAGGTGCTGATATTTATCTCTTATCCTTTTTATCTACGAGGCAGGATAAATGAAACCCTGGATAAAAATCCATCCAAAGTAACACATGCCCTTCTGGCACCACAACTCAGCCATTGCCTTCGGCTTTGCCAGGGGTGAATCCGGGGTTCACCAGAATGATACTGGGGCCTGGAGTTTTAGTTGTGGAGAATTGATTGGATAGACAAGGTGTGGAAGGTGATGATGTATTCAGACAAGCAAAATAATTGCCACGGTTGTTCCAGGCATCGTTTCCACCCTACTGATGAAGGATGCAAGTGGACGGTAACGTGGCCTGAAAGCGAGAGGTAGACGGTTCTTAAGCGAGTTTGTAATCTTCTTCACACAAAGGTTTAGTCTTAGTCTGGGACACGCTTCGTCAAAAATCAGTCGTTACTTGAAAGTGTCAGCAGATTTTTGTGAGAAAAGGTTGTTAAGTTACTTGGAGCAGTTCACCGGCAATTGGAGGTGAAATGTGCATTAACTATGACCTTATTGAATGAAACACCAGGAGCGAGGGGCTGAATGCCCTTCTCCTCCCATTTTTTTTTTCCAACGGGACTGACAGTTGGAGAACCAAACAGTGAACGGCAACGAGTGCTACTTTGTGTCAAGTCCCAAAATCTTCCGTCCACCTGTTCAAAGTCAATTCCACCAGTGAACTGTAGGGTTGCCAGTGAAAATGATTGGAAAAGGTGGATGCGATCTCCTGAGCATCTCAAAATTCGACAGCCGCGTGAAGCTAAGGGGACAGCTATGAGTATGCATGGCTGTACGAATAACAACAAAATGAAAGGGCATCAAATCAAAGCCATAATTGTTGGAGTGCAACGTAAGAAAATGTCGGTCCTTTAATGGAATTTGAAGTATGGATAAGTTATTAACAAATTGAGTAGAATACTGGACATGGGTGTACAAATGGTATGCGTACGAACATGGTTCATTTTAGAGACAAGGCAACATAGTTGATATGGAGGAAAGGGGCATCCATTATCAAATGACATTGAGGAAATCTGGTGGAAATGTTGCATGGATTGAGTTACGATTTGCTTCGAATCACATTTAATATTTAAAGCACTTGTTATGTTAATTCCAACATTATGTCAGTTATTGTTTAATTCCTCAAACGTATTAATAAGTAAACAGTTCGATTAAAAAATATTAAATAATTACAGGCGAACTGACAAATCAAGTTAGGAAATTATGGCAGGGAATTTATGGCGCAGTGTCGTGTTAAATATTAAGGCAAACGCAGCAAGTGACTATACTGCTAATTAATCCATTTCACAGCCTAACACATCCTGGGCTCGTGATGTCATGGGCTTAATTTTTCTCCTCTCTCCCTCCTGCCATCCAGTCTATTTATCCATCACTCGCCTTCCGCATTTGCCCACTCCCACTTTCTCTGCTGAAAACAAACTTGGTATGTATGCACATCCTCATCCGTGCATTCTACAGGTTCTTGGACATTTCCAATGCTAACACTTTCTTTCCCCGTGCTCTGCGTGTTTGAACACGCGATCAAACCATTTTGTGCTGCTCGCTTCCATTAAAAGGTCTTTCAAGTTGCAAAGATCACCCGACTCAACCATTCGTTTTAAAGCTAAGATTGGAAGGTATTTAGAAGGAAACCAAAGGCATAAGCCCCTTCCCTAGTGTCTGAAGATATTCTGTGCATGGTCCTTTGCTTCAATTTCTTATATTTCTTTGAAATTGTATATTCTTCGCTCAGTTGGGAGGACTGTTCGTTTGAGAGTTCACAGTTTGAAAAATAACCCTGAACCTTATCCCTTCGCCTAGCTTAAGAAAAGGAAGTATAGAAGGGTTGTTTCAATGTGGAACCTATGCTCACATATGGGGTCATAAACCAATGCCCCAGCTAGGTGGTTTGGAAGGAGGTTAATGATTATGTTGAAGAAAGGACAGAAGGTCTCCTGACGCTTTAAGCATTTTTGTCTGTGTTTGTATGTGCATGTTTGTATCCGTGTGTGTGTGTGCGTATGTGTATGTGTATATGTTACATCTATGTAGTCAGATAGAGTAATCATATATAGTGGAGCAAAAATGTTGAAAATAGTCAGTACGTCATCCAGCATATTTTAAAAGAAAACCAGAGTTAATGTTTCAGGTCCGTGACCTTTCGTCAAAACAGATCAATCGTCTTCTTGTCATTTGTGGGGACTTTCTCCTAAAATCGAAATATTATTTCCACACAGAATATATCATGTAGCTCATCTAGATTTTTCTTTTATATGCAGTTAATTTACTGGCGATTGTGAACCTGTCCCGAGGAAAGTGCGGCCTCTCCAGCTGTATCACGTGCTATTTGGTCTCCGTGGCGGTGACGGATCTCCTGGTCATTATCACTGCTGTGCTTTTTAACCAGATCCCTGCTATTTATTTTCCCAGTAGCTTCCTGTCCATCACTCCTGTGTGCAGTTTCAGTATTGTGTTAATTTATGCAGCCAGAGATACTTCTGTCTGGTTAACAGTCACTTTTACCTTTGATCGATTTGTGGCCATTTGTTGTCAAAAGCTGAAAACAAAATATTGCACAGCGAAAATGGCGGCCATAGTTATAGGGACTGTCTGTGCGCTGGGGTGCTTAATCAATATCCCGTGGTATTTCATGCACGAACATATCTACATCATTAACAATGTCCTGTGGTACTGTAGACTGAAGGAAATCATTTTTACTTCACCAGTATGGGCATCTTTCCAATGGAGTGACCGTATTTTAACTCCCTGTCTCCCGTTCATTCTGATTCTTCTGCTCAATGCTATTACAGTCAGACACATTGTCGCGGCCAGTCGGGCCCGCAGGAGACTGCGTTCACAAAGCAATGGCCAGAAACAGAGAGACCCAGAGATGGAGAACCGGAGAAAGTCCATCGTTTTGCTCTTCTCCATTTCGGGAAGTTTCCTCCTACTGTGGACGGCATATGTTGTGCAGTTCGTTTTTGAACGATTTATGACTGATTATGCAGTCAAAGGTTTTAGTGATCCCAAATTTATTCTCCGAGAAAGTGCAAATATGCTCCAGCTATTGAGCTGCTGCACAAACACGTTTATTTATGCAGTTACCCAGAGGAAATTCAGGGAGCAATTAAATAATATGCTGCAACATCCGCTTGCTCTCATAGGCAAATTAGTTATATAACGATACGAATAAATACCGTGATTATATCTGCCTGATATTAATTGCGTTAGAATGCATTGAGTTTCAAAAACAAAGATTGTTTGCTCAATGGGGATAAATTACTGGGAAGGGGGAATGTTTCTCCATTCAGTGGACTGAACCAAAAATCTCATTTGTTTGTGGACATAAAGGATAGTTTCAAACAGTAGAATTCCACAATAGGGACAGTTGTTGTAAACTGGGGTAAGTGCACAATATTCTGGAAGCAAAAATCTGAAACAAAAACAGAAAATGCTGAAAAAACTCATCAGGTCTAAGAGCATCTGTGGGGAGAAAGGCGGAGTTAACGTTTCAAGTCGGTATGACTATTCTTCAATGCTTGTCGGATGAGATGAAGAATGAAATGAAACTGGGGACAAGGACAGCTTTGAGGTAGGGTGAGTCGGTGCTGCTGTAGGGAGAGGCCTAGTGTCTTCACATGGTTGCTCTGAAGAAGAGACATAAGGACTCAAATTATTAACTCTGTCTTTCACTCCGTAGATGCCGTTAGGCCTGCTGAGTTTTGCCAGCATTTTCTGTATGTGTTATGGTAAATGTAATGTTTGTATCTCTGCTTCAGGACAGTCAGCTGTCAGTAAATTTGGATCTTGGTGTCTGCCGCACGAAGGTCTATAAATTGGGTGTTTGCTGTTGCTGGCACAGGAAGGTCACTAATTGCTATGTTTGGTTCACTGGTACATTATCGTCACATATCAACCAACTGGAAAGCTTGGGTTACTTGTACAGGAAGGTAACTTGTCAGTAAGTAGTGGTTTGTCACAGTAATGTGGAATAAGGAATTTTTGCATTACAATCCAGTATACTGACAGATAGAACGTCTGTGCCAGAAATGCAAACAACCCAAAGTTACTGAAAATTGCTGTTAATGTCCCAATGGTTCAAGCAAAGCAAGTTATTGATAGGGAGGCATTGACGATTCAGTCACATGATAACTGTCATGGAGGTCCAATCATCTTCTGCTGCTTTAACAATGACGTTCCCGCAACCCCCCGCCCCCCCACCCCGCCCCCGCCTAATGGCGTCAGAGGTGAAGTTGGTGGCTTTTGATGTCAGAATGTTCGTAACAATTCAGAACTTTTCAAATCGCAAACAACCATTATTCAAATGCAGCAAGTCTTGGAAATATAGTCAGGCTAATTTTATTCATTCACGGGCTTCGCTGGCTGGGCCAGCATTTATTGCCTATCCGCAGTTGCCCTTGACAAAGTGGTGGTGAGCTGCCTTCTTAAAACGTTGCAGTTAATTCCGTGTCGGCACCCACAGTGCACTTAGGAAGGGAGTTCCCGGATTTTGATTCAGCTATAGTGAAGGAACGGCGCTATATTTCCAAGTCAGGATGGTGAGTAACTTGAAGATAAACTTGCAGGTGGTGGCGTACCCATTTACCTGCTGCCCTTGGCTTTATAGATCGTAGTGGTCTTCGGTTTGGAAGGTGCTGACGATGGAGACATGGTGAAGGCTTGGTCAGATAAATGAGAAGTAAAATCGCACCACAGAAGAGCAAGGCAACGGCCATCTCCAAAAAGAGAGAATCTGACCATCTCCCCTTGACATTCAATGGCAGTAAGATCGCTGATTCCCCCATTATCAGCACCATGGGCGCTGCCATTAACCAGAAATTGAACCTGAATAGGCAT
Source organism: Cetorhinus maximus (assembly GCF_964194155.1). NCBI lineage: Eukaryota > Metazoa > Chordata > Chondrichthyes > Lamniformes > Cetorhinidae > Cetorhinus > Cetorhinus maximus. The sequence continues at coordinate 53,467,304 of NC_135901.1, read as the reverse complement.
TTAAAGACTGTGGCTGCAAAAGCGGGCCAGCGGTTAGGAATCTTGTAACAAGTAACTCACCTCCTGACTCCCCAAATCCTTCTCCAAAATCTACAAGGCACAAGTCAGAAGTGTGATGGAATACCCCCACTTGCCTGGATGAGTAAAGCATCCACAACACTTGACAGCATCCACGACAAAGCAGCCCGCTTGATTCACACCTCTTCCACAAACCCTCCACCTTTAATGTGCAGAGGCAGCAGTGTGTACCATGTACGAGATGCAGTGCAGGAATTCACCAAGGCTCCTTAGCACCTTCCAAACCCACGACCACTACCATCTAGAAGGGCAAAGGCAGCAGATAGATGGGAAAATCACCACCTGGAAGTTCCCCTCTAGGCACTCACCATCCTGACTTGGAAATATATCGCCGTTCCTTCACTGTCGCTGGCTCATAACCCTTCCTAAAAGATCTCTGGGTGCACCTACACCACATGGACTGCAGCAGTTCAAGAAAGCGGCTCACCACCAACTTCTCAAGGGGAAATTAGGCTTGAGCAATGAATCCTAGCCTCGTCGGTGACATTCACATCCCATGAAATAAAAAAGTGACTTTTTGCATTGGTTCTTGGGGATGTAGGCATCACAAGCTAGGCCAGCACTTGCTGCCCATCAGTAATTTCCCCTGTTCTGACAGCACTTTAAGAGTCAACCACATTGTGTTGGCTCTGAAGTCACATGTAGGCCAGACCAGGTAAGAACAGCAGATTTCCTTCCCTAAAGAACAGTATTGAACCAGATCATTTTAAATGACAATCAGCAATGGTTTCATAATCATTATCAGACTTTTGTTTCGTTCAAACATTTCATCACCTGCTCTGGCTGGATTTGAACCCTGGTCGCCAGAGCTTTAGCTACCGTCGTAACATGGTTAGCCCAGTGACCATACCACTGCTCTACCTTGAACTGAGTATTGCTGCTGCAGGTTGGAAACCTCATGGCACCGTCATCTGCACCTCACTTCTGTGTTTACTTACGTCCCGGTTCATGTTAATACAGAGTGTCGTTATTTAAAGCTTTTACATTTTGTTAAAACTGAAATAAAATGGATAATTTTCGCGTGCTTATCGTATCCTTTGAATTTTTGCTTGCTTTGTGGCATCCAATCCCTGTTATGTCTCTGGTGCAATATAAATCGTGACAACTCTTACAGGTGAGTGTGTGAGGAAGACAGTTATATTGGGAGGGCCAGGTCTGGTGGACCTGAATTCAATTTGGTCCAGGCCTTTGGTACTGTTTGGGACAAAGGAGTGGATTTTGAATTAATGTCAACTTTTGAGGAGGAGGCGGGCAATGGGATTGATCTAATATTGATAAACAGGTGATCTGGAGAGTGCTGGCATTGGGATTAGTTCATGGATTGCTGTGGAAAGAGAGAATGGTGATATCATTCGTTTCTTATTTACAAATCATTGCAGGGAGATAGTAAAGTTATTTTTTATTTACTATTATCCATTCATGGGAAGTGGGGAGTACAGTCTGGCCAGCATTAATTGCCAATCCCTGATTACCCTCGTTCAGAAAGCAATTACGAGTCAATTATGATGTTTTGGTGGTCACATGTAGCTGAGAAAATGGAAGGGTGGCAGGTTCCCTCCCCTAAAGGGCATTAGTGAACCAGATGTTTTTTTTACAACGATCGACGATGGTTTCATGGTCATCCATAGACTTTTAATTCCAGACGTATAATGGATTCGAATTCAAATGCCACCATCTGTCCTTGCTGGAATTTAAATCTGCATCTCCAAAGCATTATCCTGTGTCTCTAGATAACAAATTCAGTGACAACAGCACTATGCCCACCTCCCCCAGAGCCCAGATAGATAGAATACCTCACAGAGAATTAGTTTTGGGTAGTTACGTTCATATCAGATTGCAGTGGGGCAGTAGGAAATGAGCTGGATTGAAAGAAAACTATGGGCATTGAAAATGGATTTGGATCAACATAAGCGATTGTTTTTATTCCTTTACGGGATGTGGGCTTTGCTGTCTGGGCCGGCATTTATTTACCATCCCTAGTTGCCATTGAGAAGGTGATGGTGAGCTGCTTTCTTGAACGACTGCAGTCAATGTGGTGCAGGCACTTCCACAATGCTCTTAGGAAGTGAATTCCAGTATATTGACACAGCGACAGTGGAGGAACTGCGATATATTTCCAAGTCAGGATGGTGAGTGACTTGGAGGGGCACTTCCAGATGGTGGTGTTTCCATGTGTCTGCTTCCCTTGCCCTTCTAGGTAGGAGTGGTCGTGACTTTGGAAGCTGCTGTCAAACGAGCCTAGGTACATTCCTGCAGTGCACCTTGTAGATAGAACACACTGATGTTACTGTGCATCGGTGGTGGAGGGAATGAATGTTGGTGTTATGGAGCCATAGAGGCCCACAGCACAGTAAAAGGCCGTTCGGCCCATAGAGTCAGCACCGTTAAAAAAAGTACCTCACTATTCTAACATCATTTTCCAGCTCTAGACCCATAGCCTTTTATGCCATGTAATCGCTAGTGCACATCCAAATACCATCGAATGTTATGAGGGTTTCTGCCTCCACCACCGTTTCAGGCAGTGATTACCACCACATTCTTTGTGAAAAAAATGTTCCTCGCATCCACTTTAATCCTCCTGCCCCCTACATTAAATCTATGACCCCTGGATATGATCCCTCCACCAATGGGAATAGTTCCGCACTGCCTACCCTGTCTATGCCCCTTAAAATTATATAAGCCTCAATATTGGCCCCCCACCCATCCCCCCCAGGTCAATCTACTCTGGTCCAGTAAAAACATCTCCAGCCTACCCAATCTCTCCTCAAAACTAAAACTTTACAGACCAGGATTTCTCTCGTGCAATCACATCTTTCCTATAATGCGGATTCCCAGAACTGCACACAATACTCAAGCTATGACCTCACCAGTGTTTTATACAGCTCCAGCATAACCTTCCTCCTCTTATATTCTATGCCTCGGCTAATAATGGTAAGTATCCCATGTGCCTTCTTAACCACCTTATCTACCTGCCCCGCTAGCTTAAGGGGCCAGTGGAATTGCACACCAACTTCCTGCTGAACACCAGTACTTCCCAGGGTCCAACCATCCATCTGTATTCCCCTGCCTTGTTTGTCCCGCACAAGTGCAAGTCCCCACACGTCTCCGGATTAACTTCCGTTTGCCACTGATCAGCCCATCTGACCATCCCATCTGTATCCTCATCTAATCTAAGGCCATACTCCTCACGATTTACCACCCTACGAATTTTCGTGTCAACCACGAGTTTACTGATCAAACCCTTCCAACATTAAAGTATAAATCGTTTATATATACCTAAATATATATATATATATGTGTCAAAAACCAACAATTACAGGTGTGCCTCACTTCCCTCTGATGAGAGATAGAGTGGGGAAGAGCACAAAGTGGAATCAGGTACCCTACATCCACGTCAGTCACGAATTGTTTGAAGCCTTTCTGATCATTCAGTTCTTCCCACACCACTCACAGCATCCAGTGTAATCCCGAAGCAACTGGCTAACTGCTTGTAGAGGATGATCTTATGAAATTGTAAGGACCGTTAAAGATAAAATGTCTTCAGCTTTTATGATCCCTTTTTGCCCCATTCATTTACACCCATCAATAGTTCTTGTGAGTTCCCATACATTTTGAGAAAGAGCTCGGATTCTAGACCCTTCCCGTAAAATAATACAATTTGGTGCAAATACTGAACATTGAAAAGTTCAAAGACAACATGTCCTCTCTCGGAATCCGGCGATAGCCGTTTACATTTTCAGATGCTATGGTGTAATTTCCCACTATTCCCGCCTTTTGCTTCTCAGTATTGATGCCAAACGTCACAGTGCCAGAGGCATGGACAGCTCTCAGCTCCTGGAAAATTTCTTGAGCTTAAATTGACTTGCAATTCAGGAGGAGGCTAACCGTGGTAACGGGAGGAGGTATGTAACTGAGCTGCGAAAGCCACATTTGGGTTGACTGTGCAGAATGCCTCCCTATGCCAACATTGAGATGGTGCAGATGCCTTGCAAACCATGCAAACTGAATCCATCAGCCTGGAATTCGGAGATGAGGTTCAAAAATTTTAACTTCTTGAATGGTGCAAGGGTCGTACATAGAGAGAGGAATGTCGGCCTGGCTGTCCGACATTTGCATTTTCCAGCGTAGTGGGGGTGAATGACATGGTCAAAGCTGCTCTTTATCAGATTTATCATTTCTAGGTCCCGATTGTCTACTGAGTTATGGCAGCTGCCCCTTAATTATCTTCAGACAGCATTTGAAGATCAGGAACTCTCCATGTGTCAGTGTAAAAGTCTCCACCTCAAACCGCGAACTAAATTAAGGAGATCAACCCTGTAAGAAAACCTAGAGATGCAACTTCTCATCCCATGTTTTCCCAATCGAAATTAAAAGAATCAAGCAGCGAGCACTTTGGAAAGTGCACTTTCTCGCATTAATGTGAAGTGATATCAATAATATTGGCTGGCTTTAATAATTAAGTAACTCATTACTTTCGAAAACCATTTAATTTATATTTCAATTAGCTGTTGATCACAACGTGTGCAAGTCGATCAATTACGTTTCTATCCATGATGCAGTCGTGCCGCTTTCCTCAAAACTATTGTTGATCTTTTGTGGTCGTTTCGTGTTTGAGTTGGACTTCCTTGGGCAATGACCTGAGTGATCCACCCCGTCAGTGTCACTGGCGCCCCGCAGTATTAGACACATAAGCTCAAAACTAGGGTTAACTGCACGGATAATTGCCTTGAATGCGATTTGCAAAAAGAATTATGTTCGGACTGAACATTGCCCTATCAGTTCGGAAAGGTCTCTTCTAACCAAAACATTTAAGGCCCGTCCACATTCGTGGATCTGGTCCCCAGCCAAGTTCGGTGCTGCATGTCAGGGTGTGATCATGTGAAATTTTAATGGAACATAAAATGCAACGGAGCATAAAATTAGTATCATGTCCATGAACACCTAGCAATCAAAACTGGCCATAAATGCCCAGCTCCACATTAAAATGTAAATACAAATTGATCACCCGAAATTGGTCATGAACGGTGACATCCAATGAAAGAAAACATTTATTTGATTCAACTGTTCTTTTCCATGCACAGCTAATTTGGTGACCATTGTGATCCTGTCCCTTGGAAGGTGCGGTCTCCCCGATGTATCACTCGGTACCTGGTGGGAATGGCAGTGACTGATCTGTTGGTCATTATCACCTGAGTGATATTAAACGGCATCAGTGTCATATATTTTCCAGTACGCTTCCTGTCAATCACTCCAGTCTGTAGCCTTAAAATCGCTTTAACCTACGCAGCCAGAGACAGTTCAGTCTCGTTAACAGTCGTCTTCTCCTTTGATCGATTTGTAGCCATTTGTTGCCAATAGCTTAAAACTAAATACTGCACGGACAGCAGGGCAACTGTTGTAATAGGAACGTTCTGTGCTCTGAGCAGTTTGAAAAACCTCCCCTGGTACTTTGTATAAGAGCCCTTGTACATGATTTAGGATGTCCCGTGGTACTGTAGCATTAAGTTAGCCTTTTATTATGAACTTGCATGGACAGCTTTTGACTGGATTGACCGCAATTTGAATCCATGTGTCCCCTTCCTCCTGATGTCACTGTTCAATGCCCTGACTGTCAGGCATATTCTAGCAACCCCCTAGTATCCGCAGGATGCTCCAGACCCAGAACAATGCAGAGAAACAGAGTGACCCAGAGATGGAGAGCCGGAGAAAGTCCATCGTTCTACTCTTCACCATCACGGGCAGTTTCAACCTCTTATGGATGACCTACGTGGTGAATTTCCTCTACGTGGGGACCATGCAGGATTAAAAGATCTCAGGTTTCAGTGACCCAAAGTTTATTCTCCAAGAGAGCAGCAATATGCTCCAGCACCTGAGTTGCTGCACCAACACGTGCTTTTATGCAGTGACCCAAAGTAAATTCAGAGAAGAATTCATGAAAATTCTGAAATATCCACTCAAGATGACCAATAAAATGGCCAAGTAACGAAAACATGCGAGGGAGTTTCTGGAGATTCCAGGGAAGTTTCAGTGGCAGCACATGGGTGCACTCACAGCATTTTACAGAGCTGAGTAAGTTCGCCGTACTGTGTCCTCGTCAGCTGACAGGTAGCCATTGCTTGGCAACACTGGATCTGTAGCCGTGTGCTTTATCAACGTGAAGTGTATCTCCGTGCATTGTAACACGACATCACAGTTTCTGCCTACACTGCCCTTTCTTCCCCAGGACGATCCAGATGCCATCCCCCCTCTGAGTGAGAAACATTCACAACCTCTTACCTTAAATCCATGGCCTTGGTGTGGGATTCGGATTAAGTAGACATCCACATTACTGTGAGGGATAGTGTGAGTTGACATCTGCATGTGCCACCCATCCCAACCTTGTGGTCATTGTCAGCTGGGCAAATAGTATAAAATGGACCAACAAAAATATTATCAATCATTTTCTCCGTTTTTGTAACCCAAAATAGTAGCAATTTTATTCACCAAACATTGTCGTATTTATTTTCAACGCACACGGCTCCATTAATATCCACAGACAAAGCTGTGGTTTAATTATGCACACACACATCTCTATTTACATTATCCATACACATATGTTTTATCCACACAAGCAGCTCAATTTATATTACGCACACACACTGCTCCATTTATATTTTCTGCACGCACAACTTTATTTATATGATATTCAGATAGAGCTCTATTTATATGGTCCACACAAAGCTCAATTTATATTATCCACACAAACAACTCTATATTCTCCACACGCACAGCTCTATACATAGATCCCACACACATATTTATTGATATTTTCCAGCTCACTTTATGCTATCCACAAAAGTAACTGTATGTATATTCTTCACACACCCGGCTCTATCCATAGTGCCCACACACACAGCTTTATTTGTGTTCTCCTCAAATATGGCTCTATTTATATTGTCCACACACAGATATCTATTATATTACCGCACACACAGCTCTATTTATATTGTCAACACACACAGACCTATTTATATTAACCACACACACAGCTGCATTTATAATTTACATTGTCCATAAACAGAGATCTATGTATATTAAATACACACACACACAGCTTTATTTATACAGTGAGCACACACAGGTTATTTATATTAACCACACACACAGTTCTATATTTATGTTGCATCCTCTCAGCTACATTTATATTGTCCACAAGCAGTTCAATTCATATCACCCACACACACAGCTCGATTGATATTATCCACAAGCAGAGCTCTATTCATATTTTCCCACACACAAACAGCTCTAGTCATCTTAACTGTGTATGCAGCTCTATTGATATTATCTACACATAACTTTATTTATAATATCCACACACACACACAAACCTCATTATTTATATTGCCCACACACAGCTCTGTTTATATTGTCCAAACACACAGCTCTATTTATATTTTCCAAACACACAGCTCTATTTATATTATCCACACGAATAGGTTTATTTATATTATCTACACACGCACTTCTATTTACTTTACCCAGACACTTACAACTCTATTGATAGTATCCACACATACAGGTATCTTTATATTATCCACGCACACAGCTCTATTTACATTATGCACGCACAGTGCTCGATTTATGATAACCACACACAGAGCTCTATATACATTATCTGTACTCACTGCTCTATATATATGAGCCACACACACACAGCCCTATCTTGCTTATCCTCTCATATCGCTGCATTTATACTGATCCACATGCACAAGGCACTAGTTATATTATCCACACACACTCACAGTTTTATTTATATTGACCACACACAAAGCTATCTTTCAATATTCCACACTATCAGCTCTATAGATATGAACCATACTCATAATCCTCTATTTTTATTACTCGCACAATGAGCTTTATAGATGTTATCCACACAGAAGACTCTTTTCATAATGTACATGTACACAGCTCTATATACATTATTAAAAAACACAGCCCTATTTATATTTTTCACACACACCGCTCTATTTATATTATCCACTTACACGTCACGATCTTGCTTATCCACATACACAGCTTAAATTAAATTATCTGTACTGACAGCGCTATTTATATTATCGACACACACTCAGATATATTAATATTATGCACACACACAGTCGTAACAACCTCATCCACACACATGGCTCTATTAAGTTATCAACACACAGCTCTATTCATATTATTCACACACACAGTCTTACCTGTCTGATCCACACAAATGCCTTTATTAATATTATCCATACACGCAGCACCATTTATGTGATGCGAACATACTGCTGAACTTATATTATTCACATGCAGAGCCTAAACTTTCATTTCCACGCACACCTCCGTTTAGATTATCCAGACCCATTGCTCTATTTATACTGACCAAACAAACAGTCCTACCTTTATCATCCACACACACAACTCTATCTATCTTATCCATGCACACAGCTCTATTTATATTATCCAGATAAACAGCTCCATTTTTACGATCCACGCACAAAGCTCTATTTAAATTATCCACACACACCAGCCCTGTTCATAATACCCACACTCACAGCCCTTTCATTATTATCCACACAAACAGCTCTATTTTTATTACCCAGATAAACAGCTCTATTGTTATGATCGACGCACACACAGCTCTATTTATATTACGAACACAGAGAGTTTTTGTTTATATTATCGACACACACACCCATCATTCTTATCCATACACATGGCTCTATTTATATTATCCACATAAACGCACAGCTCTATTTGTATTAGGGACACACACATGGCTTGATTTTTATTGGCCACAAACAAAGCTATATTTATATTATCCACATACACAGCTCTAGTCATAATATCCACATACAGTGCTCTAATCATATTATCCACATGCACAGCCCTGTTCGTAATGTCCACACACACAGCCCTAGTTTCCTTATCCACACACACAGCTCTATTTATATTTTCCACAAACACACAGCTGTTTGTATTATCAACACACACAGCTCTATTATATTATCCACAAACACATAGCTCTGTTTATATTACCCACAAACACAACTCTATTTGGATTATCGGCAGAAACATCTTTATTTACTTAATCCACCCCCCCCCCCCCCCCCACACCCCCCCCCCCTCCCTCTCTTTATATTGCCTGACGACCAGCGTTGATTTTTATTGATCAGACGCATAGTCTATTGATATTTTCGACAAATACATTTCTATTTAGATCATGCACACACATGACTCCATTTATATTAGCCACACACGCACAGGTCTATTTATATTGCCAACACACACTCAGTTTTATTAATATTTGACATACACACAGCTCTATTTATATCATGCCCAAACATAGCTCAATTTAGATTATGCACAGCCACAGCCCTCCCTTCCTTAACACACAAGGCTTAATTTATATTATTCACACGCACTCTGCTCTATTATTGCTCTCCACACACACATCACTATATATAATCCGCAAACAGAGCTCTATTTATACTATCCATACACACTGCTCTATTTATAGTATCAACACATGCAGCGCTATTTAAATTAATCACACACAGCTTTTTAAAAAAATTTATCCACAACTTATCCACACACACAGCTCTAATTATATTATCCACACACACGCAGCCTTAACTTTCTACACCCAGACACAGCTTTATTTATGCTGTCCATAGACAAAGCTCTATTTAAATTCATTTATTTACACTATCCTTGCTCACAGCTAGATTTTATTGTATTCACACGCACACAATTCTTTTCAAATTATCCCCTCACACAGCACTTATTATACTGTCCACACACATAGCCCAAACTTACTTACATGCACAAACGGCTATTTATATTGTCCATACACACAAAACTCTATATGTTCTATCCACACTCAGAGCCCTATCATGCTTATCCATTGCCATGGCCCTATTTATATTATTCACTAAAACACAGAGCTCTATTTATATTATCCTCACACATACAGCTTTAAATATGTTGTCCACACACAAAGCTAGTGTTCAATCTTCCAGGCAATCAGTTCTTTATATATGAAACACACACATACAGCTCTATATCTATTACTCACTCAGAAAGCTTCAAATTCATTTGAAACACACAGCTCTATTTATATTATCGACACATGGGGCTCGATAAAAAATGCAGACACATGCACACACACGCACACACCCTCTCACGCACACACACACACGCACACATACACAGGCCTATAATTCTAATCCACATCCATGTCTCTATTCATATTATTACCTCAAAGCTCTATGTATAATATTCACACACACACATAGCTATATCGATATTATTCACACACATGGCTCAATTTATATTATCCACACAGCGAGTCTGATTAATATTATCCACATACACAGCGCTATTCATTATCCCCACACACAAGGCTCTACGTATGTTATTGAAACACACAGCTGTGTTTATATTATACACACACACAGTGCTACTATATTTTCCACACACACGGTTCTATCCACATTATCCACACACACACAGCTCTTTTTATCTTAGCATCACAGACGGCTCTATTTCTGTTTTCCACACACACGGCTCTATATATCTTATCCACACACACAGCTCTATTTATATTATCCACGTACACTGTTCTATTCATGATATCCACACAGATAGCCCTAGTTTTATTATCCATGCACACGGCTCTAATTATATTATCCACACTTACAGCTCTATTTATATCAGCCACAATCACACAGCTCTATTGATTTTATCCACACATACAGCTCTATTTATCTTATTCACACACACAGCTCAATGTATTATATCCACATACACAGCTCTATTCATAATATCCACACAGGCAGCCATAGTTTTATTATCCATGCACACGGCTTCATTTATATTATCCACACACAGCTCTATTTATATTATCCACAATCGCACATCTCTACTTATATTATCCATCTCCGCAACTCTGTTTGGATTATCAACACGTACTTTGCTATTTATTTCATCGAACCGCCCTGCTCTATTTATATTGTCTTACCACCAGGATTAATTTATATTGATCACAGGCACAGATATATCTATATTTTCCACACGTAAATCGCTATTTATATTATCCACACACATGGCTCTATTTCGATTATCCATACACACACAGCTCTATTTTTATTACCAATACATACACATCTTTATTTTTATTTGAAACAACAACAACTCTCTTTCAAGCTTCCACACACACAGCTCTATTTGTATTATCCATAGAGACAGCTCAATTCATATTATCCATGTATACAGCTTTATTTATATTACCCACATACGCACAGCGCTATTGATAATATCCACACTCACAGCTCCATTGATATTCTACACACACATAGCTCTAATCATAATATGCGGACACAAAGCTATATTCAAAGATTCCACAGACAGAGCCCAATCTGTCTTATCCACACACGGTGCTCTATATGTATTATCCACAAATGGAACGCTGTTTATATTATGCACTCATAGAGCTCAATTTATATGATCCGCACACACATCCCTATCTTTCATTTCCATGCACAACTCAATTTATCTTATCCAGACTCAATGCTCTATTTACACTGAACAAACACACAGCCCTAACTTTCTCATCCACACACACTACATTTTAATTATCCACACACACAGCTGTTTTTATATTATCCACAAACACAACTCTATTTATATTGTCCAAACACACAGCTCCATTTATATTATCCACACAGACAGCTCTATTTATACTATCCACGCACACAGCTGTACTTATATTATCCACATGCATATCTCTATTTATTTCATCCACACTCATACATGTATTTAAATTGTCTAACCATTAAAATTGAGTAATATTGAACACACTCACAGATCTGTTAATATTATCCACACACACAACGCCATTTATATTTTCCACAAGCACAGCTCTGTGTATATTATCCACACAAACAGCTCTATTTATTTTATCCACACAAATAGCTCTATTCATATTATCCACACACACCTCTATTTATATTATCTACGCACACGGCTATATTGGTATTACCCACAAACACAGCCCTATTTATATTATCGGCACACACAGCTGTTTATATTGTCCACACACACAACCCTGTTTGGATTATTGATATACACAACTTTATTTTTTGATGCACACTCCCTGCTCTATTTCTATTGTCTAACGACTAGGATTGCTTTGTATTGATAACACGCACAGCTATATTTATATTTTCCGCACAAAAATCTCTGTTTATATTATCAACACTCATGGCTCTATTTCTATTATCCATATACAGACATCTATATTTATATTACCAACACACACACACAGCTTTATTTATATTTGACACACACACCAGCTCTCTTTCAATATTCCACACACACAGCTATAATTGTATCATCCACAGACACAGCTCAATTCATATTAAACATGCATGCAGCTTTATTTATATTACCCACACGCACAGGTCTCTTTATATAAACCGCACACACAGCTCTATTGTTATTTTCTTAACACACACAGCTCTAATCATAATATCCGCACACACTGCTCTATTGGAGGTTTCCACACACATAGCCCTATCTGTCTTATCCACACATTATGCTGTCTTTATATTATACGCACACCGAGCGGTATTTATATTATGCACACATACATCTCAATTTATATTATCCACATACACAGCCCTATGTTTCATTCCACGCACAACGCCATTTATATTACCCTTACTCACTGCTCTATTTATACTGTCCAAACCCACATAAGGAGGTTAGCCTCCTTATTTACACACACGACTCTATTTGCATTATCCACACACACAGCTCTATTTATATTATCCATACACACAGTCCTAACTCTCCTATCCACACACACAACACTCTTTTGATTATTCACTCATACACAGCTCTATTAATGTTATCAGCATACACAGTTCTATTTAAATTATCCGCACTCACAGCGCGCTCTTCCTTACCCGCACAGACAGCTCTATTTACCTTATCTGAAGACACAGGTCTATATATATTATCTACACATATGCACATATTTATCTTATGTACACAGACAGCCCTATCTGCCTTAACCACGCTCAGGGCTCTATTTATAACATCCACATATAGAGCTCTATTTATATTGTGCATACATACAGCTCAATTTATATTATCCACACAAACAGCCCTATTTTTCATTTCCATGCACAACTCGGTTCATATTACCCACACTAATTGCATTATTTATACGACCCACACACATAGCTCTACTTATACTTTCCACGAGCACAGCTCTGTTCACACTGCCCACACAAGCAGCCCTATCTTTCTTATCCACCAACCTGTCTCTATTTACATTATCCACACGCACACAGCTTGAATTATATTGGTCACACACACAGGTCTCATTAAATTTTTAACAATATCAGCCCGATTTATATGAACCACACGCAGAACTCTATTTTCATTAGTCACACACAGCGCATTAGTTATATTTTCCACACACACAAAGCTCTATTTATATATCCACGCATTGCCCTGTCTTTCTTATCCACACATATGGCTCTGTTTAAATTAACCACGAAGACAGCTCCTTTGATATTATCCACATTCACACAGCTCTATTTATACCTTCCATACAGTCAGGTCTGTTTATATTATCGGCACACGCAACTCTATTTATATTATGAACACACACAATCCTGTTTATATTTTCTGCACTTACTGCCTTATCCTTATTATCCACACACACACACACACCTATCTTATACACGCACACAGTTCGATTTATAGCATCCATACTCACTGCTCTATTTATACGGTCCACAGAGAGAAATCCCCATCTTTCTTATTCACACACATTGCTCCATTGATGTTGTCCAGATACACAGCTCTATTGATATTAACCACATTCACACGGCTCTATTTATACTTTCCATACACACAATCCTGTTTATATTATCGGCACACATGACTCAATTTATATTACGCAAATACAGAGCTCTATTTATGTTATCTGTGTTCACTGCCCTATTCATATTATCCACACACGCACGCACAGCTCTGGTTGTATTATCCACTCAAATGGCTGTATTTATACTGTCCACACACGCAGCTCTATTTATACTTTCCAAGACCACAGCTCCATTCATACTGTCCACACACACAGCCCTATCTTTCTTATCCACCCACATGTCTCTATTTATATTATCCAAGCACACACAACTTGATTTATATTGGTCACACTAACAGCCCTCATATTTTTAACAATATCAGCTCTATAGGCATGAACCACACGCAGAGCCCTATTTTAATTAGTCGCACACAGGGCTTTAGTTATATTATCCACACACACAAAGCTCTCTTTATATCTCCACGCACTGCCCTGTCTTTCTTATACACAGGCAGCTCGCTTTATATTAACCACACTCACAACCCTATTTATATTATCCACACACACAGCTCGATTTATATTATGCACGCACAAAGCTCTGTTTATATTATCCACACACACAGCCCTATCTTTCTTGTACACGCACACAGTTCGATTTATATTTTCCATACTCATTGTTCTATTTAAACTGCCCACACACAAAGCCCCATCTTTCTTACCCACACACATGGCTGTATTTATATTATCCACACACACAGCACTCATGATATTATTCACATTCACACAGCTATATCTATACTTTCCATACACAGAGGTCAGTTTATATTATTAGCATACACAACTCTATTTTTATCATGCACATATACAGCTCTATTTATGTTATCCAAACACATAGCTTTTTTATGTTATCTTTACTCACTGCCCTATTTATATTGCTCACACACACACACACATACAGTTCTAGTTATATTATCCACTCACATGGCTCTATTTATACTGCCCTTATACACAGCCTTAACTTACTGATCCCCACAAACAGCTCTGTTTATATTTTACAGACTCTTTTGCTGCAATTGGACATGCGCTGCTTCAGCATCAGCTCACATCCCGACTTCTGACCTTATGGTGGAAGGAAAGTCATTGATGAAACAGCGGAAGGTGGTTGCGCCTAGCACACTACCCTGAGGAGCTCTTGCAATGATGCCATGGAACTGAGATGATTGACCTCCAACAACTAGAAACATCTTCCTTTCTACTTGGTATGACTCCAGCCTGCGGAGAGTTTTTCACCTGATTCACGTTGACTCCAGTTTTTGCTCGGGCTCCTGATGGAGCATTCCGACCAATGCTGCCTTGATGTCAAGGACAGTCATTCTCGCCTCATCTCACCTATAGTCTCTCACTTTTGTCGTCGTGCTTTGGTGATGGAGGGAATGAATGTTTGTGGGTATGGCGCCAATCAAGTGGGCTGCTCTGTCCTGGATGGTGTCAAGCTTGTTGATTGTTGTGCTCATCCACCACACTCCTGACCTGTGATTTGTGGTTGGTGGGCAGGCTTGAAGGAGTAAGAGGGTAAGTCACTGTGTAAAGCTTGCAAATCTCAAAGGAGCCTATAACCTCTATTGACTTCAAAGAGCTGCTGCCCCTGTTCGGCTTTCGCTGATTTTCAGTCAAGCCTTTAACGTGAGTCAAAAGTAGCATCCTCTGTTATCTTCCCCAAGGCAATTTGCAACACATTTAGTTCAACTCGTATCCACATAGAAGTTCCAAATAGATGTTCGTGAGAGCACCCCCTGACTCCCCAAAGCCTGTCCACCATCTACAAGGCTCAAATAAGGAGTGTGATGGAATGCTCCCCACTTGCCTGTATGAGCGCAGCTCCCACAGCACTCAAGAAGCCTGACACCATCCAGGACAAAGCAACCCAATTGTTTGCAACCTCTCCAGCAAATATTCACTCCGTCCATCACCGAGGCACTAGTAGCAGCAGTGTGTACCATCTACAAAATGCACTGTAGCGATTCACCAAGGCTTCTTCGACATCACCTGCCAATTCCAAGATCAGTACCATCCAGAAGGATAAGGGCAACAGATAGATGGGAACACGACCACCTGCAAGTGCCCTCCCAAATCACTCACCATCTTGATTTGGAAATATAACTCCATTCCTTGACTGTCGCTGGGCCAAAATCCAGGAACTCCCTCCCCAACTGCACTGTGGGTGTACCTACACCACATGGAATGCAGCAGTTCAACAAGGCAGCTCACCACCACCTTTCCAATTGCAACTAGGGATGTGCAATAAATTCTGGCCTGGCCAGAAATGCCGGCATCCCATAAAAGAATACGAAAAGCCAAGAATGTAAAAAGGCTGTTGGAAACTTGATGATAAAGGAAAGAAATGAGCTTGAATATGGATATAATAGTCTCTGTGTTGCAGACCACATAGCTCTAAGGCAGTGCAATATATGCCATGGGATTTATTTGGCAGTGATATTTTTTCCTAATTAATTGCCCTGAGGCGAATTTTGCTGGAAGGACGAGCATTTATTGCCAATTTATTTGGCCGAAAACTTAGTTGTGAGTCTTTTCTTATAACCAAAGCAGTCACTGGTAACAAGTCCAAATGACAATTTGCTCAGATTGTACTTGGTCGTATGATCAATCACTTCGTCGTTTTTCATAGATTTCAGGAATCGCTCTTCATTAGCATTAAAGTGAGAGGGCTCTATTGGCCTAGTCTTCTGCAGCCACCATTCGTAAATAATGTAGTAACTTCCAGATTTTACCAATTCAAAGGCACCATTCTAGAATCCAGAGGGTTGGATTACACATCATATATTCACGCTGGTGATGAAGTAAACAAATGGGATGGGATACGCACAAAATATCCAATGGGCAGCCATTGTCTAGAGAGGATGAAAAGAAATGGGAAGGAACACGTTGACACTGAGACGGTTTTTGAAATTCAATTATGTAATGATTTTCGGAATGAGTTTTAATGGAGATTTTGCAGCATTCTTTAACTGCTCTCTGACTTTACCCTGTGTCCCTGCAAAAATACACGTGTTGGTGCAAGAGCTGAAAATTTGCAGCATGTTCCCGCCTTCCTGCAAATTGAACCTTGGGTCAGTTAAATTTGTGCCTGCAAAATACATATGCCAACTTTATAACATTTACCATCCAGAACAGGATGAAGCTGACCGATATAGACAGCAGTAAAATGATGGACGTTCCCCGGCTCTCCATCTCGGGGTCACTCAGAATCTTTCCATCACTCTGGGCCTGGAATTTCTTGCTGGCTGCATTGGCTACTTGAATGTGCCTGATGGTCACGACATTTAATATAATAATTAGAACGAAAGGTACACATGGGGTAGGAATTCGGTCCAGCCAGTCATATGCTGCCCAACCAGTTGCCTTTTATTCAATGAGCAATAACTTTTCTCACAGGTCTCTTGTGTGGTACTGTATCAAATGCCTTTTCAAAGCCCTTATACACCACATCAACAGCATTAACCTCATTAACCTTTTCTGTTACCCCTACAAAAAACTCCAGCAAGTTAGTTAATCACGACTCCACCTTTAGAAATCCATGTTTCTCTTCCTTGTGAACACACATCTTTCCATGTCACGACTAATTCTATCCCGAATAATTGTTTCTAGAATCTTGCCCACCACTAAAGATAAACGGACTGGTCTGTAATTCATGGGCTTATCCTGACAACATGTTTGAATAAGGGCGGAATGTTGGCAATTCTCCAGTCCTCTGGCACTTCCCCTGAGTCTCGGAAAGACTGAAAATTTATTGCCAGTGCCCCTGCAATTTCTACTCTCAATCCCTTCAATATCCTTGGATGTACCGTGCCCAGTTCCGTCTCTTGTCAACTTTATGTGCCGACAGTCTATTCAACACTTCCTCCTTATCAATTTTGAACCCTTCAAATGACAGTTTCCTCTTCTGTCACCATGGCCTGGGCAGCATCTGTGTGCTTGGTAAAGACGGATGCAGTGTATTCATTTAATAGCTTAGCAATCGCCCTTTCGTTGAAGTGTAAATTGTTTTAGGTCCTTAATTTTTCAGACTCCTCCCTTTAAATCCGTTTTTCCATTCTTATGACTTTGTGATTCCCCTTTATGTTGGCTGCCTTTCTTTTTTTTTAATAATCCCTCTTCGCTTCTCGAATATGCTTTTCTCACCTCCCCTCTGAACTATTTGTATCCCTTTAGGTTCTCAATTGCATTTTCTACCTGGCACCTGTCATAAGCACAATTTTTATTCATTATCTTAATATCTATCTCCTTTTTCACCCAGGGAATTCTGGATTTGTTTTCTCTACCTTTCCCTTTCGATGGAATATACCTTGAATGTGCACGAACCAAATCGTTTTTGAAGGTAACCCATTATTCAGCTGCTGATTTTCCCGTCAATCTTTCATTCCAGTCTATTCGGCTCATCTCCGTTGTTGTTCCATCGAGGTTAGCAGTTGTCCAGTTAATTATTCTTACTCTGAATTACCTATCAGTCGTTTCTATCATTATTCTAAAATGTACAATGCAATGATCACTGTCCCCTAATTTTTCCCCCACTGGCACTTGATCTACTTGGCCCACGTTATTTCCAGGTCCAGAATCAGGTCCAACAGTACACATTTTTCTTGTTCGATTGGACACATATTGGTCTGGAAAATTTTCCTGTACACGATATACGAACCTTTGCCCCTCTCCCCCTTTACACAACTACTGTCCTAATGCCTACGCACGGGTAATTAAAGTCCCCCACTATAGCTGTTCTATAATGCTTGCATTTCCCTGCAATTTGCCTGCAGATTTATTCTTGTACATCTTTCCCATTAGTTTGCGGTCCAAAGACTACACAGAGCAATGTAATTGCACCCTTTTCTTCCTCAGATCTAGCCAAATTGATTCAGTCCCGGAACCCTCTGTGATACCCTCTTTCTCCAGCACTGCAATGTCCACCTTAACCAATGCGAACACGCCGCCTCCTTTCTTTCCTTTCCTAGCTTTTCTGAACACCTTGTACCTGGGAATATTTAACACCGAGTTCTGCCCTTCCTTGAGCCAGGACTTTGTTATCGCCACAATATCATTTTTCCACATGGCTGTCTGCGCCTGTAACTCCTCAATTTTATTTACTATGTTCTGCGTATTCACATAAAAGCATAGTAACCCTGACTTAAATTTTATTACCTTCTCCCACAACCCGTTACCACCTATTAACTTACTATTCTCTATTCTAGTGCTATCGGCCCCTCCCAGTATTTTGTGCACCCTGGTTTTGTGCACCTCTCTAATATCTTCTCTTGATTCCCGCACCATCCCAACAGCACTAGTGAAACGTCCTGCAAGGAACTCAGCCCCAGCTCTGCACATCAATTGAATAATTTGTCCCAATTATTACACAATCTCGCGATGTAAGTACAATTGGATTCCAGTTTTGTCACTGTTACTGTCTTTAAATTAACATACTGTTATCACAATATGAAGGCAATTTTATTGCATTTTTGACAATACTATTGTGGGGGGAATTACCATTAAGTTATTCTGGTGCAAAGAGTGTTCAATTGTGACATTCGTACTGTCCCTGTGGCTAAATTTTCAAACTGTGATCACAGCGTAATTGGAGTTCAAATGTGCCATTGTCTCTGTGACAGATGGAGTATTATAGTGTCATCTCTGTGACAACTTTGATCAACTGAGCTACAGACATTGCTTTTTTGAGTGAATTAACACGCCATTATCACGGTGCAAGTGCAACTCAATTGTGTTGTTGCCACTGTTACTGTGGGAGAATAATCATAGCTTGGTCACTGTGTGAGTAGATATATTGACTTCGTTAATGGGAGAATAATTCCCAAATGTTGTTCAGTGATTGAGTTGTGAATGTTACCCGACTGGGAGGCCTTGTGGTGCAGCGGGTAGCGTGTCTGCCTGTGAGCCAGATCCTCTGGGTTCGAGCCCAAGGCCTTATGATCTCGGGAGGTGCGGACATAAATAGCTAAATAGTTTGAGCATTAAGCTGCAACTCCTTCCATCACGTCAATGACAACCTGTAAGCCCAGGAGAGACTACTAATAAGCCAGAAGAGTGCGGTAGTTGTGGCGAAAGAACCTCCTGAAGTTAAAAGGTTCCACGTTCACCTGCATTCCACGGGATGTACTTCAAGGCCATCGCCCTCCTCACTTTGACGGGCAATCACTCAACCAATTCCCGAATGACTTCATTGAAGGGAAGTTATTGGGCAGTGAAATTCTGAAAGATGTAAAAGTAAAGAGTTCTCCGTTGATGAATAATTGGCATATGTCCCTCACTCACAGAGCATAGTGTTTCGGCACTCAGTCTATCACACTCACTGCTTCATCCGGCTCTCCTCTTCCACATGCGCTGCTGCTGTTGGTTCAACATTTATGACTGCTGAGTGTGGGATTCCCATCTGCTCCGAGCACTCGGTAATGTCTCAGAATGTCTCAGCATTAATTGAGGACCCACAGGTGGCGGTACTCTCTCAGACAATATTTTTCTTTCAAATATTCGTTCTCGGCTACATGTGGCCGTTATACCGACTGTGGAGTGCAGGACGGGGGAAGTGCTGCATTGTGGAAGGTTATTTCTCTAAAGGAGACCACGTCAGCTGCCTTTGATTCAATTGGTTCAGATCGACTCCCAAAATTATCAGGTGATTATCAGGTGAAGAGCTCCGACATACTCTGCATTCTGCATAAAATGTCCACTGCATAGTCGGAAGCGCGAATATCCCAAACGCTTCGTTGTTTGAGAATATGTTTTACACTGTTCATTACAGACATTTTCAACAGTGAATAAGTTTACAGGATTTAATTTGTAGGACCAACTTCTGATCCTCAATGAGGCATAATCCGTGTTCTTGTTATATTTCACACTTGTTGATGGTTGCTTTATTTGTCTACTTCAATGGTTTCTATAATTCCTCGCTGATGGGTTTTCGTTTTTGCGTGTTCCATTATTCTCTGTTGTTTTCGATAAGTTTTGTATTCCTTGTCATTCTCCGTTACGTTTCATGAGAATATTTTTCATTCCCAAACAATTGGCTCAATTTCTTTTGAAACAGAATGATTATTACAAACGCAAAATAATCGTCCATAGAATGAGAGATAATTTCCAACTGAATATCAAGTCTCGAAGCTATAAGTTTTGCACACAACTGTAAAAAAGATGATTTTGTTTGGAGGCGAGCAAGTAATTTTCCTCTTCTCAATCTAACTCACACACATCTCTCTCTCCCTTTCTCTATTGCAGCTAACTTGGCAGTGATCGTGATCCTGTCTCGTGGAAGATGCGGCCTCTCTGGATGTATCACTTATTACGTGGTGTCCATGGCGGTGACGGATCTCCTGGTCATAGTTATGGCTGTAATATTGGACCGAATTGCTGGGATTTATTTCCCATTCAGTTTCCTCTTTATCACACCAATGTGCAGTCTCCGTTCTGCACAAATCTTTGCAGCTATAGACAGTTCTGCCTGGTTAACGGTCGCTTTCACCTTTGATCGATTTGTGGCCATTTGCTGCCGGGAGCTAAAGCTGAAATATTGCACCGAGAGGATGGCAACATGGGTCATAGGAATCGTATCCGCACTGACCTGTGTTAAAAATGCCTTCTTATATTTTATATATGAACCGAGGTACACAATTAAAAATATACCCTGGTTCTGCAGCGTGAAAGCAATATTCTACGTGTCGCCAGCATGGGCTGCGTATGACTGGATTCGTTGCATTGTAACTCCTTGTCTCCCATTTATTCTGATCTTACTCCTCAATGCTCCGACCGCCAGGTACATTCGAGCGGCCAATAGTTCCCGCAGGAGACACCATACCCCGAGTAATGGAGAGAATCAGAGTGACCCAGAGATGGAGAAGCGGAGAAAGTCCATAGTTTTACTCTTTGCCATCTCGGGAAATTTCATTCTGTTATATTTGCTATTTTTTATAACTATCCTCTATGTCCTCATTGCGAAAGTAACCTATTTCTCAGGAACCACTTCTACTCAAGGAACATTTACTCTTGAGGAAAAAGGATTTATGCTTCAGTTATTGAGCTCCTGTATCAACCCGTTTATTAATGCAGATTCCCAGGGTAAATTCAGGGCCGAGTTAAAGAATGGGCTGAAACACCCACTGAACCTTTTGGTTAAATTAGTTAAAATTGGATATTCGGAAAATCCTGCTTGAAATGTACGTTATTTCCCAATATTTCATCTCCTTCTCTGTGCCACGTAAGACCACGCATCCATGGTCCTCTCGGTTTCTAATCCATTCCCAATGTGGCAATGTAAAAATGAATAAGGAAAACAGCATCACCGCAAGATTGAGTGAGAGAAATGATCACAGTCAGTTTCCTGTTCACGTACCGGTACTTAATCAGGGGTGCATCCCATCAGCCCTCCGTCCGTCTGTCTGTCTGTCTGTCTGTCTGTCTGTCTGTCTGTCTGTCTGTCTGTCTGTCTGTCTGTCTGTCTGTCTGTCTGTCTGTCTGTCTGTCTATCTATCTGTCTATCTATCTATCTATCTATCTATCTATCTATCTATCTATCTATCTATCTATCTATCTATCTATCTATCTATCTATCTATCTATCTATCTATCTATCCATCTATCCATCTATCTATCCATCTATCTATCTATTTATTCATCTATCTCTCGATATGCCTATCTCTCTCTCTATCTATCCCTCTATTTATTTGTCCATCTATCTGTCTATCTGTCTGTTTGCATGCCCATTTGTCTGCCCATCCATTATACCTTCCTGCCTGATTATCTTTCTGTCTTTCTGCATGCCTCTGTGTTTCTTTGTTTTTTTCTGTTTCTTGTGTTATTTATTTATTTTGCATGGGATTTGAACATTGCTGGCAAGGGCAACGCTTCGTGCCCAATTCTGATTTTCCCCATCATGCCAGCGTTCTGGCTGTGCTTTTCACCTTCTTTGGCACTTCCGTTGTTCACGAATAGGAGTGCATAGCCTCTTGTATTCGTGCCAGATTTTGTTACACTTCCCGCTGCAGCACCTGCATCTGCGGCCTTGGCGATGACTCCAGAGACATGTCGTCTGTCTGAAGCTGAGCTTAAGCCAGCAGCCCTCCGAGTGTGAGTGGCCTCAACTGTCACTGCCCCTCTCAGTGCTTGAGTGAGTCTGCCCTTGGCTCTCGAGATTGTGACCCTGCTACTGCAGTCATTCCACCCACCACCAAACTGAGAGTACCTACTCTGCTGGATGGCAGTGGGGTGATGTGACGTGCACCCTGTGAGATCTCTTTCTCTCCCTCAGTGTTGGAGGAGAGCAGTCTGGCTGCTCTCTTTAATGCTCTCCAAGAGAAAGAAGAGAGATGAGAGAACAACATTTCCCTCTGACTACTCATCATTTGGAGCTCTGTATGACCAGTCGAGCACACGTGGGCATGAAGTATTGTGCTCCAGCCTTTAGGGCATTCGTTACTCAGGGGATTCACATCCGCCTCCATCATGAGTGAATATCCACCCTGCTTTCTTTGCTTCCACCTCCAGACCCTCTCTCTCCCCGCTTTGTGGGTGGCCATGCCTGGCACACCACATTCAGTTCTTGCCGTGTCCTATTTGTTTTGAGCTACCTTTTCCTGCAGGCATGCAGCTTCCTATTCGTGAACGCCCATCAAAAACTAATTAAATGATCAAAATGGTGGATAACTAACTTCCCATCATGGTGCCAATGGCGTGGCTCCTGCATTTCCATATTCAGCGCCGTGCAAGAATCACCAATGCCTCACTGGTGGCTTTCACAGAGAGGCTAACAGTCCTCTGGCCGCCGATGTTGATATCTGGGAATCGTTTGAATGGGCAGCCCCTTCATTGTTCCTCGGATTTATGGATGAAGGTTTATTAGTATTCAATTACCTTGACAGCAAGCTTCGGCCCGTTGACCCTCTTTCAGCATTGCAGCCACAAAGGTACGTGGGACCGGCACACAGCTTCTCACGTCCTTCACTATCGCCACCGTGCTCAGTTTGGCGAAGCAAACTCCTCCTGCTACCCCAGTTTAACAAAACATTCCTCTGGGTCTGATGGCCTGATAGAGCACGACCAAGGGCGCATCAGTGAGCACAGAGAGCAAGCCTTCCTCTACCATCTTCCAAGACGCTATCAGTGGCGGTTTTGTCGACGCTGCTGCCTTTGAAAGTCCTGTTGGCTACACTTAAACATGGAGCGCGCCTTGCCTTCAACGGTACTTCCAGCCACCAGCGAGGCTTAACTGCCCGGGTCCCCCACATTGCAGGCCTTAATTAAGTAGCCCTGAGGAGATCTCGTTCCCAATTCTACGCCTGCGGCTCCCCTTTGTGGCCACCGACAAAACCCCGGCCATCACAACATGAAGCGCCCTTTCTCGGCAGGGGACTGGGTAATTGTGATTTCGATCGAATTTCGCTTTCGCTTTCGTGCTCCTCATTGAACAGTATCAGACAAAGTGAATATTTCTAGAACTCAAAAATCAAAATCCATGTTTAAATGTAATTCTGAAGTCTTTACGTGCGATTTTCTGAATCTGTATTTCTCTTTTAACTCTGTCATTAGATTACAATGCGTTTCAATAACGCAAAAATACTCCCCTTGGTGTCAGGCGCATTCTGAGTTAAATGGCTTTCCGTTTTAATTTCCAAAAATCTAATCGAGTCTCTTGAGAATTGATCATGCATTGCACGGTATAAAATGTGCCACTCGCCAACACTATCGAGTGCCACTGTTCAAGTTATCCTTTGTGTGTGGAGATGAATCTTGGAAAAGCAATACAGAGTGTCCAGAGGACAGACTGGTGAATTAGAACTTTCGGTTTAACGCCCGCGGGGAAAATGTGCAAACGCCCTGGTAATTCTGCAGACAAGGTTAGGTATACGTCTTGTGATAGTTTCAGGTCGCTGCCCGACCTGAGGCTCCATTGCTGAGTTCAGACTGTAGCGAGGTCATCACCTGCTCAGTCTGCGGGAAGGAATTCTCCCAGTCCCCTAACCTTCTGAGACACGAACTGTTCCATTCAATGGATTGTATTTACGATTGTGTGGCTTCTTAAAGAGCTACTTGAATTGTTTGTAGAACATAAAAAGAATGTGCAACTTTCTAGTATTTTGTTAGTTGAAGACGGTTTAGAGACCCGACTCTTTAAGACACACTTTTTGTGAACACTAAACGAGTGAAATTGCAATTGAGCAGCATCTGAGAACTCAAGAAACTATAACAACTGCTGGATCTGCATCAGGCAAAGAGATGATATGGAAAGAAAGATTCCATACTTGTAAATAATTCCAGAGGCTTCTTTAGGCACCTGTCGATTCTGCAATTTTTCTATAACTCGATCATTACATTACAAGAGTGACGACACTTCAAAAGTACTTCCTTGGCTGTTCAGCAATTTGAATTTCTGAGTTAATGAACGGCGCTATGTAAATGTAATTCTTGTTTTCTGTCAGTCACTATAAATAAACAAATGGACGGAATTATGAAATCTAGCTACACCTTCCAGTCTCTGGCTGTCTGTGTCTCAGTGGGTGTATTTGTGTCTTATCTGCCTGCGCCTCTCTCCGTTTCGGCCGATCACTGTCACTTTGTCTGTGTCCCTAACTCTGTTTTTCCCACTCGCTTTTCTTCTCTTTCCTTGATGTCCCCGAGTGATGAAAACTCTCCCTCTGCTATTAGTCATTTAACACAGGATTGTTTCCAGCTCGATTCGTGCTCTGACGCTTCTGTAAGAAAATCATAATGGCGCAGTAGGTTAGTTCAGCTTTAATATATTGATGAAAAACTACATCTATTACTGGTGATTTTGTCTTCAGCTCGCTGATGAACAAGGAATTATTTTGACGTTTCAATTTGCATTTATATTTCTTGTGTTTCATGTTAATTGTTACAGAAAGAAACAGAGGGTTAAATATGCAAGAGGACAATGTGTCTGGTTTTTCCTCAGTGAAGTCTGTTAAACATTAAAACTAAAACAACAGATTTGGCAACTTTATTGCTGGCGGCTGGGATAACGAGAGTATGGACATTAAGCTGCTTTTATCTAGGGTGTTGTTAACAATGGGTTTGTGGTACTCCGTTCAGCTTTGTTCTCCTTACCTAGGGAGGGATATAATTGCCATAGGTTGCTGCAACTTGGTTCACTAAAGTCAGTAAAATGCACAGGGGGCAATCCGGCCATCCGATCTATGTTGGCCCTACGCAGAGCAATCCCATCAGTTTAATGTCCCCATTCTATCCCCGTAACCCTGTAATTTTTTCTTCCTTAAGTGTCCATCATCATTATAATCATCATTAGTATAGTCATCCAAATCATCATCAGCACCATCATATTCAGCATCCTCATACACATCATCATCATCATCATTATTATTATCCTCACCCACATCAACATCACCATCATCATCCTCATCATTGTCGTCTTCTTGCTCTTCATTTTCTTCTTCTTCCTCTTCTTCTTCTTCTTCTTATTATTATTATGATTATTATTCGTATTATTATCATCAATATTCATTCTTCTTCTTCCTCTCCATGTAGTCACCCACTTCTCTTCCACTGCCACTGCCCTTATGTCTCTCACAGCTGTATCTTTCCATCTGATCTTGGTCACTCAGTTTCCCTTTGTTCCCGACAGTCCAACCAACATCATTAAGCTCACCATCTGTCCTCTTGCCCAATGTGACTGCACAATTTCAACGATGACCATGCGAATTCAGTATCTTCTTCCCTTTTTTCTCCAATTCCTCCAGAATCCTCGGTGACCTCTGACATGATGGCTTCTGATCCTCCCCTTCCTTATCACTTCAAACATCCATCTCCACACCTGCAACACAGTCGTTTTTCCTCACTTCCTGAATTACCTACGATTCCGCAGCACATAAAAAATAAGAGTCTCCAATTTCATGTATCCTATATTCAGCCTTGTTCTCATCATTTTCTTCCTGACATCTGCCATAGGCACACGTTTTATTTTCACCTTAATTTATATCTATTTTTTTCCTCCAGGGAGTTCTGCCTTGCTTGACGAACTTCCCATTTGATGGACTGTACCTTCACTGTCCCCAAAATACTCATCTTTGAAGGTATCCCATTGTTCAGTTAGCGTTTCGCCCGACAACCTTTGGCTCCAACTTATACCGCTCAAATCACTGCTTACCCGATTGAAGCTGGCTTTCCCCCAGTTAATTATTCTTACTCTGGATTATTCTTTGTCCGTTTCGAAAGTCAGCCGAAACCTTATGATACAGTGAACACTCTCCCCTAAACATTCTCCCACTGACACTTGATCCAAGTGGCCCACCTCATTTCCAACAACCACGTCAAGCAGCACCACATTTCTGAATGCAGCGTTAATGATTGCTGTAGAACATAATACCTGAACGCAGTCTGGAAACTATTGCCCACCCCCCACCAATCCCACACCACAGCCCCTCCCCCCCAAACCCAGTTTAATTAACGCTACTACTATCCCAGCATATATTCGGATGGTTAAAGTTCACCTTTATATCTGCCCTATAAATTCCTTGATAATTTATTCCGATACACCCTTCCCACTATTTGGTGTCTCATTGAACAATGTAATTGTACCTTTATTTTTTTGTTACATTGCTCTAACCAAATAGATGCTGTACTGACCAGCCCAGGACAGTCTCTTTCTCCAGCACTGCAATGTTCCCGCCGCAATCCAGGCCGCTCTGCTAGTTCAACTCTCATCGCTTCTTGGTCCCGCTGCTCGCTGAAAGCTCGCCTTCCTTATGACCTCTTGGCTCGCTGAATAATCGCCCTTTTTCTGGATACTCTGGTCGTTCGAAGAATCGCCACTTTCCCGGCTCATTTTGCTGAACCCAAGCCGCTTTCGTGGATCATCCGTCCCCGTCACTTTTCGTAGTTCTTTTTCTCCAGTGGCAGTGATTGCTGAAGTTGCACCTTCAACTTTGCCCCATGAATTTCTTAGATTATGAGTCTCCTCTACTGTGATGGCAGATGCGAAATATCTGTTCCAGTTTTCTGTTATTTCCTTGCATTCCTTTGTTATTGAGTCAGTCTGATCCGCGCGGGAACGGAGCACTCACTTTGGCTGAGCACTTCATTTTTAGATGTTTGTAGATGTCTTCAATCTTTTCTCTTGTGTACATTTCTTGATAGTTAAATGTAATATTATAAATGATCGAACTTGATCACGTTATTATTTTCAATGTTTGCTGGTTTCCTTGTTTCCCCCAATCTTCTGGCTGACCACTCAACTTCACAGCATTGTCCACCTTTGCATTACATTTTATATTGTCTTTAACTTCCTTCCTTCGTTGTGTTTTGCGGTTTTCTCGTGGATTTTTCTTCTCTTTTTTCCATGGAATACAACTTTATTGAGAGTTATTCAATACCTTTTCAAATGTCTGTCACCACTACTCCCCCTTCTTATTTCCTAATCCACTCTAGCCTTCATAACGTTGCAATTGCGTTTTTAAAAAAAAATTTATTTAAGGTGCTCGTTTTGGACCAGCGTTTTTCACCTTCAAACTAAATGAGAATTTTTACCATTTTATGATCATCCTTGTCCATGGGATCATGCATATGTTGTCATAACAATATTTCATTACAAACGTGCATTAAATCAGTATGGTGAAGGCGGGCTGACATTGGATGAAAATCTTCCAATCGCAACACTGGAGAAACACTAGAAAGAGAAATAACCGGTTGCACTTTTTTGCGTCTTCAAAATAACAAAATGTGCTAGTTCATCACAGGAACATTGGAAAGCAAACATGATAATTAAATAGGTTCCACTCACTAAATACACAACTATGCAAAAATCAAATGCAGCGAACCCAATTATTCCAAGCAGAATTGCTTTCGTTCTGAAATAATGCAGTTTTTTAAAAATCGATCAATATCTTAGCCTCTGTAATGATCCAAGCTGTTGCTATCCGCGGCTACATCTTCTGTTCCCTGAAAAACATTAGGAACACTCTGAGCTATTTTTGTATTCCAACCCGTGTATTGCTTCACAGCAAATTTTGTTCCTGTGCACAATAGCTTCAAGTCCTCGTTTCTTTAAGCATCACAGACCCCAATTAAATTGAAGGATTTTTAAATGCCGCAACAGCCCTCATTTCCTTCTGATCCCAGCTAATGTTATTACTGGGCAAGTCAAACCCGAGGTTGGAAGCTGGCTTGATATACCCTTTTTTTTAACGTGGAGGATACTTACTGGAAGAAAATCACAGGAGTCTCTGACAGAATTTTTTAACGAAACTATAAAACATTCATTAACCAGAAACATTGACTATATTACAGTGGGCAACAGAAAGTTTGGAAATGTTTCAACACAGACATGGAGGAAAAAATGATTCAAACTCATGCTATTCCTTTTTATCCTGGAATTTTAAACAGACCCAAAACTCCATTGAATAGGTACCCCTATTTCCACATCAAGGCTAGAGGTGGTTCAGTTGCAAAGAGGTTTCTCTTCTTTTAGACTTCTGAACATTCACTAGAATGCCTTCCACGATTGCTTTCTCCTATGAGCTATCCAGAAAACTCGCCAAGATTTACTATACTTTAAATATTGAACCATGCATATGAATACCTACAATTCATTTCCTCGGCTGTCTGTCATCATTTCGAGCCAGAGACAGTCTTAAACATTTCCTGTCTGTTTTCTGCGGGATTCACACACCAACTGAACTAAAACCTGCCTTTTTTTGCCTCCCCCTGACTCTCTGAGGGGTTCTTTCCGATCGATCCCCTGTTGTTCGTCAGCAGCACAGTATTTTTTCGTACCTTTCTTCTTGCTGCTTCAACTTTCCTGAAATATTAAATCCGGGGCAACCAAACTCTCCACTGCAATGGTCATAGAACCTGATTAAAAATGTCTTGATACCTAGAGGGCCTGAAGACGTCTTGGTTCCTAATAAACGAAAAATCTAAAGTGAAACCAAGCGGTGGTTTCAGCTTTCTTAAATATGTTTTATGTAAATATTAAACTTAAAGTTATATCTAGTTCCTAACATCGCCCCACAAAAAAAATGAAAAGGTATCTTTCAGAAACATTTTCGTTTTACATTACCACCTGCTCATATTACCTATCCCATCTTATTTAGCAGATTTTACTCTAGCCCTGGCAATGTATTTACAAAAAAATTATTAATATTTTTCCTTAAGAATCAACTACTGCACAAGCCCATTTTGATCACGATATTCTTCTTCCTCCAGATGTGCGGTTGTTAAAGCACTGATTCTTTATTGTCTCTTCCCCCTGCTTGAATGCTTTGACAAACGTTATACTTGTAGCACTAAACCAACCGAAAATGTGTCAGATTCCTGTTATGAAACTTTGGTAAAGTGGTTAAAGCATTATGGTTCGTATGTGAAAAAGTCTGTGCAGATCTGCTGAACCTCTGGCTTTTAAAGTGTTGTAGCGCCAAAATGAAACACAGACTCTCCTTTTCCATAGTTGAGTATTTCTTACGACACGAATTTAACTTTCCAGGGAGGTAACTGACTGATCCGCATCTCTACCCCCTGTACCAAAACTGCACCAGCATCAATGTCGGGGGCATGAACAGCCAATTTAAATGGCTTGGTACAATTTGATGCTGCGAAAACCAGTGCAATAGTTAGTACATTCTTCAAGCTATCAAAGGCACTCTGACACTCCTCTGGTAATTCAAAAAGTTTGTCATTCTTCAACAATCTTGTTAGAAAAGACCCTAAGGTGCTGAAATCCGGATGAAATTCCGAATAAATCTACTCTGCCTGTATACACAAAATCCTCCTCTTTGTTTTAGACATTGGAAAATCGAAAAAAGCCCTTATTTTTGCTTGTCTAGGTGTTACTTGGCATTGACACACAATTTAGACCAAATATGTCACTCGTGCTTTGGCAAATTCACGCTTTGCAAAACGTATGACCAAATTGGCTCTTTGTATCCATCAAAAATGTTTTTCAAGTTTTGTAAATGTTATTCTAAATTATGAACTAACACAAACATTTCATCAATATATGCAACAACATAGTCTGCAAATTGTTTCTTTGACTAACTAGTATACACAACCATTGCTGTACCTGTCTCGAGAGATTATAACATTAAACCCTAAATACCTTCTAGCAACTTACACTTCACAGCGACCTTTTCAAATGAAGTGAAACAACTATTAGCCAAATCCTCTGTAAATTTAGGCACTAACAGAAGATTTCCAGTTCAATCAAGTTCCTCAGAGGAATCAATATCATCCTCTGAAAGGCTATCCAGCCTTTCTTCCCTTATTCAAACCTTATCTCCATCCAATCATGGTCTCTCAGCTCTTCCTCTTTTGGAAACTCAAGTTCAAAATCTTTGCATTTCCATTTTTTCAATCTTTGCTTTGCTCCTATTTCCATTCAGAGTCTTCCTACTCCATTCCTCTTCCCTTTTCCAATTCGAGTTTCTTTTTTTCATTTCGATTGATTTTGCTCTTTCCTTTTTCTCCCTTTTTCCCTCCTTGCAGATTCAGTTTTTGCTAATTTCCCTCTATTTCTATAATTAGAGGTTTTTCATTTCTCTTTCTCTTTTTCTTCTATATCAAATCTGCTCATTTCTCTTTCAGTTTATTTTGCCTCCAATTCAAGTTTTTTTTTGTTCATCTGTGTTTGAATCTTATCTAACTGAAGCTGTAATAGATAATTTTAATTCTAAATGCTGGTTAAGTGCTTTAATCATATTTTCTTTACAAAATGCTGCTTTTCTTTCTGCATTCTATTGATGAGCTAACTCTCTCAGTGTAGTCTTAGTTAAGGATGTTCAATAATCCACAGTTACATCTCCAGTTGCTATAAGAAATTTAGCAACAATCAAGGCAATTATTGAATTCCAATCAGTGCATTACTTCACAGCACATCCTGTTCCTATGCAGAGTAACTCAGCTCCCTCGTTTCTTTAAGGGTTCAAAGATCCCACAGAAATTCAAGAATTTTTAATTCTGCAAGAGCCCTCAATTTCTTATGACCCCAGCTGATGTTATTACTCGACATGTCAGTTTCAACAATGGAATCTGGCTTCAGAGACCTTAATTATTTTTTAACTGTGGCAAGTACGTTTTGAAAGAGATTCACAGGAGTTTGCTGCTAACTTTTTTACAAAACGCTTAAAAGTTCGTAAACAAGCAACATTAACTAAAGTACATTAGACATCAAAAATTGTTGGAAATATTTCAACACAAGCGCCAAGGAAAGAAGATTCAAAATCACGCCATCCTTTTTATGCAAGCCATACCCCATACAGACAGAACATTCCAGTACCACGATTCCTGCAATAAGGCTAACACTGGTTCAGTTGCAAAGAGTTTATTTTCTAGTAGACTTCGAAAAGCTCACTCGACATTTTTTCCACGATTGGTATCTACCTTGCGTTATCAACGAAACTCACTTTAAATTGAAAATTACATCAGTTTTATAGCAATACGTTTCAACTCCTTAGACTCATTTCCTCAGAAACCTGGCATCTTGTCCTGCTGGAGAGAGAGTCTTAGATATTTCCTGCCTTCACGTTGTTGTATGCCTACCAACTGAACTAATATCTGCATTTCTCTATGGGGCGCACTCTGATCCCCTGTTGCTAGGCAATAGCACAGTTTTATTTTTAATTTCACTACTTTTTGTGTTTGTTTCAACTTCCTTACAGAACCAAACGCTTTTTAATGCATCTCTTATAATCAAGAATCGTAAACCTCACTAAAAAATACATGTATACATACAGGGCCTGGAGATTTCCTGGCTCCATCTCAAAAACAATCTCTAACATGAAAGCAAACCCAGATTTCACCTTTCTGTACACCCAAATATAAATTAACCTGAAAGCTATGCCTTGTTCTTAACATCAACAAATACAAACATACCTTGCTTAAACCTATATCTGGTTCGTAACACATGTCAGCATAAATTGTATTTTAAGCATTAGTTCATTTCCACAACCAATAATTCATGCAGGCAAATATTGACATAATATCACTGACTACTATTACCGGGCCCAAGGTAACAACACCATTACTGACGTTTCAACAAAATGGTTTTGTAAAGTTCCCTTATTGAAATTCAGTCTGGTGGTTTGTTTTCGTGCAATGACGGAGTCACATTTGCGAAGACAACATCCACTTTTACATTTGTATTACAAAAACAAAAATACCTGGAAAAACTCAGCGGATCTTACAGCATCTGCCGAGAGTAATACAGATGATGTTTCGAGTCCATATGGATTCTTCATCTGATGAAGAGTCATACGGACTCGGAACGTCAACTGTATTACTCTCCGCAGATGCTGTGAGACCTGCTGTTTTTCCAGGTATTTTTGATTTTGTTTCAGATTTCCAGCATCCGCAGTATTTTGCGTTTACATGTGTATTGTTGTCTGGAAATATGGAAAGTGATGGCAGAGGCTCCAAGGTTCTTTCCATCACATAACTGACCAAAAAAAATCTCCCGATTTACTGTTGCCATTGTTGTGTATGGATGAGTTTGCAGGTTGCTAGTCAATTTGTTTGGCTGCATTATGAATTCCTCTCCTTTACCCACTGAAGCCAGTGGTAGGGCGGGGCTGGAGTTATTTTTTTTTTGGCGTTGGTTCACAACAGCTTCTGCTTAAAGGCTGGGACGTCACCTATTATATCAAGGTTCATTTCCGAGTTTAAACTAATTGACAGCCGAGGAGCCTGTTCCAAACTCATAGAACGATTTGAAAAGGCAGATTCGCTGAAACTGACTGAGAAATTCATTTCCTGTTATTTGATAAACAGCATGATTTGAGCCGTAATTCCCCATTCAGCCATAATCCCGATCTACAAATACAAAATGTTATTACCTGCTGCGTTTGTAACATTTTATGTGACATGAAAGAGAAGTTGGGGCTTGTCGTATCTAATTGCGTTTTGTAGCCTTTGTCTTTCCCTGTGGCAGAGGCCGCAGGTTTGGAAGGTTCTGTGGAATGTGACTTGGTGAGATGCTGCAGTTCATCCACCAAGGTCCCCTCCACTTTGAACCCATGATGGAGGGAGTGTTTTTATTTTAAAATGATTGGTATGATGCCAATCAAGAGGGATGAATTTTCTTGAATTTTGTCGGGAATCTTGAGTATAATTGGGACTGCACTCTAGCTGAAAATAAAAGAATATTCATCCACTGTCTTGTTAAGTGCATTATAGACCGTGGGCAGGATTTGGGGACTGAAGAGAGGAATTACTCCCTGCACTTTTCGCAGTTTCTTATCTTCTACTTCAGTGAAAGCATTTATAAGTTCTTCCAGTTTATTTTCTTCTCAGAGTTAACCCCCAACATTCTGATGGTGGGAGATTCTATGGTGAAATGCCGTTCATTATTTTTTAAATGTAATTCATCGAATGAGAGCATTGTCAGCAAGGCGAACAATTGTTGTCCATCCGTAAGTGTACATGAACAGAGTCCCTTGCTGTACCATGTCACTTCCAGCTGCGGTTAAGATTCAACCCCATTGCTGTCGGTCTGGAATCACATGAAAAGGCCGGACCATGCCTTCTCTGAGGGTACAAGTGAACCAGGTTTCTGTTTTTAATGAAAGTTGGCAATATTTTAATGGGCATCATTACTGAGACTGGCATTCAATTACAGATTTATTAATTGAAATTGAAATCCATCAACGGCCGTGGTGGGATTCCAAACCATGCCCACAGAACGCTAGCCTTAGCCTCTGGATTCTGAGTACAGTGATGTTACCACTATGCAACTATCTACACCACCTCGTGTTGCGCTGTTTAGATTTTCTTTCTTGGAGACGCCAATTATCCGACTTTTACGTGGTGTTATTGTTACTTGTCACTTAACAACTCAAGCCTGTTGATTGTTCAGTTATTACTGAATATGTGCAAAGTTTGCTTCATTTTCTGTGGAGTCCTGAATGTGCAAACATCAACTCACATCACGACTTCTGATATAAAATTGAGGTAATTCCATTTATAGAGCTTTTGGATGCGGCTGGGCATCGTACACAAGCTTCAGCAATACACGTAGGGTTTTGCTGAGGCTGAGGCGATGAGCCTCCAACAACAAAAAATACTTACTTTACGCTGCCTGTCAGTGGAGAGCTCCCCATACCCTCCAATTTCCATTTGCTTCGTTTATATTAGGATACTCCATGCCACACTCGTTTTAACGCAGTCTTAATAACAAGTGCTACCATCCCTCAAGAATTGTGGTCATTTGAGAATGATTGACCCAAGTCCATAATGCTGATTGGAGCCGAGTGATACTTGAAGAAATCAGAGAGAGCATCAGGTACACGCTATTTCCGTTTAGTTACAGCATGATAGCATTGCCGATGAAACCAGTCAAAACTTCCGTGACGGCCGAGAGTAGATGTATGGGGCGGTAATTGGGGAAATGAATTTATCCTGATTTTAATTCACAGGGCACACCTAGACAATGTTCCCCATTGCCCGTTATATGCAAGTGCTGCATCGTAACCAGTGTTACTTCCGGGGCACAAGTCTTGATTAATTCTTCTCGGATGTTGTCAGGGCCCACAGCTTTTTCTCCCTTCAGTATCTTCAGAGGTAATGTGATATCACATAAGTTGAATGGAACTGGTTAAAGATTGATATTTGGTGATGCTGAGGCCAGCATAGGATGCAATGGGTAGAGAATCCTAAGTAGAGAATCCTAAGCAGTGAATACTGAATCCTAATTTGAAAGAAGCACAAGTGGAACTGCTTTCCACCTCTAAAGAGAATATGCAGCTTTGGCGTGGAGGAGGTGCAATAGCAGATATTATATTTCGGCCAGTTGCAAGGAAATTTGAAACTTTAAAAGGCAGCTATTGTTAGAGGAAGTTGAAATAGTGCAAGGGGAATCTTGTTGACGGATGGAAACAGTTTGGTGCATTTTTCAAAATAGAAACAATAGAGGTCAAAACCAGATATGCCTTTGCTAAACTGGACATGCACGCACTGACTTGGAAATATGTGGCCGCAGCTTCACTGTCGCTGGGACAAATCTTGTAACTTATTTCCCAACAGCACTGTGAGTGCACTGACACCACATGGACTGCATCGGTGCAAGAAGGCGGATCATCAACACCTTCTCAAAATCAATTAGGGATGGCAATAAATGCTGGTTTAGACATGAACGATTAAAAAAAAGAAATGATTGTAACTGTGTTCTATCGGAGCTTCTCACGATGAACTGATCTAGTCCGCACTGAATCAAGTTATGAAAAAAGTAGCCTTACGTTCCCTGAAGGCAACACGACTTCACTGTAGCTGCTACAATGAATAGAATAACGACAGTTGTATTAAAGTGTATCAAGTCTCAGAGAGATTTGCAACCCGGTTGAAATTGATTATTGATCGTGGAGGCTGATGAGAAATTGGCTGCGATTTTCTGCATTTTTCAGGTGGTCAGTTGTAAAAACATTGCTTTAACCTGATCCCAATGTCCAGGCACTCGTCGTTTTTAATTGAAAAAAAACATTGTAACTCGGTTGCTTCTGTGGTCTCTGGGCATTTTACTACACGTCTGAACTCATGAAAGAAAACAGTCCATTTCATTAAAACAGGTTAGCAGCAGCTGCACTAATCTGTTTGTTACAGTAACTTCAATTGAAGTTTATTTTAAATTAATTAAGCAAGGTATCAAGACAACTAATCAGCTCTCTAGAGCCTGGCATGAGGTATAATAGTCACCATACTCAGTGGATTGCAGAGCACGCTCAGAGCTTCTGAAAGAAATGCATGCAGGACCAAAATGTCTGGTGTTTGCCATTTACTACCCCTTCCCTGCAGTTATCGGCGTTCCAGGTAAGACATTGTGGTTCCTTAGCAGTTGTGTTAAATTATTGTTTAGCTGCATAAATTCTCATAATTACACGTAGAGCTTCTTTATGTCACATACATGCCTTCTGCCGTTTCATGGAGTATAACGTTCCTGTCCAGGGGTATAACGTGCTTTGTTACAGGGAATAATTTACCCTCTTTTACAGCATAATTCATTCACTTTAACAGTATTAATTCGCCGCTTTAAAACTATGATAACTGTGCATTAACGACATAATTTCACGGTTTATTGTTCTAATTTCTCCCTCTTTAGCATTGCCATTTCACCGATTTACCAGCATAGTTTCTTCATATTACATATATTGTTGATAGCCTTTAGCTTCGATTGTCTTGTTGTGAAAGGTAGAATTTTATCCCTTCTATTATATTATTTCTTCCATCTTCGTCCAACATCTGATGATGAAAATGTGTTTTGATTGTACTATTGGCCCTGTTACTGTGGTTTAAAAAATAACGCTATCACAGTGTAAAAGGAATTCCATTGTGCTATTGTCAGTAAAATTTTGGCTGAATTAACACAAAGTTGTTGTGGTGTAAATTTAGTTCTATTGTGGCATTGACACATTCTCTGATGGTGATTTCTCACACAATGCAGATGAAGTTTGATTCTATTATTGGCTCTGTCACTTGGAGTGAATTCTCACGCTGTTAATAGTATGCAATTATATTCTGTCCGGTAGAATTTGACAGCAACAGAAAAATTCCGACCCATGAATCATTGCTTGAAATGTTTGAACCATAGAAGGATCTCCACTGAATTAAATGAATTTATATAATTAAGGAACATTATGAGCCACTGAAATGTTGAGACGTATAACAATGCTGTAATTGTCCTTTGCCAGTGACTCAGAGAGCTCAGTGCTTCTGTTCTCAGCCTCTAACAACGCCTGCTTCAGCCAGGCGCTCCTGTTCGAAATTCACTGCTGCTGATAGTGCTAAATTCATTATTGCTGAGCAGGGGATTTTCCTTTGTGCCGAGCATCCGACATTGTCTCTGACTGTTCACATCTTCGTGATTTTCTCCACATTAAGTGAAGCCCCAGAAGTGGCCTCATCCCTCACACGAGCCGTGTAATTTCCTTGCTTTAAATATCGAATACACGATAAATGTCATAATTTATCCCAATATCACAGTGCAGCACCAAGTAAATGCCACACATAGGAGGGCCTTTCGCCAAATGTCACTTCCTCATCTGCCAGTTCCACTGTTTAAGATCGACGCTGAAGACCTGAGTTTATGATCAGGCAAAGATCTCAGGTTTAACACTGTCTCCAATCCAAAGTGTCCCCTGCAAATTCGGAGATATGTAACTGCCCAGTGGCTTCCTTTTGCTTGAGGATGCTTATGAGCAAGTTGACGGCCGGTTTTTCTAACTCGAAGCGCATTTTTATTACCTTATCCTTTCACGTTATATGGGCCTTGCTGATTGTACAGCATTTATTTTCCATCTCTAAATGCCCTTGGGAAAGTGGTGGTGACTAGTGGTGGCAAAGTCTTATTGAACCACTGCAAGTCATGTAGTTATAGGTACTCCCAGAGTACAGCTAGGAAGGGATTTATAGGATTCTGACCCAATGAGATTAAAGGAATTGAGATATAGCAACAGGTCAGGTTGGTGTCTTGCTTGGAGGGGAACTTGCAGGTGGTGCTCCAATGTGTCAACACACACATTATATTAAACCGAATTGTTAGAATTATTTCCCATCAAGTTTCCTGTCTATCACACCAATTTGCCCTTGTCTACCGAGTTGGTAGAGGTCCCAGAATTGGAATATTCTGTTGAAGAAGCCTTGGTGAGTTGCTGCATTGCAACTTGTATTTTGTGCACACTTCTGCTCCTGTGTTTATCGGTGGTGGCGAGAGTGAATGTTGAAGGTGGGGGATGGGGTGACAATCAAGTAGGCTGTATATTTTTCCTGGATGGCGTAAACCTTCTTGAGTGTTGTTGGAGCCAAACTCATCCCGTCAAAATGAAAACATCCATTCAGCCGCCTGAATTGGGCCTTTTGATGGTGGACAGACTTTGTGGAGACAGGTGGTGAGTTACTCACACCTGTCCTGTTCTTCATCTGAAATATTTAAATTGCTGGTTCAGTTGGGCCTCTGGTCATTTTCTCAGCAAAGGTGTTCAGAAAACACTGAAAGCAGCCTCTGTGGAATAATTAGAGTTATAAACATTCTTCTTGTTATTTTCCGCACTTACTCTTGGTTATTTTGTTATTTAACTGCATCAATGCTTATTATATACCTATTTTCAGATTGAAACACTTATTATGTATTCGATGTTCTGGTGTCATCTATGATACGTTTTAAACATGTTGTTGTCCTCTATTGGCCTGATTCTCATATTCTGCATTATAATGCCATTGACTTGCCCTAGTTTCTTGATCTGGATGAGTATTTTTTATCCCAGTAAACAATTGTTCCTATCCAACTGAGGATCGCACCACAAAGTTTTAAATTTAACTCAGGATTATTTGAAACACATGACTATGTTAACAGCCGTTCTGATCTTTCTCTCCCTCTCTCTCTCTCTATTGCAGCGAACTTGGCAGTGGTTGTGATCCTCTGTCGAAGAAGGTGCCGTCTCTCCAAATGTATCACTTATTACCTGGTGTCCATGGCAATGACAGACTTGCTGGTCATGGTGACGGCGGTTATATTAAACCGAATTGTTAGAATTATTTCCCATCTTGTTTCCTGTCTATCACACCAATTTGCAGTTTTCGTGCTGCCTTAAATATGGCAGCAATTGACAGTTCTGCTTGGTTAACAGTTGCCTTCACCTTTGATCGTTTTGTGGCCATTTCTTGCCAGAAGCTGAAAATAAGATATTGCACTGAGAAGATGGCAGCATGGGGTATTGTAATCGTTTTGGTACTGACTTGCATAAAAAAAATATCTTCATATATTTTGAATTTGAACCGAGGTATATAATTGACAATAAAACCTGGTTCTGTGTCATAAAAGATATATGTTATACTTCGCCGACATGGGCAGCATTTGACTGGCTTCGTTCCATATTAACCCTTTGCCTCACATTCATTCTGATTTTACTGCTCAATGCTCTGACCGCCAGACACATTCTAGCGGCCAATCGAGCCCGCAGGAGACTCCGGACCCAGAGCAATGGGGAGAATCAGACTGACCCAGAAGTGGAGAAGTGGAGAAAGTCGATTGTTTTACTCTTTGCCATCTCGGGAACTTTTATCCTCTCATTTTTGATATTTCTTGTTAACATTGTCTATGTCCGAATTGCCAATGTTACATATTCCTCAGATTCTGATTCCAGTAAGGTCGCATTCATTCCCCAGCAATTTGGATATATGCTTCAGCTATTGAGTTCCTGCATCAACACCGTTATTTATGCTGGGACCCAGAGTAAAATCAGAGATGAGTTAAAGAATAAGGTGAAATATCCACTGAACCTAATTATTAAAGTATGTAACAATTGAGAATTCATCATGAACTGTACTTTGTATTGCAGCAGGGCATCCTGCTGACCATATCACTCTCAGGCTCGCTTCCAAAGTTCCCTCCCTTTAAATCCTTTATTCATTATGCGTTTTTAAGAATGTACAAGGAACGCAACATTAATGCACAATTAAACATGGCCATTTCTTCTCAGTTAGTTTCCAGTTGTTGTGCTGTGCTGAAACAGGGCCTTACATTTGCATCAGCCTCGATGACGCGGGATCGCAGTTGAGTTGGGAAGCACATGTGGAATGTTAGGGAGGCAGAGTTTTTTTATTATCATTATTTCATTGTATGTGAGCGCTGTTGACAATGGCATCTCTGGCGGTGCATCCATAACTTCCATTCTCTAGCCCGTGTCCTGGCTGCACTAATGGCGAGGATGAACTTCATCATCGTCCATGGGTGCACATATTTTCGCGAATCTCTGCGCAATGCTCACACGACTCCTGCAGCAGCAACTGCATCTGCAGCTTTGCTGATGGCACCAGAATGATGTCATCATTCTGAAGCTGATCATTGCTCGGCAGTCCGTCATGACGTTGGGATTGCTGCAACCTTCTGTGCTGTCCCCCATGGATCGTGACCCTGACCCTCCTTCCATCCCCCTTCCCAACATCCTGAATGGATCAGCGCTCCTGGAGGATTTGGAAGGAATTAGCTGAGAAGGACTCCCAACAATCTATTTACCTCCTCAGTGTTTGGATGGTCTTCTGCAGGCTTGGTATCTGGCGGCTCCTCTTCATGTCCTGCATTTCTTTGTCCATCAAAAGCTTAAATTTGACCATGTTGTGTTCGCTATCAGTGAAGTACTCCAGAACCACCACCTCAGCCACCTGTCCGGCTTCATTCCCCAGAATTAGGTCCAGCACTGCGCCGTCCCTTGTTGGAACCTGTACATAATGACGTAAAAAATTCGAACCATCAGTGCCATTGGTTCGTATAATTAAATTAAAGCATGTTTCATTTTGAACAGCTGTTTCATTAAAATCACAGAATCTCCCAATCCTTGGGCGTACCTTTGACCGGAAACTGAACTGGACCAGCCATATAAATACTATGGCTACAAGAGAAGGTCAGAGGGTGTGAATCCTGCCGAGAGTAACTCGCTTGTTGACTCCGCAAAGTCTGTTCACGATCTAAAAGGCACAAGTCACGGGCCTGATGGAAAGCTCTCCACTTGTCTGGGTGACTGCAGCTACAATAAAATTCAAGAAGCCTGACACCATTCAAGATGATGCAGGTCCCTTGATAATGCACTTGCTGCTGCCAATCTGGACCGTGCACTGATGTCAGGGAATTTCAAAGTCGAAATTTTTTCCACTCGGATTTTGTAATGAGCTAAGATAACAGCACAACTGCTTGATGAAAAATCGCATTGTACAAGTCACTGACATCTAAAGCGAGCAAGTCAGCATCTGAACTACATTGAGATCCGGGTCCCGAATACATTATCTCCCTCCCAGAAACATGATAGGGTCACCCTTGTCCGCACTTATCACCCCAGCAGCCTCCACATTCAAAGGATCATCCTCCGCCATTCCCGCCAACTCCAGCATGATGCCACGACCAAACATATCTTCCCTTCACCACCCACCTGGCGGAATTCCGCAGAGATAGTTCCCTCCGGGACACCCTGGTCCTGTCCTCCATCACCCCCTACACTTCAACCCCCTCCCACGGCAAATTCCCATTCAACCGCAGAAGGCGCAACACCAGCCCCTTTACTTCCCCTCTCCTCACCATCCAAGGGCCCAAACACTCATTTCAAATCAAGCAGCATATCATTTGCACTTCCCTCAATTTAGTATACTGCATTTGTTGCTCCCAAAACGGTTTCCTCTACATTGGAGAGACCAAACGCAAGCATTACCCAGACCTCCCTGTCGCTTGCCAATATAACAATCCACCCTGCTCTCATGCCCACATGTCTGTCCTTGGCCTGCTGCATTGTTCCAGTGAAGCTCAACGCAAACTGGAGGAACAGCAACTCCACTTCCGACTAGACACTCTACAGCCTTCCGGACTGAATATTGAGTTGAACAATTTTTGATCATGAACTCTCTCCTAGATCCCTACCCCCTTTCAGATCCCCCCCCTTTTTTCCCGATAATTTATATAGATTTTTCTTTTCCCACCTATTTCCATTATTTTTAAAAGCATTTCCATCCATTGTTTTATCTCTACCTTTTAGCCTTTTTCGATTCCTTCACCCCATCCCACCCCCACTAAGGCTATCTGTACCTTGCTTGTCCTGCTTTCTACCCTTAATTAGCACATTTCTTAGATTACTTCACCACCTTCAACACCACTTTGTGTTTTTGTCTGTGACATCTTTAGGTTATCTCCGCCTATCACTGGCCCTCCATCCAGCTCTACTTTTCCCACCTCCCTTACACCAGCTTATATTTCACCTCTCTTCTATTTTTACTTAGTTCTGTTGAAGGGTCATTCGGACTCGAAAGATTAACTGTCTTCCTCTCCGCCGATGCTGCCAGACCTGCTGAGTTTTTCCAGGTATTTTTGTTTTTGGTTTGGATTTCCAGCATCCGCAGATTTTTGCTTTTACCTTATCGAGAAGGGCTGGCCTGGAAATATGGAAATTAAGTTTGCAGTTTTCTGGTCTCCAGTTCTGATATAGCCTCACCTAAAAGCAGAATAGACATTGTAGGAGTGGTGCCGTTGCAATGATCAGATGACTGATCTGGAAGCTGATCAGTCGAGTGACTTTTAAGGGCTAATTTTAAGGGTTGGCTTTATTTAGGGGTTAATTTCGATCAAATTTCGATACAAAATCTAGCCTTTTGTTTAATTTAGCAAATGACTAAAAATTCTCTTTGGGTTGGGAAAAGTTGAGTTTTATTCATGCTCTAAAAGAGGAGTTTGCAGGCCCTCCATGGAGCTGCAGCTAGTTATATCGATAACTGGTCAGAATTGTTTTCCAAAAGCTTTAATCAGGGACCTTAAAAAGAGGCCTTCTTCAGTGCTGCTTGTCTGCACTGGAGTACTGCTTTGGCTTCAGTGGAGTGCTTATGTTGGAGTTTCACGAATGAGGGAGTTCGGTGATGAGGGGAAGAATGTGCT
This sequence comes from Cetorhinus maximus, assembly GCF_964194155.1. Lineage (NCBI taxonomy): Eukaryota > Metazoa > Chordata > Chondrichthyes > Lamniformes > Cetorhinidae > Cetorhinus > Cetorhinus maximus. Next base: position 53,423,911 of record NC_135901.1, on the reverse strand, counting down.
CCTCCCGTTTTCTACCTTTCCTCAGCATCCAACGGCTGACACTTACTACGTTACAGTAGAAGTAGCTGACGAATTTCATAGCAGCCCATCAAGCAGCAGTCAGAGAGGGAGCCGGGAGTTTACAGGGAAAATTAAAGGTTACGTCACAGGATTCCCATAAGTTGCTTAGTTGCTGAGCACAGGCCTTTCTGGCACAGAGAAGGCGATTGGTGAGTGACAGGTGAGTTATTGTATTATACCATACTGCCGTAAACACTTCACATAAACTTAAGGTATGTCAGAGCAGCACGGCAATGTGGAATGTGCATCGTGCAAGATATGCAAAGTTCCGCAGCTACAAAGTGCCCTCGATGAGAACATCTGCAGGTGCACATCGCCAGCTGCAGAAACTTGAGCTCCGGGTTGTGCAACTCGAGCAGCGGCTGAGGATTACATAGTTAGAACGTTTCAGAGAGGTGGTGACACTGCAGCTAAGAAGCACACAGACAGTGAATGGATGAGTGACCACCAGAGCATCTAAGCGAACCAGCAGGTCTTGTAAGAATCCCGTGAGGATATCTTGCTCACTAACGGTTTCCCATTTTGCATAGTGGTGAGCTATTTGGTTCCTCCGAGGATTGCAGCAAGTGTTCACTTAATCGGATTCGCCACTGGCTCAGCTGCACAGGAGCGCAGGAGGAGTGCAAGCCCTATAGTGGTAAGGATCCCATAGTTAGGGGAGCAGCCCAGCGTTTCTGCGACTGTATACGTAGCTTCAGGGTGGGAATTCCCCGCCTGGTGCCAGGGTCTAGCATTTCACAGGGCGGCTGCACGGTATTCTTTTAGGGGAGGCTGAACAGCCGGAAATCGTGCTCCACATTGGGAAGAATGACATGGATAGAAAAAGGGATGAGGCTCTGAAAGCTGAGTTTAGGGAGATAGGAATGAAATTAAGAAGCAGGACCTCAAAAGCAGTCAACTCAGGGTTACTCACATGCCAGATGCTAGTCAGCATTACAATAGAAAGATTGAGCAGTTCAACACGTGGCTGGTGAAATGGAGTAGGAGGGAGGGCTTTTGATTTCTGAAGGATGGGACCGGTTCTAGAGGAGGTGGGAATGTACAAAATGAACGGGTTATACCTTAAGGTGGCTTGGACTAATGTTCTGCAAGGAAGGTTTTCTATTGCTGTTGGGGATGGTTTAAACTATTTTGGCTTCCATTGGGGTGGTGCGGGGGAGTCGTGGGAACCTGAGGGAAATTCAGAATGGGGAGCAGAAAAACTGGCAGTGGGAACTAGTAATAACTAATAAGAAGGGTATATCAGAGATTAATAAAAAGGTAAATAGATTAGTTGGAGAGGTTAATAGAATTAGAGTAGGATATAGAAAGTCATTAGAGGTGGTCAGAATGAGAGGGAAGTACAAAAAGCCTAAATCAGGGCTAATGTGCATATATGCGAACGCACAGATGGTCCTCAATGGGATTGCTGAAGTACAGGCAGAGGTTGACAAATTAAAACGTGACATGGCTTTCACAGGGACCTGTCTCAAAGAAGGGCAGGACTTGGCGTTCAGTATTTCTGGGCATTCCTTCGGGTCGACAGGAAAGGAAAAGAAGTCTGTGTGCACATGCGGGCAGGGCGGGTGGGTGTTGCGTGGCGAGTGGAGGGGTTGATTGCGAAGTGGCTGAATTGAATAAAGAAGGCATTACATTAGTGGAGATTGAGGATATTCTAGACTGGTCAAAGACATAATCTCCCTGGCTAGAGTTCAGGAATGATAAAGGTGAAATATCATTGATCAGCGTATTGCAGACAATATCAACGTATATTCCATTGAAGGTGGAAGGAAAGAAAAATGAATACAGAGCGCCTTGGGTAATGTGAAAAATAAAGGTGAAGATGAAAGAATGGAGTGCACGCACGACAGGTGTCTGGTAGAAAATGCTATGGAGTATAGGGCTGAATTTAGAAGGACTAGGAGGGTAGTGAAAAATGAACTAATAAGAAAACCGAAAATAGAGCTTGAAAAGGACCTAGAAGCTAACAGAAGGGCGAATCCCAAGATCTTCTATGAGCATTTGAATAACAAAAGGGTGGCAAAGGACATAGTAGGGCTGATTATAGGTAAAAAGGGGGACTTGCAAGTGGAAGCAGGAGAAATAGCAGAGCTATTTAATAAATGCTTTGCATCTGCTTTTAGAAAGGAAGAAGATATTGCCCTGGCCGAGGTGAGACAGAAGGTAACTGATACACTAGAAGAATTTATGATTGAGAATGAGGTAGTGTTAGGTTATTTTAGTAAAAAAGGATAGGGTACCAACACCGGATGAGATGCATCCAAGGGATAGAGTGAAGTGAGGGAAATTGCAGAGACACTAATGATATTCCTTCAGTCTTCCTAAGACACGTGGGTGCTGCCAGAGGACGGGAGAATTGTGAATGTCACACTCCAGTTCAAAAAGGTGGGCAATGATAAAGCCAGCAAGTACAGATCTGTTGGTTGAACTTCACTGGTAGGTAAGCTTCTAGAAAATATAGTTTGGGAGAAAATCAATAGTCACCTAGACAAAGTGCATGATAATTAAGGAAAGCCAGCACTAAATAATTAAGAGGAAATCATATTTAACTGACTTGCTGGAGTTTTTTGGGGACGTAACAGACAAGGTAGATAAGGGTAAAGCTGCTGTTGTGGTGTATATGGATTCTCAAAAGACATTTGCAACAGTGCCACATAACAGACAATGAGCAAAACTCAAGATCATGGAATTAAAGGGAACTCAGGGACCCGGATAAGAAATTTGCTGAGTTGCAGAAAACAGAGTGTAATGATACATAGTTTTTTCTCAGATTGGAGGAAGGTTTGTAGTGGAGTTCCCAGGTGTCAGTGCTGGGACCCTTGTTCTTCCTGATATATATTAATGACCTAGACTGTTGTTTGCAGGGTATGATTTGAAAAGTTTCTGATGAGATGAAGATTGGAAATGTTGCAAACTGTGATGATCATGGTCTTGAAATTTAAGAGGACATGAGCATGTTGGTGTATTAGGCAGACAAATAGCAGATAAAGTTCAATGCAGAGAAGTGGGAGGTGATTCATTTTGGAAAGAGGAAAATGGAGAGAGAGTATAAGGTAAAGGGAGCCATTCTATATGAAGTGCATGAACAGAGGGACCTTGGTGCATATCTGCATAAGTCCTTGAAGGCGCAGGGCAGATTTGAGAGGACAATTAACAAAACATATAGCATTTTATGCTGTATTAATAGGGACATTGAGCACAAGAGTAAGGGTTTCATGTTGAAATTGAATAAGACACTATTTAGGCCTCATCTGAAGGACTGAATCCAGTTCTGGGCGCCATATTTGAAGGAACATGTGAATTCATTGGAGAGAGCACAGAAGAGATTCACAAGAATGATTCTAGCAATGATGAACTATAGCTCTGAGGATATCTTGGAGAGGTTAGGACTGTTTTCCTTGGAGAAAAGCAGGGTCAGAGGAGGTTTGATGGAGATAGTCAAGATACTGATGGATATGGACGGGGTAAATAGTGAGAAACTGTTCCCAGTCAAAAGAACTTCAAGAACTAGATGCACAGACAGAAAATAAGTTGCAAAACGAGTAAATATATTGTGAGGTTTTTTTTTCACCCAGAGGGTATTTGTCGTTTGCAACGAGCTCCCTGAAAGAGCGGTGGAGGCAGTTTCGATCGGGGTATTCAAATGAGAATTGGTTTGCTATCTGAAAAAGAAATGATGTGCAAGGTTGCCGGGATAAGGCAAGCGATTGGGACTTGGTAGAATGCCCTACCAGAGAGTTAGTGCAGGCTCGTTGTGCCGAATGGTGTCCATCTGCACTGTAAATCCTATGTGATTATGTGTTTCAGATCGTTGATAGTCACTGCACAGGTTACTAGGGCCACTACAAATCAAATAAACATTGGAATTTATATGTGAAGCAATGTAACAAAAACAGATTAGTTGTGTTGCAATTGTCTCCAGCTGTGGATGAACAGCACTTAAAGCAATGTGCACACATATGACAATTGTACTATATATATATAACCATGTTTATATTGGTACTTGAGGAAGTGCAAGGTGATCATAAGGATGATAGTCGAAGGAAGTGAAAATACTTATCAGGAAATGGTGTATTTTTAAATGGCAGGTTACTCCAGTAAAGGTAAGGAAAAACGGTGACTGAGAATGGTCTTAAAGGTTATGAACTGGATTTATAAGTTATTTTTGAGTAAAACGTTCCCCCTTGTGGGGAGATAAGAACAGCGCGCCCTAAATATAAAACTGGCAATGACGTATTATTAGAGAATTCAGGAATAAACTATGTTTACCCAAAAAGTGGCAAACATATAGATGTGACCCCGACAGTCCTTGAAGGAATAGCTTAGGCTTTAAGAGGAAGCTAGAAAGGATTCTCGGAAGCGGCTAAGAAAGGAAGGAGTATGGTGAGATTTATAAGTACAGGCAGAGGCAAAACCAAAGAGATCATGGTGAAAATCTATAAAAGTTTAGTTCTGCCACAACTGCAATATTGTACCCAATTCTGGGCATCGCACGTTAGAAAGGACGTGAAGGCCTAAGAGAGGGAACAAAGATTTAGAAGAATGGTTCCAGGTCGAGGGACGTCAGTTATGACGATAGATTGGATAGTTTTTTTTTAAAGAAGGAAAATCTGATGATGTGTTATGAAGATATTGAACATCACGAGGTATCAGGTTAGGCAGAATCCATTTCCATTGTCATAGGAAGAGCGAACCAGAGGTCACGGTGTTCGAATGAATGGCAAAAATACCAATTTGAAATGAGCTAAAAGATTTTGATGCAGCGAGTGATTAAGATCTGGAATGGGCTACCTGAGAGTTTGGTTGAGGCAGATCCAAACGTGGCTTTCAACAGTGTGGCAAAATTATCCAATAAGACAAAATGCAGGGCTACGGGGCAATCAACGGAAGTCGGATTAGCTGAATTGCTTTTGCAATTAACTGCCATAGACAGGAGAAGCTGAATGCATCCACCGCACCCACCCTCCCCCCCACCCCCCGCCCCCCTCCCCAACCTGTGCCTTAAACCCTGTACTATTATATCATTCTATAACCTGAGTGATGGAAAACTGATTGAGATCGGTGGCAGAGTTAAAAAAAAATGGGAGAGTATCATCGATATCGAGCAGCTGGACTGCATTGTAAAGAATTACAGTTCCTGCTGTGTTGCAGGATCATTGTTAATCTGTCTAACAGTGTATGCAGTTTCCAGCTCTCTTTTTCACCACAACAACTGCATTTCATTACCTTTTGGGGGTATTTGTTATCGATGTGTTACTCTCTCTAGATGTCCGAATTATACTTTATAAAACGGTCTATTTCAGGGCACATCATCAAGAAATTGAATTGTTTGTTCAGTTATCCGGAACTAATATCCAAGCTGATGCTACCTAATTGCATCATGACTGATAAATAAGGGATCGCTTCTGTCACAGAGCACACGTTGTGAACATTTCGAGTAAACAGGTTCATACATAAAATGCACTCACCAGCAAATGGCCCGTTATTTGCCATATACTATCCTCTACTTGCAGCTATCGGGGTTCCAGGTGAGATGTTCAGATAACCGTACAGTTTATTGTTTAATTCTCTGTTCGGATTTGTCTGCATGCATTTCTAAATTACGGCTTTTGGAGTTTTTTTTCCCTGTGAGCCAACTTTCTATTGTTGTTTCAGGATGTTGTTTTGCTTATTTTTTGAATGTTTTGGCTCGCCAAATAACTCTCAACTTTACACCCAGACCAGCTCTATCTGCAGCTTCAATGGTTTTATATTTAGTGATGTCAGATTTTTATTTTAAAAATTGCACTAGCTTTCAAAATTCCGAGCAGAGTGAAGCAACCAGGACCCATCCCCGAAATCGTAAATAATAATTCAATCCTCCATGAATCCTATCAGATAATTAAGGTACCGGGCTCATTCAGCGATCTCATAATACTGGTTTAACCTTGTTAAATGCTGACACAGATTGGCACAAACCTATCCTAACACCGAACGAACAATACTATTTTCAACCTTCTGAAAACCTGCCAAGAGTGACTCAACACGGATCTGAAAGCGACCAGATCAAATTATTTTATCACTCTGTAAATATTGACAAATATTCATGTAGACTGACAGTGTTGGGTCGAACGTGGACTGATGTTCATATTTAAACGTGATTTAAATGTTGAGAATGAGTTTAAAACAAGCTTGGTTCTTACAGCAAGCTGACAATAATAGTTTAGCCAAATTAGTATTTTCTTGAATCACCTTCCTCCCTGGTGCAGGGCAGTTCAAGTTTCATTGTGTCCTACTTTCAGGAGCTTAGAAAGCATATAAGAGGCTGACATTAGAACGTGACTGTGCTTCACAGCCGGAATTAAATACACCTATATCTATTCCTTGCTCAGAATTCTGTTTCGGTTACACAATTCACAGTAACAGCTCCAGGGACCTCCTTCGAAATCGAGCTGACTTTCTTCCATCTGCTGCGGGTGCCTGGGGTAAACGGTTCCAGCTCAATTGAGCTTTTCTTTTTAACTGACATTTTGAAGTTGAATCATCCATTATTGGATATTATCAATGGTGTATCTTGCTATTTCAATATCTTTAGCTTGTGTACAGCATGTTATGCTGGCATAGAGTGTATCAGGTATGAGCCTGTGGATAGAATGATCACCTTTTAATTATTTTTTTGCCTTACTGTCCAACGATTGAGGCAACTTGGACGATATTTCAGATATATTTCTAGGTGCACTACTTTGATGTTTGGTTGGCGCACAAGACCCGCACCATTTGTGGTCGTTGAAAATTGATTGTCAACGCTCTAATGCAACATGACCTGGAAAGAGCTATTGCTCGATTTGACAGTGTTAAGTTAAAGTCCCATGTCCGCCCTTCTGATATATTACAACAGACAGTATTTTTACCAATTCAATCAACAATTTAACGAATTACTGAAAAGTCTTGCTAAGTAATTAAAGTTAGCACTTCACTTTGATTACTATTGACAGAAAATGATAATTTAGTTGATTTGTTTAAGATGGAAGTGTCTATCCCTGAATGTAGCCAGCATTGTAATTTGCTTTGTGTTATATTGTAAATAATTAAATAATTCGTTTATTCAACATTAAATAGTTCGCAGTGTCTAATAATTAGGCTGCATAAATATCAAGGGTGAATCTAGGACCAAAGTTCAGATCAAGGCATTCTATTAATCAGTTCAAATAAAGCGGTCAATGAGCGGCCGATTCACACCTGGCCTCCTTTTCTTTCTGAATGACTTCTAACTCGATCAACAATTGGGTTCCCAAACCTAAGCTTGAACTGGCAATTCGCAATCTCTTATGTATAAGAAGGCTCTATTTGCCATTTCTAAAATTACTTTCGACATTTGCCGTAGCATTTAAGTTCTGTGCTTGCTGAATTTAGCGTCGTCGCTACATTGCCCACACCAAAAGCTCCTAACCATTTTTCTCGCATGTCACAAGTCACCTGTCACTGAGCGATCCTTTGTTGCAAGTGCAGTTGTTTCAGCGATACCTGAAACGATGGCCCTGACATATGACGATAATTGTCAGAAATATCTGTGTTTTCCAACACTGGTGCCTCAGCTATTACCGCGAAGAAGAAATTTCTGTTCATTGCTACCATTACCTGGTTTCAAGAGGCACTGGAAGAATCGCTGCATCATTAATCGATTTGCCAATAACTCATTGTAGAGTCATTCACTGTCGAACTGTCTTTGTGATTTTCCTGATGCCTTAATACCAGAATATCTCTCTTGCTCGTGATGATTTAACATTAATTAAGTTGGTCTTATTCAATTAAAAGTTAAGGTTCATTATTGATTAATCACTATCTCCTCGCCACCAGGTTTAATTTCATTCAGCTGCCTTTCCTTGTATAAAATTCAAACGGTTATGACTTCAGATCCAGCCCAGCACAAAAGGTTTTCCTGTTATAATTCATTATTCAGTAAATCTGTGCGACCTGGTTCATATTAATACAAATAGTAGAGATCTTATACATATTACACTAAATCTGGCAAAACTAAAACTATTCATTTTAAACTAATCTAACTTTTGGTTCCTTTTTGCAGCTAACATAATGGCAATTGTAACCCTGTCTCGCGGAGGTTGTGGTCTCGCTAGATGTATCACTCGGTAGCTGCTGTTCATGGCGGTGACGGATCTCCTGGTCATCATCACCGCTGTGATAGTGAATAGAATAGGTGGCATCTATTTCAGAAATAGCTTCCTGTCCAGGACATCAGCTTGTACCGTCAGTACTGTGCTTATTTATTCATCTCGACACTGCTCCGTCTGGTCAACCGTGGCTTTCACCTTTGATCGATTTGTGGCCATTTGTTGCCAGAAGCTGAAACCAAAATACTGCACGGCTAAAACTGCGGCTGTGGCCATAGCAATGATTTGTGTCCTGAGTTGTTTGAAAAACATCCCCTTCTTCCTCACATATGAGCCTCTATATATAATTAATAACGTGGCCTGGTACTGCAACAGGAAACCTATATTTTATGCTTCACCCATATGGACAACTTTTGACTGGTTTGATCGGCTATTAACACATGCGTCGCAGTCTTCCTTGTCATGCTGCTCAATGTTCTCACTGTCAGACACATTGTAGCCGCCAGTAGAGCCCGCAAAAGACTCCGAGTCAACAGAAATGTAGAGAATGAGCGGGATCCTGAGATGGAGAGCAGGAAAAAATGCATAATTTTACTCTTCACCATCTCTGGCAGTTTCATTCTCCTGTGGTTAACGTACGTTACCAATTTTTTGTATGTTCGAATTACAAGAACTGGCTATTTCACGGGTTTCAATTTCACGAATCCAAAGTTTATCCTACAGGAATGTGGAAAAATGCTTCAGCTTCTGAGTTGCTGCACGAATACCTTTATTTATACAGTGACTCAGCAGAAATTCAGGCAGGAGTTGTGGAACACATTGAAGTATCCATTCCAATTAATTGTTAAATTAGTTCAATAATAGAACAACCAATTGAAACAGTCAACCTCCTAGAAGTTCCACCTTGTCCTCTTGCCTATCCTTTCTCCATAGCTATCCGTCCATTGTCAACACTATTTTGCTCATATTAAAGACATATACTGATCTTTATTTGTCACTGACCCCTCATTTCTCGTCCGTGCTGACTCTTTACGTGAAATAAGGAGGGATAACTCAGTTTTTGTTTCGGGCAAGTGTGGTCCTTGAGGTGGAAGCTGTCATGTGTCATGTCTCTTACATCGCCAGAGGTTTGTGGGTTCAAGCCGTACTCTATGCTGACATTCAGTGCATTACTATGGGAGTCCTGCATTGTCAGGTGCGGTCTCTGAGATGAGAACAGGGTCGGTCTTCACTCTCGGTTGCTTGTTAAAGGTGCCACGAAGCAAAGAAAGATGACTTCTCCGGTGTCGTAGCCAAGTATCACTAGAATTTAATATCTGGTAATTTATTTTATGTTTGTGTATTTTCAAAGTGCACACATTTGCTGCTGCTTTTCTACACATTATAGTAATGAATGCATTTCAAAAACTATTTCGTTGGCCAAAAAGCACTTTGCAGAATTCCTTAATGACATAGTGGGTAAGATCAAAAACAAAAACAGAATTACCTGGAAAAACTCAGCAGGTCTGGCAGCAAAGGCAGAGAGGAAAAGAGTTGACGTTTCGAGTCCTCATGACCCTTCAACAGAACTGAGTAACATTAGGAGAGGGGTGAAATATAAGCTGGTATAAGGTGGGGGGGGGGGGGTGGTGGGGGGTGAAGGGAGAGAAGTTGGGGGGTGGTTGTTGTAGGGACAAGAAAGCAGTGATAGGATCAGATAATCAAAAGTTGTCACAAAGGAACAATGTGGTGTTGAAGTTGGTGATATTATCTAAGAGAATGTGCTAATTAAGAATGGATGGCAGGACACTCAAGGTACAGCTCTAGTGGCGGTGGGGTGGAAAGACTGACAGGTCATTACAAGTATAGATTTAAAAATAATGGACAAAGGTGGGAAAATAAAAATCTATATAAATTATTGGAAAAAACAAAAGGGAGGGGGAAGAAACGGAAAGGGGGTGGGGATGGAGGAGGGAGTTCAAGATCTAAAATTGTTGAATTCAATATTCAGTCCAGAAGGCTGTAAGGTGCCTAGTCAGAAGATGAGGTGCTGTTCCTCCAGTTTGCGTTGGGCTTCAATGGAACAATGCAGCAAGCCAAGGACAGACATGTGGGCAAAAGAGCAGCGTGGAGTGTTAAAATAGCAAGCGACAGGGTGGTTTGGGTCTTTCTTGCGGACAGACCACAGGTGTTCTGCAAAGCGGTTGCCCAGTTTACGTTTGGTGTCTCCAATGTAGAGGAGACCACATTGGGAGCAACGAATGCAGTAGACTAAGTTAGGGGAAATGCAAGTGATATGCTGCATGTTCCTGCCCCACGGAAATCATTTCTTGTTATCTTGACTCCCTTCTCTCTCCCCTTGTCCAGTCCCTTCCCACCTACATCCGTGATTCTTCTGACACCTAACGTCCTATCAACGATTTCCAGTTCCCTAGCCCCAACCGCTTCCTCTTCACCATGGACGTCCAATCCCTCTACACCTCCATCCCCCATCAGGATGGTCTGAGGGCCCTTAGCTTTTTCCTTGAACAGAGGCTGGAACAATCCCCATCCACCACTACTCTCCTCCGTCTGGCTGAACCTGATCTCACACTGAACAATTTCTCCTTTAACTCCTCTCACTTCCTCCAAATAAAAGGTGTGGCTATGGCTACTCACATGGGCCCCAGCTATCCCTGTCTCTTTATGGGGTATGTGGAACATTCCTTGTTCCAGTCCTACTCTGGCCCCCTCCCACAACTCTTTCTCCGGTGCATCGATGATTACTTTGGTGCTGCTTCATGCTCTCGTCGAGACCTGGAAACATTTATTAATTTTTGTTCCAATCTCCACCCCTCCATCATTTTCACATGGTCCATCTCTGACACTTCCCTTCCTTGACCTCTCTGTCTCAATTTCTGGTGATAGACTGTCCACCAATATCCAGCACAGCTACCTCGACTACAGCTCCTCACACCCCGCTTCCTGCAACGACTCCATCTCATTCTCTCAGTTCCTTTGCCTCCGTCGCAACTGTTCTGATGATGCCACTTTCAAAAACAGTTCCTCTGACATGTCCTCCTTCTTCCTTAACCGAGGTTTTCCTCCCACGGTCGTTGAGAGGGCCCTCAACCGTGTCCGGCCCATCTCCCGTGCTTCCACCCTCACACCTTCTCCTCCCTCCCAGAAACATGATAGGGTCCCCCTTGTCCTCACTTATCACCCCACCAGCCTCCGCATTCAAAGGATCAACCTCCACCATTTCCGCCAACTCCAGCATGATGCCACCACCAAACACATCTTCCCTTCACCCCCCCTGGCGGCATTCCATAGGGTTCGTTCCCTCCGGGACACCCTGGTCCACTCCTACGTCACCCCCTACTCCTCAACCCCCACCTATGGCACCTCCCCATGTCCACACAGAAGATGCAACACCCGCCCCTTCACTTCCTGTCTCCTCAACGTCCAAAGGCCCAAACATTCCTTTCAAAGGAAGCAGCATTTCAGTTGCATTTCCCTTAACTTAGCCTACTGCACGCATTGCTCCCAATGCGGTCTCCTCTACATTGGAGAGACCAAACGTAAACTGGGTGACCGCTTTGCAGCACCTGCGGTCTGTCCGCAAGAAAGACCCAAACCTCCCTGTCGCTTACCAATTTAACACTCCACCCTGCTCTTTTGCCCACATGTCTGTCCTTGGCTTGCTGCATTGTTCCAGTGAAGCCCAACGCAAACTGGAGGAACATCACCTCATCTTCCGACTAGGCACTTTACAGCCTTCCGGACTGAATATTGAATTCAACAATTTTAGATCTTGAACTCCCTCCTCCATCCCCACCCCCTTTCCGTTTCTTCCCCCTCCCTTTTGTTTTTTCCAATAATTTATATAGACTTTTCTTTTCCCACCTATTTCCATTATTTCTAAATCTATACCTGTAATGCCCTGTCGGTCTTTCAACCGCAACCCCACTAGAGCTGTACCTTGAGTGTCCTGCCATCCATTATAAATTAGCACATTCTCTTAGATAATATCACCACCTTCAACACCACATTGTTCCTTTGTCTGTGACATATTTTGATTATCTGCTCCTATTACTGCTTGCTTGTCCCTACAACCACCACCACCCCAACTTCTCTACCCCACCACAGCTTCCCCCTCCACCTGAAACCAGCTTATATTTCACCCGTCTCCTGATATTACTCAGTTCTGTTGAGGCGTCATGAGGATTCGAAACGTCAACTCTTTTCTTCTCCGCCGATGCTGCCAGACCTGCTGAGTTTTTCCAGGTAATTCTGTTTTTGTTTTGGATTTCCAGCATCCGCAGTAGTTTTTTGTTTTTATTATTATTGGTGGGTACGATATTTGTTCCTCTCAGATTGGAGCAGCTCTCTTGTTCTCTGGTCGTTTGTCCCAGCTCGTGGCGCATTCCCATGGACAGACAGCTTTCTGTCGTTCCACCATTAAAAAATACCAAATTTTGTGAGAAAGGCTAAGCCAAATTTATATATTTACTATTCAATCATACGATCTGAGCACCATTTTTTTCCCAGCCCCATTTGCCCTTGTCCTTCTTCAGAGGGCATTTAAGAATCAACCAAATTGCTTTGGGTCTGGTGTCAGATGTAGGCAAGAGCAGGTAAGGACAGCATATTTCCTTCCCGAAAGGGAGGACATTTTTGAACCAGATTCGATTTTACAGCAGTTCACATTATCACACTTTTAATTCCATGTTTAAAAAAAAAATCAAATTCTACCATCTGAATTCGAACCCAGGTTACCAATCCCCAGATCTCTCGGTCAGTGGTCTAGTGATAACACCCCTACGACATCGCCTCTCCAATGAAAATTTAACACTGGAGCCACTGAGCTTTTCTCTCGAAACTAAAAAAAAGCTTGCCCCACCTTGCAGGGATATAATGTAAAGTTGTTTTTGTTGAAAAAGGCAATTTGTCGAAGCCTTTCGCCTTGCACTTATCAGGACAATTGCAAGAATACCAATGTTAGGGGAACCAACAACTTTATACTGCAGGAGGACAGATGAGTTGACAAGTGTACTCTGATTGGCAGAGACGTTGCCATGAAGAATGCAACAGTTAATGGCGACTGACAGATAACTGCAAGGCAATGTTTGAAAGTTAAACCAGGCAGCTTGACTCTGACTGGTGAAGGCATTTCCCCAAGGAATGGATCAGCGAATGATTGTACCTCATCTTGTTACGCTGCAACAGGCGCAATGTGTATTCTGTCAGCAAAGAACAGGGCCCTTTGTATTAAATATAGCTAGCTTACATTTTTCAGTATCGTTTCAGCACTGCTCACGTTTTGTGCTACCAAACTAGTATAATTATTTTTCTCTCCTTTTTTCAATGACTTTAAATCGTAAGCTTCAGTCTACAGCAATGAATGTGCTATCAGCGCCTAGCTGAAACATACCATTTAAAACTTGAACAGCTACACTTGTTTTCAAGATCCCGGTTGTTTCCACCTCGAATTAATACAACGGATGGGGAATAATTAATTTGCGGCCCGCAAAGGCCACACAGCCACAAACCTCGTTATATACTACAGAACTGAATTCTAGAGGTGAGGTCAGAGTGGCTGCATCGGGCATCAAAAAATAATTTAACACAGTGTAGCCTCCAGAACACGAGCGAAATGCAATTCAATGGGAATGAGAGGAACAGCTCTCCACTGGTTGGAGACACATATAGCAAAAGGGAAAATGATTGCTAAAGTTGGAAGCTGATCACGTCAGTCCACGTGCATCGCTGCAGACCTTGCACGGAATAGTATCTTATGGTCAACAATTTTCAGCTCTTTCATCAATGATGTTCCATCCATCATATGGACAGAATTAGAGGTAATCGTCGACGATTGCACAACGTTCTGTAACATTTCCGACTCCTCAGATATTGAAGCAGCTGGGCGCATGTGCAACAAGACCTGGACAACGTTCAGGCTTAGGCTGATATGGGTCAATCATACCTCTGCAGCACGAGTGTCAGGCAATGACGATCTCCAACACGAGAAAATCTAACCATCTCCCCTTGCCCTTCAATTGCATTGTTTTCGCTGAATATGTCACTGTCATCATACAGAGGGTCGTCATTGACTAGAAACTGAATTGGAACAGCCATGTAAATATTCTGGCCGTAATAGCACGTCAGTGGCTGAAAATTCTGCAGCAAGTAACTCATCCCTTTACTCCCCAAAGGTTATCACCTGGAATGTGCAAGTGAGCTGAGCAATGGAATGCTCTCAATTTACCTGGATGAGCACAGCGTCGGCAACATTCAGGGAACTGGACACCATCAAGGCAAAGCATCCCACTTGACCTGCACTACACTCACCACCTTCAACATTCACCCCATCCATCACCGGTGCACAGTAGCAGCACCGTGTACCATTTACAAACTGCACTGCAGAAGCTCACCAAGACTCCTTCTACAGCACCTCACGAACCAGTCACCTCTACAACCTAGAAGAACAAGGGAAAACCACCACCTGCACGTCCCGGACTTCTCATACCCCCAACCCCGCCCTCCTCGAAGCTACAAACCATCCTGACTTTGAACTATATCGCCATTCCTTCACTGTGAATGGGTGGAAAACTTTGCCTTCCCTTCTTAATAACACTGTGGGTGTACATTCTTTAGATGGAGGGCAACTGTTCAAGAAGGCGGCTCACCGTGACCTTATCAAGGACAATTAAATATGTTCAATAACTGTTGGCCTGGCCAGCGATCCTCGCATCCCGTGAAAGAACGAAAATAAAACAAAATCAGTTAATCCTCTTAGGTACCATATGTTTTCCACCCTCTAATCCCGTAAATGCACCGAGAAAAAGCCTACCAGATGCAAACTCTCATCATAATAATGTGGCGATTTCAGCCCGAATTTAATTTGCTGCACTCCCTTCAAAGTCATTCCAGAATTGCCTTGGTGCAATGCCTAGAACTGAGCACCAGCGGGACTCGAGCTTTATATGAATGTACCACAACTTCTACTCTTTGTGTTCAAGATAATCTGTCTAAAAAATTTCATATTCCATTGGTCGTTCTGAATACTGCTCTTACTGGACGTTTTTATTTTCTGTATTAAACTTAAATTTCTTGACAAGGACCATGAATCTTGAATGCTCCTCTGGAGCTCACAGCTCCTCAAAAGGCAGAAAATATCACGATCTATTTTCGCAGCGTCGAAGTTAATTACCTTACACGTGCCCAATTTGCCATCCAGGCACCGCACTTTTTCTCAGTTTCCAATTAAATCTCAGCGTTTTGGGAACAAACGCACTCCTTCAGTACTTCCTGAAAATGCATCTGATCCAACACATGATTTTTCCTTGCTCTTCTATGCAAGGCGATAACATTTCTACGGGGAATCGAAGACATTCAACATGGGATTCATGAGTTGGAAACGCTACATTAAATTGCTGTTGTGTTTACTTATTGAAAATGTGTCTTATAATTACTCTCAAATGATACTTCCAAGTCCCTGTATAACTGGTGAAGTTATATTGCTAATTATAATTTGGAGGTACACTTCCTTTATTTATTTCCAGAATTTCCAGGTTTTCCGTTACACAATAGTGATGTTGAACTCTTTCGCAATTAACTTGTCCATCTTGGTTACAATGAGGTATTCCGAACAGACATTCTGACTCTTCGGTGAAAATATGTCACCACACCTTCCCCCACCACAGCCCCAGCCGATACCTTGTATAGGCCTCTTTCTACATTCCCCTGACAGCAGTAACTGTTCCAGATAAAGAATTGCACCAAATGTTTTGAACCTTCTTTTCAAACGGGATGGAATAAGAAACCTCTGGTTAGGATGCATGTGAAGCACTGTGGTCATTTCAGGGTACCGCACCTCAGGAGTTTCTGGACCTTAGATACTTTGCAGCTCAGATTAAACACGATCACGCCGGGACTAAGAGCTAATTTGTGAGAACAAAATACATAAATCTGTTTTGTATTCCTGATGATAGAGGCATGTAATATTTATTATGATTAAGAGGCCCTTAATATTTATGGTGACGGCTACACAGATTGATTTTCTTCTGTTAGGTGTGTCCTGGTTATTTTAAATGTAAGCTAAGTCATTCATGGATGATATCAAGACAATTTTCGTCACACAAATTACAAAGAAAATCCGGAATTTGCTCCAGCAAAAAGATGTTATGGAATGTTGAATCTGAAATATCAAATCTCTCGTTGATCGATCGTGTCCAGCGATGGTATTGAAGCGTTTTATCAAAAAAGTTGAATGGAATTTTAAACCCGCATGAAACATCATTTAACTGAATGGCATAGCAGCCTCGCGGAGCTTGATATGGTACTATGCATCTAAACTATCCATGGCTCGGAAATGCATGCTAAACAGTGTGTAAGCTACGAATGGCAAAACCTTCACATCTTTTCAAAGGAAATCCCATCATTGAACTATCTGCTGGATCGAGTGAGTGCAAAATCTTATCATCCTCAAATTTAGCCAATTATTGAGAAGCAAGGGCCATCAATTAATAGCCTGTAGGAATGGGATATAAACAAAGGGGCTAAATTGATAGACATGGCTCTGTTGATAACAATATGTTGTGGTCACTTTGACAAACGGACCACAGGAGTCTCAGCTACAGTGATGACCTTGTTGCCAGTACTGATACACCCACGACAAGAATTGTAGTTCTGTGGAGAGAATAACATTGGCTTCCGTTCTCCGGGTTACCGCTTGGTCAATTGTCATGTATCTTTAACTGTATATAAAGCCTTCATTTACTTGCCGTTCTCATATCTACAAGTGCCCACGTATCACCTGTCATAATTTCCTCGTATGTTCCATGCCTGTTCATTCCAGGCTCACCTCGACC
Organism: Cetorhinus maximus; assembly: GCF_964194155.1. Classification (NCBI taxonomy): domain Eukaryota; kingdom Metazoa; phylum Chordata; class Chondrichthyes; order Lamniformes; family Cetorhinidae; genus Cetorhinus; species Cetorhinus maximus. The sequence goes on along the minus strand of NC_135901.1, from coordinate 53,406,912 downwards.
ATCATCTGTTGGTCTCTGACTTCCTTCCTTAACTCATGCAATTGCTTACTTATTTCCCGCACATAGTCTCGCATCCTTCATTTTAGTGGTCCTACATCTCCAATTCCTACTATGATTCCCTTGGGTAACTGCATTGCTCTCCTTGTCATTATTTCAAATGGGATGAACCCGGCGGTTCTGCTTAGGGTAGCCCTAAGATGCATTAGAATATTGGGCTGTTCCCTGTCTCTTGAAATGCTTTTGTGATTGATGTTTTTTTTAAAGTTCAGTTCATCCTTTCCACCATCCCCGAGCCCTGTGACTTGCAGGGAATGTGGAATTTCTGTTTATATTTAAATGTATACATTTCTTTAATGACTCGTCCTGTGAAATGAGTTCCCCGATCTGAATCCATCTGGATAGGCACCCTCCAATCTTTCCAATCTACTGCCTCCTGCTGCGTACCCACGTTGGACCCCAATACATTAAACTGACTACACAACTCTACAGTGCACCTTCTTATCCTATCATTCAATGGCTCAGCATCTTCAATTCCAGTGACAGTTCTCTCTGGGAGCCGCTTAACTCTGTCTTTGATCAGAGTTTTAATCCTGTGGTATTAATTTTTGTAGCTCGCAGGCACATTAATACAATCAGTAATATATCGATTTAGCCTTTTTCCAGCTTTCACTTTACCTGTATCCATCTTTTGGTAAATTGTTGCTAAGTATTATTTGTCCTTACATTTCAATTCCTGAACTACAGATTCCACATAGTTTTGCCTCTGAGTTTTTTTTCCCCCGACCATGATCATCCTTAAATTCTCTTGATGTCAGTTTCTCTACTGTCTTGGTCGTTTAAAATGTTTCCTTGCTCTTTAGGCCGTATTAACAATTCCATGTCAACGAGGGTCTCTGTCTCTAGATTCTTGCTTATCTTCCCCTGTGCGTTTCCAATGTCTCAGTTGATGGCCAGAATATCAAATTCCCTTCCCCTAAAAAAGTTTGTATATTGTGTCCTTTTTCCCTATCTCTTTTTCCTATGTTCCTCATAACATTTTACGCATGCAACAGCAACCAACTTATCTTGTTCAGGTTGCCTGGAGAGACTTGAAAATAAATAAAATATTCTCATAACAGTTTTAAAAACAGAAATCAGGTTCCTTATGTTCCTACATGTTCCTTATCTTCTTTTCAAAAAACATTTTATTGTCCATAAAGTAACCCACTAAATTGTGTCTGACCCGTTTCTTTTAGAAATATCCCAGATTCATTAATTCCGCCAAAAATTGGATTGCTGCCAAACATTGTCAAGGTCTTGAGCCTAAGCTTCATATTTTGGGATCAGACTTACAAATACAAAAGCTTGCAGCATTTGAATCAGTGCCAATTGTTGTCAAACCTTTTAAAATGAATATTCCCTTTTGAGAAATTATTAGGAACCAAATCTCAAATTTTAAACTTAGTAAGGAATGTAATTTACACTATCAAAATGAAAACAACCTCTTTCTTATGTGTATTGATTTGTATCCAAGTTATAATTCCTGTCTGTTTATCGACACATTCTTAGTCTTAGATAGCATCTTAGTGATTCAAAAGTAATCTTCAAAACTACACTGCACTTTACACGTCAAGCCTTGTCCCAACTTCAAATAACAGTGCTGTTGGGACGCAGATTTCCTTTCATATTTAATTCAACGCTTCAAAAGAAACCCCTTTTTATCCGTTGGAGCCACCTAGACTGCATGTTTATGCCTTTTGGTTTTCCTAGAATCATTAGAACTTCAGGTAATTTTTCCCCTCAGAATGTTTGAATACTAACTCATATGAGTTAATGCAACTCGTATATATCAATCCCAATCAGCTTGGAAGCTGGTGATAGTAGTCTTCAAAGAGTTTGTACAAACGTTGGTTCATCTAACCCTGTTTAGCGTAATGATACCTTCAAATTGCGAAAATTTTTTGCCAGAAATCTCAACTCTTACACTCAAAACCTTGGAATGTTTCAGTATACTTTTCCGTTAAGGTAACATGAGGTTTTCAATCCTAAAGTGCTGAACTACACTCACCAATGACAATTTACGGAAGAAAACACATTAAGGATCACATACAAATGCTTCCTTGCACACAAACAAACATATATTTAGAGGTATGTATTTATATTCCTGTATCCTTAACTTAATCACTTAAAATTTTCATATTCTAAAATAAACTTCAAATGGCAGTGGGGGAAATGAAGGGATCTTGAAGGCTCCACCTATAGCGACCTTCAAGCTGACGAAAGCTCACATTTCCCCTGCTCCTGCCTGCCAGTGCTTATTAACTCCCTAGGGGTACCCCCCTTTTCTCTCTCTCTCTCTTCAACACAAGCAGCTCTTGTAACTTAGATTAATTATACAAGGTAATAGCAACCATCATCCCTCTCTTTTCCTTATCCTTTTACTTCTACCCACCACTGTTTTCGATCTCCGTGGGTTCACTCTGGATTCCACCCCACTTTTCTGCATTTTTGTGTTGAATCGTGATTGTTGTTCCGCTATGAACCTCGTAATGGAGGCCCCAGTCGAGTTCCAGAGCACTATTCTGTTTCCCTGACGGCACTCTGTTCTTATTTCCGCCTATCTCAGCCCGTTACATTCACGCAGCCCGAACAACTTACTTACTTGCGATACGAGCGGTTTCATTTATTTCACTGCGGTCTGGCCTTCCTGCGCGGCTTCGGCTAGGGTTTATTTCGAACTGTAGCCCGCCAGCACGGCTCCACCTCCTCTTAACTGGGGTCTAGCCTTCCTGCACTGTTTTGGTTATGGTTATAATTCAAAACATAACCCGCCAACATGGCTCTGCCTCCTAATACGGATAGTGGTCTGGCCTTCCTGCGCGGCTTCGGCCCCGCTAGCCCGCCAGCGCTGCTACCCCTCCTACCCCGGCGCCTCCTATCTCTGTCCTGTCCTGAGTCCTCATCCTGATTCTTTGATACTTGACCGGGCTATGCTCAGGTAGGCTTACTGCACTAACTATGGGTGGTAAATGAAATATACTCGCTCACTTTGCAGAGCCGTCCCGAGGATCCAATCCGAGTACCCTGCCGACTATGCCAAACTGTTGTGGTCACTTTGACAAAGGGGCTTCAGGAGTCTTAGGTACAGGTTACGATCGTTAATTCGAGCAATTGCAAGGAAAGAACCATCTCAATGCAGCTTGAGACAATACTCTTCCAAACTACAAGTGTTCACCATATTTATACATTATTGATCACGTACAAGAACAGTTTACAGATTCCGATCTCGTCAACATATAGGTTTACATTAAACCGACGTCTCTCTCGTAACAAAGGTACCAATGTACAGGCACCATCTGTCCCTACTTTCATCCCTGGCGGAGACCTTCCCTCCCATCTCAACTAGGGCTATCTGTTCTTTCCCTACCTGCGATAAACAGACCCAATCTTGTTTGTTTTTCAACCTAAGGCTCCGGCCAGACTCCTAAGGTACCCAATTTATCATATTTCCATTCCTCTCTGTTCGGCTTGGCCTTGCTGATGGTCACAGGCTCTGAGGGTGTGCAAGGTTCAGATTCCTCTCTGTCCAGCGTGGCCTTTAACTTTACTTGCAGGCGCTGGCTGCTTGGATATTTAAAGTGGTCCATTTCCTTTCAATAAGTTCTTAATGTACCCCTATATTCCCCCCGAACAATACGTTGGTACTATTCTTGCATTCACGTTTTTGTACTTGACTAAATAATAAATTCAATTAATTACTCACGGTAGAATATTATTAAACCATTACTGAACTATTATAAATATTATTGTTCTTATCATTCTTCTACTTATTATTATTAATAACAATGATAATAATGAATTATTATTATTAATATTAATTATAATAAACTTTAATTACTCACCTCGTTGACTGAATAACGAACACAATAACAACTGGTGTTTTCTATTTTAACAACGCAGTTTTGATTGGTTTTCAACAATGAGTTTGTTGAATGTAAGTTATTGATCACTCAGAGTAATGAAGTAAGTTACTTCATTCATTAATTATGTATTTCATAGAAACACCCAGTCCATGCTCCAGATTCCATCTGTTCCGCTACCTCTATCTACTCCAACCATGCGTTCTGTTTGCTTCTCATTGTCCTTTCTACCTGTTCTGTTTATGACTCACTGCTCTTTCCAACGTTCTGCTGACGACGCAACTGAGTAATGTGGTATATGAATTTCAGTGCTGGTGATATGTCAAGTGGACAGCCCTTTCGTCCTAATGACTAGCAGATAGCATTATAGAGTCAGTCCTTCTGGCTGTTCGACAGCTTGTCTCTATTTGCAGCAATAGTTAAGTAAGACCAAATAAAAATCATTGCAAATAAAATAAGCATTTCACTTCCATATAAATGCATTGCTTAATATTGAGTCTTCAAGTATTAAAGAGTAGTTGGGCGTGGGCATAGCGGGTGACGTACTATAGCTGGAGCATGTGAGGTTAATGGAGAGCATTGGATCCTCCACAATCATGTCTATGATTAATCTGCACAGCAAGAAATTGGGCCTCAGATATTTTTAAATTGATCCTGATCTGCAGACATTGCGAGGATTAGGGAAATTTAAAGTTGCCTGCGCCTTTCATCCAGCAGGCTGCAACATGCTATAGGTTAAGTGTAACTTCAGAAATGTGAATTTGGTAGAAAAACTAAAATAAAAACAGAACGTTTTCTGAGAGAATTTCAGAGATACATCAATGTTCTTCTGCATGAGCTCAAAACTTTAACATGCAGCCCCAACAAACAATACTGAAGACAAATACTAAGCTAAACTTTGTTCCCAAATGATTAGCCTATAAGGGCTAATAAGTCATAGAACAATTACGCCAGGGTTTGGTGAAGCCGCTCATGAAATTCTGCGCGTAGTCTTAATCTACTTAATTAAGGAAGAGAATACTTGTCACAGTCTGCACTGAAGTGCTGCTCTGGGAGTTCGGTGAGGAGGGAACCAGGTTATCCTTTGAGAACCGTGAGTACGTTTAGGGACATATATCCGGGAAGAGTGTCCCGCAGTCAGCATCGCTGTGAAGCAGTCTGGGAAGAGTGTCCCGCAATCAGCATCACGCTGAAGCAGTCTGGTAAGACTGTCCCGCAGTCAGCATCGCTGTGAAGCAGTCTGGGAAGAGTGTCCCGCATACGAGCATCACCCTGAAGCTGCCTGGGAAGAGTGTCCCACAGTCAGCATCACAGTGAAGCAGTCTGAGAAGAGTGTCTTGCACTCAGCGTCACGGTCTGCACTGGGGTAGGTTTGGTAGATCGGTGATGGGGGAATGAGGTGATCCGTTGAAAACCATGATTATGGCCGGCTGAGTATTTACTACTTTTATCGCTTATAGATTTTAACGTCTTATTTTCTGGTTCATTGTTGCAAAAGGCGATATTCTGTAACAACGAGGAGCAGGCAAGAAGGGCCCTAGACTAATTCATAATGTTTGATATTAAGTATCTTCCAAAAGGTTTAATTTATTTTAAAGGGGTAAGTTATGACAGGAAAGCTCAAAGGCTTGGTGTGCTCCTTCTGCTCTTTGTGGAAAGCCAGGAACTGTCAGGTTGGCCCTGCTGCACAGGGGAGGAGTAAGAAGTGTGGGAATGCAATAGTTATAGGGGATTCAATTGTAAGGAGAATAGAGAGAAGATTCTGTGGCCGCAAACGAGTTTCCAGGGTGGTATGTTGCCTCCCTGGTGCTCGGGTCAAGGATGTCTCTGAGCACCTACAGGATATTCTGAAGGGGGGAGTGAACAGCCAGTGGTCATGATACACATTGGTACAAACGACATAGGTAAAAAAAATGAATGAGGCCCTAAAAGCAGGATATAGGGAGTTAGGAAGGAAGTTGAAAAGTAGTGCCTCAAAAGTAGTGATTTTAGGATTACCACCAGCGCCACATGCCCATGTGCGAGTCAGAAGAGAAATAGTAAGATTTAGCGGATGAATACATGGCTGAAGAGATGCTGTGAACCCCGGTTGGGGGTGGGGGGGGGGGTGGTGTGAGGGGGGGGTGTTTCAGATTCCTGGGGCATTGGGACCGGTTCTGGGGGAGGTCGGGCCTTTACGAACTGGACGGGTACACCAGGGCAGGACTGGGACTGATGTCCTAGGGGGAATATTTGCTAGAGAGGTTGGGGCAGGGTTTAAATAAAATGGCAGGAGGATGTGAACCTATGCAAGGAGTCAGAGGAGAGGAATCCAGGACAAAAACAAAAGGCAGAAAGGGGAATAAGAAAAGTGATAGACAGAGAAATCAAGGGCAAGGATCAAACAGGGCCTCAGCGAATAATAGTGGGAATGGGACAAGCAATAACAAAAAGACAAGCCTTCTGGCTTTGTGCCTTAACGCGAGGAGCATTCGCAATAAAGTGGATAAATTAACCGCACAAATAGATGTAAACAGGTAAGATACAGTCGGGATTACAGAGACATGGCTGCAGGGTGAGCAGGGATGGGAACTGAACATCCAGGGGTTTTCAGTATTTAGGAAGGACAGACAAAAAGGAAAAGGTGGTAGAGTTGCATTGCTAGTTAAAGAGGAAATTACGCATTAGTGAGGAAGGGTATTAGCTCCGACAATGTGGAATCTGTATGGGTAGAGCTGAGAAACACTAAGGGGCAAAAAACGTTAGTGGGGGTTGGATCTCGACCCCAAACTGTACTGGTGTTGCTGGGAATGGCATTCAACAGGAAATTAGAGATGAATGGAAGAAAGGATTATCTTTAAAAATGGGTGACTTTGATCAGAATATAGATTGGGCAACTCAAATTAATAACAAAACCGTAGAGGAGGAATTCCTGGAGTGTTTACGGGATGGTTTTCTTGACCAATATGTTGAGGAACCAACGAGAGAACAGGCCACCCTATACTGGGTTTTGTGTAATGAGAAAGGATTAATTGGCAATCTAGTTGTGCGAGGCCCCTTGGGTATGAGCGACCATAATATGTTAGAATTCTCCTACAAGATGGAAAGTGGCGTAGTTGATTCTGAGACTAGGTTCCTGAATCCTAATAAAGGAAACTACGATGGTATGAGGCGCGAGATGGTTATGATGGATTGTGAAACGTTACTTAAAGAGTAGACGCTGGATAGACAATGGCTAACAATCAAAGAGCGCATGGGTGAACTGCAATAATTCCTTATTCCTGTCTGGCGCAAAATTAAAACAGGAAAGGTAGCCAAACCATGGCATACAAGGGTAATTAGAGGTAGTATTAGATCGAAGGAAGAAAAATACAAATTGGCGAAAAATAGCAACACACCTGAGGATTGAGACCAGTTTAGAATTCGGCAAAGGAGGACCAAGGGACTGATTAAGCAGGGGAAAATAGAATAGATAGATGAAGAGAAATGTAGGTCATTTACACTCAGAATCAGGGGAGTTTGTAATGGGGAACAAAGAAATGGATGGCCAACTAAATACATATTTTGGTTCTGTCTTCTCAAAAGAAGAAAACAAATAATATTCCAGAAATGTTGGGGAACACAGGGTTTAATGAGAGGGAGGAGCTGAAATAAATCATTATTAGGAGGGAAATGGTGTTGCAGACATTCTTGAGTTGGAAGGCCGATGAATCATCTGGGCTTGATAATCTACATCCCAGAATAGTTAAGGAAGTGGCCCTAGAAATAGTGCACGCATTGGTGGTCATCTTCTGAGGTCCTATAAACCCTGGAACAGACCCTACAGATTAGAGGGTGGCTTGTCTAAACCCACTATTTAAAACGGGAGGTAGAGAGAAAACAGGGAATAATAGACCAATCAGCCTGATGTCAGTAGTGGAGGAAATTCTAGAGTCCATTATAAACGATTTTATAGCTGAGCTCTTGGAAAACAGTGGCAGAATCGGACAGAGTCGCCATGGATTTAGGAAAGGGAAATCATGCTTGACAAATCCACTGGGGTTTTTCGAGGAAGTAGCTGGTAGAGTTGGTGAGGGGCAGCCAGTGGATGTGATTTATTTGGACTTTCAGAAGGCTTTCGACAAATTCCCACATAAGGGATTAGTGTGAAAAATTAAAGCGCATGGGATCGGGGGTTGTGTATTGAAATGGATAGAAAACTGGTTGGCAGACAGGAAACAAAGTGTAGGAATAAACGGGTCTTTTTCCGAATGACAGGCGGTGACTAGTGGTGTACCACAGGGATCGGAGTTGGGATCCCAGCTATTCACAATATATATTAATCATTTAGATGAGGGGACAAAATGTAATATCTCCAAATTTGCAGATGACACAAAACTGAGTAGGAGGGCGAGCTGTGAGAACGATGCAGAGATGCTTCAGTGTGATTTGAACAAGCTGAGTGGGCAAATGCATGGCAGATGCAGTATAATGTGGTTAAATGTGAGGCTTTCCACTTTGTTGCAAAAACAGGAAGGCAGATTATTATCTAAATTGCTATAAATTGAGAGAGGGGAATGTGCAACGAGACCTGGGTGTCCTCGTACACCAAAGGCTGTGGATAAGCATGCAGGTGCAGCAGGCGGTAAAGAAGACACATGATCTGTTGGCTTTTATAGCGAAAGAATTCGAGCACAGAACAGGGATGTCTTGCTGCAATTATAATGGCCTTGGTGAGACCAAACCTGGATTTCTTTTGCACTTTTGGTCTCTGTATCTGAAGAAGGATGTTCTTGCTATTGAGGGAGTGCAGCAAAGGTTTACCAGGCTTATTCCTGGGATGGCGGGACTGGCATATGAGGAGGGATTGAGTCGGTTAGGATTATATTCGCTGAAGTTCAGAAGAATGAGGGGGCACCCCATAGGAAACTATGAAAATCTAACAGTGCTACACAGGGCCGATGCAGGAAGGGTTTTTCCGATGGTGGGGGAGTCCAGAACCAGCGGTCACAGTCTGAGGATACGGGATGGACCATTTAGGACTGAGATGAGGAGAAATTGCTTCACCCAGAGAATGGTGAGCCTGTGGAATTCGCTACCACAGAAAGTAGTTGAGGACAAAGCATCGTATGTTTTAAAGAAGGAGTTCGATACAGCTCTTGGGGCGAAAGGGATCAAAGGATATGGGGAGAAAGCGGGAGCAGGCTATTGAGTTGGATGATCGGCCATGATCATATTGAATGGTGGACCAGGCTCGAAGGGCCGAATGGCCTACTCCTGCTCCTTTTTTCTATGTTTCTATGTTGTTCTAGAGTAAGTGCAGCGGAGGTTTATGAGACTAGTTTCTGAGATGAGGTGACTGTTTTATCTGAAGGGGATGAGTAGTCTATCTCTATATTCCGTGGAGCTTAAATGAATGAAAGGCGATCAGACTGACGCATATCACATTCATAAAGGACTTGTCCGGCCTGATGCGAAGGAAATGTTTCCCCTGGCTCGAGAATCTGCGGCACATAGATGAGATGAGTATTTCTTTAGTCTCGACTGGTTGCATATCTTATAAATTCTCTACCCCAGAGAACTGTGGGTGTTCAGACTTTGAATATACGCAAGGCATGCGTCGATAGGTTGTTTGGTATGAATGGAATTAAATAATATGGGGAAAGTACGGCATGTGGTATTTTGGCCGAAGGTCAGCCAAGATAGTATTGAGTAACAAAGTAGGCTTCAAAGGCCAAATAGCCTACCTCTGCTTATTTGTATGTATCCTCTTCACCCTGGTCCAGCCACTACTAAACAGGCCAAGCAGTGACAGAAAAGCTGGTCAATGCTGATTAGGCTGTCCAATGGGTTCCATCTACATTGGCTGCCATTCTGGTATCTTGTTTCTCTACTTCTTATCGTTGTACTCAGAACTCCCCGTGGACGTTCTCCTCTCTACTATTGTAACCTCCCGCAGGTACACAGCCTTCCAGGATATATGGATTCCTTAAATCATAGCCTTTTTTGCCCTTGGATTATAATTGATCCATTACAGTTAGTTGGGCCCTCGGCTGTCTGGGTCCCAAGTTAATCCGCCTCACTACCTTTCATCTGCTCCTTTAGGGTTAAACTTCAACTCAACTTCCTTAACCATGCTTTCGGTCAACAGTCCCAAAATCATTTTCCATCGCTTGGTGCTGGATAACATTCCTGTGAAACTTCTCATGAGCTTCCTCTACATTGGAGGCGCCGTATAAATACAACTTATTGTTTGTGTTATCATAAAGTCGTAGAATAGCACAGCATTGAAGGAATCAATCGAAATTGTCCAACGAGTCCAGACCGATCCACTTGTAAAAGCGGCCCAGTCAGTACCACTTCCGGATTCTTTCCTCAATTTCCTTCTACTTCAGTTATTTTTAGTTCTTTTTGCAAGGCTGCTATTGAATCTTAACTCGCTACTCTATCAAATTGTGCATTGAAAATCCGAACAGCTCATTTTACAAAAGTCTTATCCTCACGTCACGGTTGGTTTTTTCGTCTGACGCGTTCAATCTCTGCTGCCTCGTTATTGACCCTTCATCCACGAGAAATAGATTCACTGTATGTATTCTATCTAAACCCGCTCATGACTTTAGACGCCTCCATTAAACCTTCTCTTAGCCTTCGCTGCTCAAAGGAAAACCATTCCAACCTCTCCAGTCTACCCACAGAACTGAAATCTTCTCATCCCTGGGATCTTTCTAATTACATCTATTTTGGCTCTTCAAATCCTTCAGGCCCTCCCTAAACTCTGTGCCCAGAAACGAACAAAATACTTTATTTTTTAACCCAAACAGTATATAACAAAAGCGTTTCAAATCTTCATGTTTTTCGCGCTATCTGTCTCTATTAATAAAACCCAATATCCCACATGCATTTTTAACTGCTTTGTTAACCTGTCATGTCGCCTGCAAGATTTATTCACAAGCACCCCAAAGGTATCGCTGTCTTTGAATTCTCTTTAAAATTGCACGATTTAGCATGTATTTCATCCCCCTCATTATTCCCACCGAAATGTACTTCTTCACATCACATCCCCTCTCGAAAAGTTTTTCTTTCCTGCCTCCTTCCCCCTCTCCCTGTCTCAAAACCTGTTAAAGTTCTATCTCTGTTCAGTTTTAATGAAAACCTTCTCGACATGAACCGTTAACTCCGTTTCTCTCCACAGATGCTGCTTGACCAGTTGAGCTTTTCCTCCCATTTTTAAAAATGTTTATTTTTTCTAGAACCTGCGATATTTTGCTCTTCTATTTTCTCACATTTGTCTGCGTTGATTTTGCTTATCACGTGTCCGCCATTTCCACGAACTCCTTGTCCTTTACCCCCACCTCGCCACTTGCCCAGCCTCTATATTTCTCAAAATATCTTTCTCTTCAGCTTTCAGTTAAGGTAATCGATCTGAAACGTTAGCTCTGTTTCGATCTCAATAGGTGCTGCCTGATTTCTTGAGGTTTCTGTTTTATTTTCTTTCGGATTTGCAAGATATCCAGTCCTGTTTTTCTCTGCTTTCAATTACTTAGCCAGTGTTGCATCCATTCGGCCCCTGCTTATTTTATTCCACGAGGTTCAATTTCATTTAAATTGCACTTTATCAAGCATCATTTGGGAATCCATATACACAACAGTTTCTTTTTGTTAATTTAGTTTATTGTTTTGACTCAAAAGAGTTACACAACAGTTTCCGGGCCAACAGCTGCAGTGGCCGGACCAACTCTTTATTTTATATCATCAGAAAGAGTAACTCAAGTCAATCCAAGGCGATTTGTCCTTAAAAGAAAATAATGCTGGCTTCACTTTCTCCGTGCCTGTCTCAGCTGTTATTAGGTTTTTCCCGTGCTGCCATTTCTAAGCGCCGCCCCAGCACCTGTTAAACTGAATGACATGTAATTGGCAGCCTTATTCATCATTACTTCTTTTCCACACCAGTGCGTGCCATTTGCCAGACTCCAGTCCTTTAAAGCCGCCCTGGTATCGAAGGATGCTTAGAGGATTGTGGCCAGCAGCTTGACAATTTTGTTCCATACATCCATGAGCAACATAGGATTCACCCCATCCGTACCGGGTCAGTTCACCACTTAACGTATGGATATGACATTTGGTAACGTGAATTTATCGACTTCATCTCATCCAATGCCCCACAATATCTTCTTTTATCCGGAACTTTGAGAAAGTCCTTTTCGTTGGGTAACACGAATGACAACTCGTTCATTTAGTGTCTCAGACAGACATTCTGCCTTCATTCTTGCCTTCGTATTGAAATTGCCCCCTTCACTCATGTTACAACTCCTTGTATCATTTTCCTACGTTCTGTTTGCACTTACTGTGATTTTATCACCTCTCCTCTGTGATTTTCCTATTGCACCTGGTTCTCCCTTGTATGATCAAGCTGAATTCTGTCAAAAGCCCAACATCTGTCTAATCCTGTTATGTAAACCTTAATCAATCAGGAATCTCCCTTTATTTTCTATACTTTCTCCTTCTTCCACCACCCCCAGTGTCAAACCACCCCAACATCTCCTCCCCCCGCGAAACCCATTCCCCAGCCTTTGTCAGAATGCACATAGACGGTGCCAGAAACAACTCCTCTTTAATGGCGCTTTTTCCAATGCAATTTTGACTGTTACTCTTTGACTTCCATTTATCCTGCCCAGAACTGTTATCAATTCGCTGAAATTCGTCAATACCCTGTTCAGTATTTGTTTCTACATTATGCCAGATTCTTCCTCGTAAAGAAACAAAACATTAACTTACTATGACAACTAGTCCCAAGGTGCCACTCGAAAGTGGCATTCTCCGGGATTAATTCTAGCAATGCCCCCTTCCTCCCTGGACAGGAATTGGACAGTTCAGACATTCCTTCATCTCAGCCTTTAGTATAATCATTGAACCATTCAATATTGCTGAAATCAACTTCTCCTTTTATCAATTATCTACAGCTCCTGTAGCTGCCGTTAATTTGGTGGCAAACCTGCCCCTCTATCTCCTTCCCACTGCACTACATCGTAACGCACAAATACACAAAGAAGTGTAGAATCTGCTTCATTTTTCGCAACAGATTCTGCCTTTAACCCCTGCAAGGTCGTTATTTCCAGCACTGAAAGCCTTCTCTTAATCAAAACTTCTACCCACACCCCTACTTGTTTTTGTTATTCTCCCATTATTTCTTGAATTCGTCGTGTCCAGGAACATTAAGCAGACAATAATCCAGCATTTTGAACCAGATATCTGTATTCACCAGAGCGTCATTCTCCCACAAGATCATTTTTGCCTTTAGATTACCAGTTTGTTTGTTTACCACATTTGGTATTTTTACACAAATACACTCTTAACACCTATTTGAATGTTTGGGTAAGAGACTCTTAACTGACCAGCTTATAGTGTTTGCGAGGGGTGAAGAATGCACGGGTATTTGAATAATAGATGCTCAATGTTTCTTTCCCCGGGCCCAAAAGTTTGGTCATTGGGATAGAATATCGAAGAAAATCGGGGATTAACAGTTCAATGCAGCTTTACCCTGTCAAAGATGTTTGTTGAAATGGACAGACTTCAAAGGTAATAAAGTGATACCTGCTGAAAACTATTGACTCGGGCATCAGGTTTTGTCTAACGGGGAGTGTATGTGCAGGTGACAGAGGAACAGCTGATCAATGTAGCTTTGTCATGCTGCAGGTGTTTGGCGAACAAGGCCAAATTTAAAAGTAATAGAAAAACCCATCAATGCTCCGAGTTGCTTGCTTGGCTCAAACAGTAGTGCTGGAGACAGGGATTTAATTTCATAATTTTATACTCCTTTGATGGTAAAAGGGGGAGATATACCATTAGGATGAGGTCCATTTAAACCATACTGAGCCAAATGCATTGGAAAATCCAACAATTAAGGCTGTATAAGGGGTTTTGAGATAAAAAGAAAGTTGGGGAGACTTAATGTGGCATGGAATTTGTTAATTCAAAGGGAGAAGTAAAGGGCACTGAAAAGTAACGTTGGGTAACTTTAAGCAGAATGTGACAAGAAGTTTAAGCGCCACAGTGTGTCAGTGAATAAGCTGCAATAAAGGTAAAATAGCAGAAATGTAAAATTAAATCTGCGTCATCTGAATGGCTGGAGCAGTTCTAGAATGATAGAGAATTTCATGGCACAAATAGAGATACATAGCTTAACCAAATATCATTAAGTGCCTGCATGATGATTGGTGTCGGGAAGTAAATTTCACAGGAACTGAAATTTACACAAAGACTTTATGAAATGCAAAAAAAGAACGAACGAGGAAGTAATAAAGGAATGATGAGTCACAATGGACAGTAGTTAGCAAGGATCTCGGCTCGAAAATGTGGGAGATAGAATCATTGTGGATAGACTTATGACATAACAAAGAAAACTGTGGCACGTGGGAGAAGTTTATATGCCTCCTAACAGCAGTTTTAGGTCGTATGTTACGATGGACATGAAAATGCTTCCCGTGTATCCAATGCAAGTCAAGAAATAAATGAGCCGGTAATAAAGGTTGGATTTCATCGATATTCAAAGACATTATCTTCGCTGAATTTTCCAATATCACACGCTGGAGGTTAGCGTTGGACGAAAATTGGACTAGCGACGTAAATGCTTAGACTGCAACACGAGGTGAGAGGCTCAGAACTCTGCGGCAATCAACTCACCTCCGAACTCCCTTAAGCCTGGCACGCTGAATGCAATCTCATGTAATAGGACCCGTGCACGTTAAATGTAGCCATGGGAAATAGACCTCTCCACAATGAACTTCAACGTTCAAAGCTGGGGATTTTAATAAAAGTAACTAACCCTCATGAAATGTATTTTCCCACGTTGTAAAATCTGTGCAGAATTGGACCTGTGCGCACTGCAAGAAATGGTGTTCAGCAAGCTTTCTGCGCATTAGATATAACCACGCCGATCTGGGCCAAATCGCACTGGCAACGTTCACGTTGAATTACGTTTCTTCACATAGGATAAAACGGAGATGAACTGGCCCTGTCCTCGCTAAAACTAACGATGCAGAACTGGACCTGTCCAATCTTAATGTAAGAACGCTGAATAGGAACTTTCGACACTGAATAACACGTCCAGACACCGTTCAAGACAGGAAAGCAAAATAGTAAAATGAGAATTGAGGGTCAAAGACAGGCAGGAAGGGACAGAGAGGGGAAAAAAAAACGAAGAATAAATCAACAGTCTAGGCTAGCTATTACAAAGGTAACATTAAGACAAAACCCAAGGCTCTCTGTCTGAATGCATGCAGCATTCAGAACAAAGTAAATGAACTGATGGCCAACTTTGAAGTAAATAAATATGATCAGATAATAATTACGGAGACGTGGCTGCAGGACAACAATGAATGGGTACTTAATACTGAAGGATACATGACATTCAAGAAGAATAAGAAGCTAGGTAGAGGTGTAGGGGTAGCATTGTTAATCAAAGAGAACATTGGTGCAATAGTTAGCGATGACCTTAGTTCAGGAGATCAGGATGTCAAATCGGTTTGGGTGGTGATGAGGAACTGTAGGGGAAACAGTCACCAGTGGGAGCGGTCTACAGGCCCCCTAACAGTAAGCATAGTGTAGGAGAAAGTGTACCGGATAAAATATTTTGTGTTTGTGTTAAAGAGATGGCCATAATCATGGGTGATTTTAATCTATGCATGAACTGGAAAAATCAGATTGGCAGTATTGTCTGGATGAGGAGTTTTTAAAAATGCTTTTGAGGTAGTTTCTCAGATCACCATGTTCAGGAGCCAAACAGACATCAGGTTATATTAGACTTAGAAATGTGTTACGTGACAAGATTAATTAATAACCTCAGAGAATAGGCACACCTAGGTAGCAGCGATAAACATATGATTGAATTTTACATCCAGTTTGAAAGGGAGATGACTGAGTCTAAGACTAGTATCCTAAACTTAAATAAGGGAAACTATGTGGAGTTGAAAGAAGAGCGAGATGAAATGAACTGGGGAACTGGGCTAGAAGATATACCAAATAGATGCAGTGGCTGACATTTAAGGGGATATTTCAGAATATTCAGAACAAGTACATTCCTACTATAAAGAAAAATTCTAAGTGGAGGACCCAGCATCCGCGGTTAAATAGAGATGTTAAGGAAAGCATCACACTAAAGTAAAAAGCATACAACTCAGCAAAGATGTGGCAAGAAAGGTGATTGGTCAGAATATAAAGAGTTGCAGAGAATGACTAAAGGTTAATCTGCAAAAAGACATTATTGTATGAGACAAAGCTAGCTAGAAATCTAAAAATGTATCGCAAGAGTTTCTACAGGTACTTAAAAAGGAAAAGAGTAATTAAAATGAGTGTTGGTCCTCTACAAAGTGACAGTGGGAAGTTAATAGTAGATAATAAAGACATGGCTTAAGAATTGAACAAATATTTTGCTTCGGTGTTCAGTATACGGGGTACAAAAACATTCCACTAGCAGCTGTAAATCAGGAGGTGAACAGAAGAATGGAACTTGGTAAAATCTAAATCACTAGGGAAACGGTGCTGAGAAACTTGATGGAGCTGCAGGCTCGCAAGTCTCTGGGCTCCGATGGATGACATCTGAGGGCGTTATAAGAGCTGGCTTCAGAGGTAGTCGATGCGTTGTCATTAGTTTTCCATAATTCGCTAGATTCTGGAAAGGTTCCATCAGATTGGAAAGTAGCAAGTATAACCCCTCTATTCAAGAAAGGAGGGAGACAGAAAACAGGTCAGTTAGCTTCACATCTGCCATGGGGAAGGTATTAGAATCGATCATTAAGGAGGTTAAAGCTGGGCACTTAGAAGAGCTCAAGGCAATTGGGAAAAAACAGCATGGTTTTGTGAAAGGAAAATCATGTTTAGCCAATTTATTGTTGTTTTTTGAAGGAGTAACATGCACTGTGAATAAAGGGGAGCCTGTAGGCATACGGTGCTTGGATTTCCAGAAGGAATTTGATAAGTAGCCACGTCAAAGATTATTTTGGAAAATAAAAGCGCTTGGTGTAGACGTGTCATACATTTGCATGGATAGAAGATTGATTGGCTGGCAGAAAGCAGAGAGTAAGCATAAATTGGTCTTTTTCTGGTTGGTAGTATGTGATGAGTGGCGTCCCGCAGGGGGGCTGTAATGAGGCCTCAACTTTTTATGATTTACATCAATGGACTAGATGAGGGGAGTGAAGGTATGGTAGTTAAATTTGCAGACGACACAAAGATAGGTAGGAAAGTATGTTGTGAAGAGGACATGAGGAGGTTATAGATGGATATACATAGGTTGAGGGGGCTTAGGTCTGGAAAACTGCGTTCAATGAGCAAAAATGTGAAGATGTTCCTTTTGGCAGGAAGAACAAAAAAACATATTATTACTTAAATGGAGAATGGCAACATAATTCTGAGTTTCAGAGGGATCTAGGTATTCTTGTCCATGAGTCACAAAAGTTAGTATCCAGGCACAGCAAATTGGTAAGAAGGCTAATGGGATGTTATCCTTTATTACGAGAGGGATTGAACAGAATAATCAGGATGTTATGTTTCACTTATGCAGGGCATTGTTGAGACTGCACCTGAAATACTGTATGCAGTTTTGGCCTCTGCATTTAGGGAAGGATGTAAATGCTTTCGAGGCCGTTCAAAGGTGGCTTGCTAGATTGACACCTGGAATGAGCGGGTTATCTTATGAGGAAAGGTCGGACAGACTGGGCATGTCTCCACAGGAGTCTAGAAGAGTGAAGGGCGATCTTATTAAGTATACCAGTTCCTGAACGGCCTTGACAAGATGGACGTCGAAGCGGTATTTCCTCTTGTGGGCGAGTCCAGAACTAGGGAGCATTTTTCTTTTAAATTGGGGGTCGCACATTTAGGACAGAGACGAGGAGATTTTTTTTTCCCTCAGAGGGTTGTGCGACTTTGGAACTCTCTGCTTCAGAGGGTTGGGGGAGGCGGAGACATTGAATATTTTTAAGGCAGGGGTAGAGAGATTCTTGCTGGAAAGGGAATCAAACGTTATTGGGGTTAGGTGGGAATGTGGAAATCGAAAGACAAGAAGATCAGCCACGACCTTATTCTATGGCGGAGCGGGCTGGAGGGGTCGATTGGCCTACTCCTGTTCATATTTCTTATATTCGTGTGTTCTTATTCTCACTGGGCCTGTCTCTACAGAACGTAATAAGTCCACACTGGATTCAATTCTATTGAAAATGTTAGTTGTTTTAAGCTGAGTGTTAGTGTACATGACTGCTCCTGTACACGCAGAATATAACTTGGCTGAACAATCAACACTGAATGTAACTGTGATGAAGCAAACTTCTCAACACTGAAGATAACTGTGCTGAACGTCTATGTACATAGACTAACCATGCTGAACTTGGCCTCTCCACACTGCATACAACAGTGACGACATAGACCAGTTTACACTAAATGTAACTGTGCTCAACGAGGCATATCTCCACTGAATTTAACTATGCTGAATTTGACCATCGGTACTGGAGGCAACCCTGCTGAACTGGACCAGTCTACTGAAAACATAAACGTGCGCAAAGCATCCGAATTGGCCGAGAGCGGTTTACACTGAACACACAGGCAGCTGTTTTGCAGTGGCTGTAAAGTTACAGAGAGGTGTGGAGTCAGGTGCATGTGATCACATGGACTGAAGATGAATAATGGTCAGAAGGGAAGACTTGGTCGTATTCTCCATCGGGGCCTGAAATCCTCTGGTCATTTATAGATTTTGCTGAGGCCACTTAACTCGTCGTTAAGATAAAAAAAAATGCTGTGGATGCTGGAAATCTGAAATAAAAACAGAAAAGGCTGGAAAAGCTAGTAGGCCTGGCAGCATCTGTGGAGAGAGAAAGAGAGCTAACCTTTCAAGTCCGCATGAATCTTCTTCAGAGCCAAAGAGAAGCACAGCAACTGATTATACTGGTACAGTTACTGGTACAATTACGAATTAGTTCTGAGGAAGTGTCATGCGGAATCGAAACGCTGACTCTATATCGCTCTCCACAGATGCTGCCAGACCTGCTCAGCCTTTCTTTTTTCCAGCAGTTTCTGTTTTAACTCATCGTTAACTTGTTTAAGCCTGTATATTCCTCATGTACAAGGAATAATGCTGCGATTGCAAAAACCTAAAGAGCTCTCCATTATTGTCTATGAGAAATGCAGCTCTCATCATATTTAGGTCTCTGGGTATTTCACATTGGAGCTGTGTCAGTGCCCCTTAAAAACATTGAATTTCAGCATAATGTAAACATCAGCATGGCAGCAGCTCCACTCATCTGTTTGCTTCAATTAGTGCAATTACAGTAAGAGGCGAAATCATCTAATTAATTCCCTGAAGTCTGACCCAAGGTATAAATCTTACAATGTTTCAGTGTCGTTGAGATTGCGTTCCGAGCTTCTGATAGAAATGCACGTATCACTCAAAGGACTGGTGTTCGCAATTTACTACCCTGTCCTTGCAGCGATCGGAATTCCAGGTAAATAATTGTACTTAGTTATTAGTTGTTAGTTGTTGGCATCTCCGATCGGCCGAGTTACTGTTCTTATTTATTAATACAAATCCTTCACTTCATGGATAATTTTCCTCTCCTTTTAGGTGATAATTTCCCAATTTAAGGGGACTTTTTCTTCCATCGATTTGGCATAATTTCTCCAATTTTGCAGCATTATTCTGCTTCAATTTAACGGTATTATCCTCCATATTGACTATATTGTTTACCACATTTTGTGGTATAATGCGTATCTATTAATTGTATAATTTCTAATGTTTGAAAATGTAATGCCTCCCCTTCACTGCTAGTTCTTCCACTTTTCAGATTACGAAGATTGCCCCTCTACAGAATCATTTCACACCCTGTCAGTATAATTTCTCCTCCTTCGTGGTAAAATTCCTCTTTCCTTGCTGTTTAATTTTATAAACTGTTGCTTGTAGCAATGTAATTTCTCACCTTTATTCGTACCATTTCGTAGTTTAAATTTTGCCCTGTTGTGAAGCATAGATAAAATTTCGTACCCTATTCATAGTGAAAATCTAGCACTATTATATTACTTACGCTCTCACTACCGGATTTATAAAAAGTTATCACGGAGTAAATGTTGTTCTACTTGTAGGTTTTGCATTTTTGCCTCTTAATTATCCCATTTCATTTGTTACCGGTGTTTCTTTTATTGCCTACTTGATGTTTCTGCGGTGGCCTCAAGAGGCTGAATAATTCGGATGCTCGCTGACGGTGGGTTCTGGACCTGGAATTCTGCGGCATTCTGACTTCCGGGCCCGCCATCGGTGCGCGACCGATCATAGTTGCCTAGAATTAGAGGCAAGGGCGGTATACAGGTCGTCATCCCGCCCAACGAGAGCTGGAGGGCGGGATGACCAGTCTCGGAAACTGCTGGTACCTGACACTTGACCCATCAGATGATCAATCGAGCGCATCTGCTTTTCATAGTGCATCTTTCAGTCTGGTCAATTTAATATAATTATTCAATTTAAATTCTAGCTAAAATGAAAATAAAAATATTGCAAAGCGAGAAATCTGAAATAGAAACAAACAGAAAATGCTGTGAAAAGCCAGCCGGCTTGGCAGCATCTGTGGAGAGAGAAAGAGAGTTAACGTGTTGAGTCTGCATGGCACTTTTCCAGAGCTGAAGAGAGATATAAATCCAATGGGTTTTGTACAAATGAAGAGTGGTGGTGAATCAGGTGGGCTAAAATGGAAGTTCAGGGATAGGTAAAACACATGACAACTGGAGTGGTAATGATATCGTTAAAGAATCAAATAGTTTCTAAAGATGACATGAAGTTCTGATAGCAGAATTTGTTAACATGAGAACAAGAGTCAGAGCTCTCTGAAAGCAAACATAAGAACAAATAACAGACTGGACCTGTGGGGAAAGGGCGTTGATAAAAGAATATCAAAATATAGGGCAGAGTCCACGTCAGAAGTTGTTCCTCTAGGTTGCTTTGGGGAACTGGCGGAACAGCCCCTCATCTTCTATCAGGCACTTTACAACCTTCTGGACATAAAATTGTGTTCAGCAAACTCATGTCATCAACTCTGTCCCCCATGTTGATATATTTTCCAACCCAAAAGCCAGTCCAGGGCGCCTTCTAATGTTTCGAGTTCAGAGAGCACTGACCATTCTTTTGCTATTTCCACATTCTGCTATCTGATATTTTTTCGACTTTTAGTCCCTGCCTTAGTCTTTAACACTCTCGTTCCCGCTCCATTTGTATTGTGTCCTTGATATCTTTGCCAAATTTCTCCCGATCTCCCACCTATCCCTGACCATATCCTTTGATCTACCTGCTCCACCCCCATTCTTCAACACTATAAAACCCATCACATTTCTACCTCTCTCCAGCTCTGAAGAGGGGTCATTCGGGCTCTAAACGTTGGTTCTGTCCCTTTATCTACTGTTGCTGCTAGGCCTGCTGAGTTTTCCCAGCTTTTTATTTTGTTTTCAATTGTAGGTAATCTCTGCCAACTATGTCAAAATTCATAGGTGGTGGAAATTTTAAAAATCAGCACTTCTCACATTTTCGCATTGGGGAGTTCAACATTTATTGCATATTTCAATGCATCGATGTCTGTGCCCTCGCAAGCTGACCCCAGATTCAGAGAGAGCGTACCTGGTGCCCTCCTGCATGCAGCACATGATAGCCGTCACCAGATCATGCAAAGCGCTGTGAGAGAAGGAAGCCCAGGCAGGCTGGTGCTGCATGGGTGGAGCTGGCCGACCAAGTCAACAATGTTGATGTGGTGAGTAAAGGCTTGTTCCCAGTGCCACAATAACTCAAAGCTCAATGAACTCATGTGGTCAGTTGCAGACAGCTAGATATCTGTCTGTATACCATTGGGACGGCGTAAGTTCGTCTGTGCCTCTGCTGGGGGCATCTGGGTTCATCTTTACCCCTGCAATCTGGCGCTGCTCTGTCCCCTTCCTTAGCAACCTCACCATCCTGAGGCTCCCTGTGCTCCCTGTTCCCTCCCACACTTTTCCTCCTCCTCTTCCTCTTAATTCTTCCCGCCTCCTCATTAGAGGTCGTGTCTCTAACTGAGACAACAATACCAACATGTGTCAGACACATTTCACCCCTCTCTCCTGGGCAATGGACAGGGAAATGTTTCATCAAAAAATCCCTCTAAATGAGAGGAGTGTTCTCCTCGTGAAAAATATCCAAAAAGGTTCACCTATTCACTCAGATTAGCAGTCCCTGCATTTAATCGTGTTTGAACTCCAAAGCTGATACTCTGGTCTCAACTGCAGTTTTGAAACCCGCCCAAAGACGCTTTCCTTTCATAAAACGGTTCCCAAACTGTCGTGAACCCCGCTCCGTAAGCTTATTATTGCCTTGCGAAACTATTATTGCAACGAGATGGGCAGTCAACTAGTTTAATTGCCTTTCAATCTGAAATGTAAATAACGCGGGCGCATTCCCGGCCCCTGACAAGCCCGCGTGCCCTATTATCGGAAATTGACGTAATGACGTCATAATAGGCGTCCCAATTCAATCACGCCCCATAAAATGCTCCGCAAAGCCGGATACGCCCCCGATCCCGCAGTGTAAATTCCAGCCCAAGATGTTTCCCATTGCTTAGCTTTTTTTTTCCATTTATGATTCATTGTAATTTTTTTTACATTCCTAGCTCATTGAACTGTCTTACCTTTCAATCTAGGTCAGTATTCTCAATATAGAAAAAATGATAATAACGTACATAACGGATTCTAATTCTGGATTAAGTGTCAAAGGCATGCATTTCGCACAGAATCCTGTAAAATGGATGATTTTCTATCTGCCATGTAGTAACTTTTCAGTTCTCATCCTCATTGGCCCTCTCTCTCCTTCTAACGCAAACACATTTGCAGACTCTCCCTATTGTTCAGTCTAACTCTCTCTCTCTCTCTCTATTACAGCTAACTTGGCAGTGATTGCGATTTTGTCCCGAGGAAGATGCGGTGTCTCTGGATCTATCACTTGCTACCTGGTGTCTATGGCAGTGACGGATCTCCTGCTCATGATCACAGCTGTGATATTAAACCGCATTGCTGGTATTTATTTCCCAGTTAGTTTCCTGTCCATCACACCGGTATGCCGCCTTCGTTCTGTCCTAAATTATGCAATCTTAGACTGTTCTGTCTGGTTAACGGTCGCTTTCACCTTTGATCGATATGTGGCCATTTGTTGTCAGAAGCTGAAAATAAAATATTGCACCGAGAAGACGGCGGCATGGGTCACTGGAATCTTGTGCATGCTTAGTTGTCTAAAAAATAGCTTCCTCTTTTTTATATATGAACCTAAGCACATGATTAAGGATATACCCTGGTTTTGTGTTATGAAATCGATATTTTATACTTCACCATTGTGGGCCGCATTTGATTGGATTCACCACATTTTAACCCCTTGCCTCCCATTCATTCTGATTTTACTGCTCAATGCTCTGACCGTCAGACACATCCTTGCGGCCAATAGAGCCCGCAGGAGACTCCGGGCCCAGAACAATGGAGAGGGTCAGAGTGACCCAGAGATGGAGAAGCGAAGAAAGTCCATCGTTCTGCTCTTCACCATTTCAGGCAGCTTCATCCTGCTATATTCCTTACTTCTCATAACTTTCCTGTATGTCAGAATTGCAAGAGTTAGTTATTTTTCTGGTTCCAATTTCAATGAATCAAATTATGTTCTGGATGAAAGCGGATTTATGTTTCAGCTTTTGAGTTCCTGCGTCAACCCGTTTATTTATGCTGGAACCCAAAGGAAATTCAGGGAGGAGATAAAGAATGGGGTGAAATATCCATTGAATCAATTGATTAAGTCACTTAAATGATGAGAATATTAAAATCCATCATGAGCTGCACGTTATGTTCCATGAATTCCGGTTTTTATGAACGTCACACACTGTTCCATCTCCCACATCCGTAGACACTCGCTTTGAGGATCTTACCAACTTTGTGAATTAAGATAAGTATAAGGAACGCCAATTCATTGCCCAATTCCGTGTTGTCACCTGCTCTCACTTTGTTTCCAATTCTCTTCTCCATGCTCACCCAGTCCTGGTACATTCCCATCAGCCTCAAGTGCTGCGAGTGACGCTAGATTCATGTGGGAGAAAGAGAGTCCGAGTTATGATCTGCTGTCACATATTATATTTAAGTGTTTCAGGAAGGGGCACCAATGGGAACGGCTTGGGATGTAATGTTAATGTACGCAGTGAAATGGAAACCTACATTGGACACTAGGATTTTTCACTAATCTTTAAGCAGCGGCACACAGCAGAATTCATGTGCACAGCAACATAACAACAGGTGAATTGCTGCAGGGAAAATAAAAATGCCACCTAGTTCACTGGCTATAATTTGCTTTTGGACAACAAGGTCCAACAAAATAAAATGATTCTAACAAAAATGTTTCCATTTAAAAAGAAACAAAGAATAAACAACAAAATCCTGGAAGGAAATGTATCAAATTCAATGAGAATGTTGCCTTTACTATGGCCTTTCGACTTCACTATCGCCTTCTTCCACCTGGGTAGATCCATGTTCAAATGACAATGGACTTTCCGACTTAATAACCAACAATGAATAGCATTAAACACAACTACAACAGATGGGGACATGAAATGAGGGAATCCAAATGTCAGAAAGTTATACGAACCGTAAGTACAAAGGCCTCTGTTACTCCCAAGCAGTGTTGCACTTACCACATGTCATCTCTCGAACTATTCAGATGTTGTCTCCAAAAATTAGATCTTTTGAATTAAATACATTAACTACCATTTTGCCGATATTAATATCTTCCATCGTATTTGTAGGCAGCCTACTCTATATATCGATCACACAGCAAAATGTTGTTTCTGCAGATCGGTTTTGAATTTAACCTGTTCAAGTGTTCTCCGTGTCCTATTGTAAAGGGCAAGGTGAAATAACTTTTCGTTCAGTGCATTATTTAGCCCTTTTATAATCATACAAACAACAATGATATCACCTATCGACCTTTCCTTCTGCAACAAGAACATAGTTAATTTCTGCAGTCGCTCCGTACATTCGAACACATCCAAAATTTCAACCATTCTGTTTAATTTATGTTGTGATTCCATAATGATACAAAATAGCCAGAGCATGTTTGCAGAAATGATTTCTAAACTGGCAGCGTTATCTTTATCAATATTTACCTTTTAACACATCCTAACTTCTGACTTCCATTACACGTTTTTGCAATAGCTTCAATTTATTGTCAATCAAATAGCACATACTTTTTTCTTCCAATTTACAAGCATTTTGAATTATTTTCATTTTAATCATAGTGCTTTCCTGGATTCCTGATCTCCATTAGATGCGATTTGTATTTATCTGTATTTAAATAGATGCACAGCCAGCCTGACTGATTCTCAAATACTTGCATCTTCGTGCAGCTTACCTTGTTGATCTGTGCAGTTTACCAACTTCATCAGTTAACTTCCTTTACAGATACAGATATTGTTATTTAATGTCCTGGTCAGGATCATTTGTAAAGATACAAATAAAATAAAATCAACACAGATATCTGCTAAACATCACTGATGTTTGCTCCCACGCAATAGAAGTACCCGCATCACGACGCTTTAGATTCTGTCAATCAGACGATCATGAATGTCACGCAAAACAATTCCACTGATTGCTGCTTTATTTATTTTAAGGCCCACCCTTTCCAGAGGAGCTTTATAAAAAGCCGAATGTATGTGGCGCTCGTTCATTGTCTTGCTCCAAGCAATCTCCTTTATCACACGCTCAAAGTGAACGAGCATGTGACATGACTTTTGGGATGGAACCCACCATATTTCCGAGCCATTTTCATTCATGAACGTAAATGCTTTATTTCTTTCGTTGAACTTCTGGCAGCAGACCTTTCAGGGTCAATGCGAAACAGAATTCTTGCCATTACATCCATCTGAAAACATTAGAGAGTGGTACATTTTTTGATGGAAAGAAAAAGCTCATTAATAATGTAAGACGGATATATAATTGCCCGGAGATTTCCAAGTATCCATTGACATGCACTGCAAATGCACTAGATGTTTACATCAAATGAATGCAATGGGTGATTAATTTGAATCTGCATTAACAGCAGTGGAGGCGGAGAGACCCGTGAATTCCGTTGTAAAGGGGAATGGGAAAGCAGTTGGATACAATTAAAGAAGGGCGAAAATGAGTACTGAGCGTTGAGGATTTGGCGGCTGTCAACGATTCCAAATTGTCGAGGGTTGGGGGTGTGAAATAGAACAAGCCTCTGGAAGCAATTTACTAACCTTCCTTGGGTAATGGGCAGATCCCTGAAGACTTGAATGTTGCCAATGCTGCATCGTTTTCGAAACAGGGCAGAGGTATTGATGCGTTATAAAAGGTCAGCTGGCATAGAATCAATTGCACGAAATTTCTAGTCAGCAAAATCGCGGAAAATTTAATAATAATTTGAACGAACATTGATTTTTAAATGTAAGCCAGCAAAGTTTTGTAAAAGGCAAATTGGGTCAGACAAAATTGATTCGATCCTTTGATAATTTAATGGGTTGGGTGATATTAGTGTTTGCGGCTTTTTTTCATCGTGGAATATTAAGATCGTTTCTTTTTTAATGCATGTTTTTAACATGGATTCGGCTACACGAGGCTATGATTTCAAATGTTGCTGATGACACAAAATTTGGCAATGTGTTAAACAGCGAGGGGGCGTATTTGCACGTCACGAGCACATGGTAATCTGGTGAAATGGGAAGGTACATGACAGGCGGAATTTCATGCAACACGGTGTGAATTATAGTATTTTGATAGGGAATATTAGGGCAATATTGTGTTAAACAAGCAAGCGTACCAGTAAAATCCAAACAGAAGCAATAACATACTTTCAATCATATTACCGATATGGATGCATTCACGACCGGATCCGAGTTAATTGCGGGAACCAGCCCAATTTGAGAAATTACGTGTCCCTACCGCTGTACAAATTGACAGGGACATTGTCCGCGGCTGTTCTGGAGCGCAATGCAATGCAACTAACTTCCGGTTCTCGGCGCAATTGTGAACGCTGTCGTCTGCGGTGCTGTTCCCACTCTGAGGAGCAGCGAAAGTCCTGGCGCTCTCCTGTATTGGGACAGCAAAATCGGGCCCAGTGAGTCCAGAATGCAACCAAGCAGAGAGGGTAAATATTTTCAGTGCTATCACTGGGAAAATATTACAAATGCCAATGGGAGTGAAAACGATTCGAGATAGGCACATAACAATGAGCATACGCCAGCACGTGAAAGAGTTTCAAGAAATCACGCTGTCTGAAAATAATGCACTATTCACAGCGGATGAAACTGTGCGTGTTTTGTGTATGGTCCAGACTTCAGCTCATCATCCAACCTGGGAAGACAAAAGGGCACCCACACCAGGGGGGGCCCGTGAAAAGGCGGGATGTGGAAGATATTTCATAAAACGTCTCAGCTGGAAACTGATTGATGCAGTCATAGCCGGAAAACGACGCTCACCTGTTCCTGGTGTTGGACAGGATTCATTGAGACCTTCTATCTTGTCATTCACCAGCAGATTCACAGGGGAGAAAAGCGGATTGAATACTCTATGGGTCGGAAGATGTTGAATCGTTTATTCAAATTGCTGGCAAAACAGTGAATTGAATCCTGGTGCCGCCGATTTTGATTGGTTATCAGGAATGGCCTTCGTAATAGACTGTTTCATATTGTCGATTAATGTCACATAAAACAAATGTGAACGCTTCAAGTCTAAACATGGCCTTTGTGTTCTGTAACATTGTTATAATGCCAGGATTCCTGCATATATTATTAACAAACTTACCCACTTATCCTGCCACCTTCACATAATTTGCACGTGCACACTCAGGTCTCTCTTTTTCCTGAAATCCCCTTCGAATTATCATATTTGAATTATATTTAATAGTCCATAAGAACTTCAGTTTGAATGCCTGAAGGACGTGATGTGCTCCCTTTTGTAATTCATATTTCGCAGTAAACATTTATCAAATTTATCACTCTGTTCTGAGGGTTCAGTGACGAGTCTATTGGGATGACCGAATATGCACAAAACAACGACAATGGAAAACCAAAGAAATTACTATTATAATCACTGGCATATCTCCTAAGACTATACTTTTAGACGGAGGAGTTTCAGGCAAAATCTGAGTGAGACCACTTAGGGGGAGACTAAAAAAACAGAGATGACTGGCCTGTAAGCACTGTGGAATAAGGCAACAAAGAGGATGGATGTAATTAATGCATACAAAGATAATTATGATTAACTTGTTTAAACTTAACCATTTAAGTATCCTATGTAACAGTGCTTCTCCACATTTTAGGCAGAGATTTTTGATTTTCACAAATTGCATGCAGCGTTTCCCACATTGTTAGGAAATGGAGAACGTTTATTTAAGTTATATGTGTGTTTACGTGTGTTAGGAAAAAAATATAATTA
Source organism: Cetorhinus maximus (assembly GCF_964194155.1). NCBI lineage: Eukaryota > Metazoa > Chordata > Chondrichthyes > Lamniformes > Cetorhinidae > Cetorhinus > Cetorhinus maximus. Next base: position 53,378,587 of record NC_135901.1, on the reverse strand, counting down.
AGTTTAAATTCAATTTATATGCTTTTCTATTTGAGGGTTAAATGGTGAAACGTGAGTTCATGTTGCATTTTTGAGCGCAGACAGCAGATCTAAAACTCCATTTCTATACCTGCATTTCTAATTAGAATTTTATGACTCTTGAATGAGAGTTGAAGCAAAGAAAGAGTATGAAAGAACTGGGCTGTTGCCAAAGAACAACGGTCCAGAAAGGGTGCCCACCCATTACATCACCGCCCCCCCACCCCACCCCAACACCACCCCACCCCCACCGCCCCCCGCCCCACCCACACCCCGCGCACACTCACGCACATAAATCTAAAGCAGATTGGGTTCAGTTGGTCATCATGCTCTAAGTTGAAGGGAGAAGTTTGCATCTCCCTTGTTGACATACTAACAGGGTGCTGAGAGAAATAAGGCTAAGAAACTTTGATGAGTTGCTCTAACGTCAAATAACAATAAATGTCAGGTGAGTTCTGGACCCTTGGGGATATACCAAGTTATTTGAAGTCTACTGGGAGAGGGAATTGCAGAGAGAATACATGTTCCCAAAAGAACCCAAATGTCCCACGGCGAAAGGGTGAGGCAGAAAGGAGGGGGCGAGAAGACCTTCCAGTACAAGGAACAATAGGAGCCTGGAAATGTTCCTGTTCTGTGGAAGTGTCAGTAAGGAGAATAGATGGAGGCTCCAAGCTTCAAGCTTAAAGTGAGAAAGCTGCAGAAAGCATATTCAAAGCGATATATATGTGTGAGAAGCCGGAAGGCCCAAGGAGACATCTGAAGGCCTGTAACTCATTACTATGGGCATGTGAAGCAGTGGTGTGCTCTTGGTGGCTGTGTCAGTGAGAGAGTTTGCCTGTAAGAAAACTTGAATGCACCCAGTGATCAGTGATCCAGGGGACAGGAACAACAGAATGAGAGTTCGAATCGCTGCATGTGTCTCACAGGTCGCCAATTGCTCAACATGGACATTGTGCTTGCTGTGAACATTAGAGTATAAAATAGCTTTTGTAAGTTATGTTATGCTTACAAATCTGTATGTATCGATTAAGGCATAGTTGCTGGTGAAGGAGTATTGTAATATAATTCATATTTTCTGGTTTATTCTATGTTTTGTTCTTCTGTTAAAAGTTCATCAGCTGACTCCTGTGACTCTGTTCAGTAAACACTCTACACATATGTAAACAAAGTAAATAAATAAATAAATGTTATGATCTATCAAGCTGGCTTAAACCGTGGGATCAGGTTTGTCCAGTAGTAACAACAGCTGGGATCATAACAAAATGGGCGTTCATTTGGGAATTGAAGTTGGGAGAGCGGGAGATTGGAAACAGGACAGTCATTTGTCCGGGATTCATCATTATAAAGTGGGATCCCTTATGGGATTGAAATTCTTGAACATTGGTGGGCTCTCTGAATCCTTAAAATGAGGACGTGGAGGTACTGAGGGATTGGATATAGGAGTTGGAGGGGCTGAGAGGTACATTATACTGGTTGGAATTAAAAATCGCTTTGGAGGTTATTAGGACATCTTTACAGATGAGAAGTGTAACCCTGAATTTTTTACAAAACTTAGCAAAGAATAGTCTAATGGAATTGGCCGATCAGTTGAACGTAAAATTACCATAGGGGCGAAGGAAGCAGATACATTTGAGATAATAGCGCAGCACGGCAGATTAGAATGTATGACGGAGACACCACGTTCTCCAGGGGTTGAGTCAATTGAGTCAGCTAAGATCCAGCTGCGAATGAAGCAACTAGAACATGAAAAGGAACTGGAAAAAAAGCATTTAATTAGAGGCGAAAGAAAAAGAAAGGGAATTCGAATTGAAAATCGTGGAAGACAAAGACAAGGAAAGTAATTGGAATCGAAAAGGTTGGAAGTAGAATAAAAAGAGCAGCAAAAAGAAAAGGCATTTAGGAAATTTGAATTGGAATTTCAAGCGAAGAAGAAAGTTAAACAAAGAGAGGTAAAGGAGGCAGAGAAGGAACCACAAACAGAATACCAGTTTAAAAGCCTGGACTTTAAAAATGAAGCCTCATATGCTGAGGAAAGTTCTGATGGTGAAACAATCATCTTCAACCTAAATCTAGTGGCGAGAATTTTATATTTGTGCAACACCTTCCAAAGTGTGAGGAAAGGATGTAGAGACATCTTTATTTCGTTTGGCAAGGTGGCTAAGGAAATGAAGCGGCCGAAGGAAATCTGGGCATTGCCCTTCAGAGTTTCTTGGTGGGTAGGTCTCTTGAAGCTGATGCTTCACTTTCAAAAGATGCATCAGCGGATTATGATGCAGGAGAAACAGCTATTCTGAGTGCATATCAATTAGTCCGTGAGGCATTCCGGCCAGAAATTTTGGAATATATGGAAACAGCCTGGCAGACCTACATTGAATTTGAGAGGATAAAGCAATATAATTTTGACGTTTCGATAAGGGAATTAAGGGTAGAGACAAAGTACGAACTTGGTAGCGAAATAATTCTCTTGCAAAAATTTAAAGTTCACTTCCTTCTGTGGCAAGAAGACACGATGAAGATCAGGACGTTAAAATAGCTGGGCAGGCAGCAGAGATGGCAAACTATTATGAGCTGTTCCATCAAACCAATCCATTTTTCCGTCATCCCTATAAACGAGAGAAGGACAGAAGATTGAAAGGCGAATGGAAAGCAAGTAGCCAGGAAGGAGAAGGGATAGGTGGGAATTCTCAGGATTTTTTTTTTCCTCAGACCAGAAAGGAAGTTCCTGATGCTGAAATTGAGGTTCGAAAGCCTAAGTGTTTCCATTGTAACAAGGTGGGATATGTATGTTCTGGCAGACTACTGGAGATTAAATAGTAGACCTATTGCAGTAGTAGGAGCATCTAAGGAATCCTCAGGAAACCCTTCCATCAGAAAAGGAAATGGTTGTTAAAATTGTAGCAGTAGTGCCGGTGAAACGCGTTCCCTTGAAACATACAGAAAAGGGGAACATGGTTCAAGGTCGTACAGAGAATGTTTCGTCGATTACTGGTGAAAGAGGTCAGGCAACAGAGGGTCTAGATGTTTTGTCTCAAAGGGATAAGTGTTCGGTAATCCTCCAACAAAATAAGTATACAGCTTAAAATTTTGTGAGATACGGGGCAGATCTATCATTGATCGTGGCTGATGATGCAACTTGTGTTCCAGGTAGTTTTATGTAAGTAAAGATCTTGATAAAAGTTAAGAATGGAATTTATGTACCTGATTATTCATGTAAAGTCAACATAAGATGTCAGTTTGTAAATGTATTGCTGCAGTGGGAATTATTCCTAAATCACCTAGTGAAGGAGTAGATTTTATCCTGGTAATAATTTGGAAAGTGGAGATAGTAATGTGGCAACGACTGTATTGCAGCAGGCGGTTGATAATGTTGATCCTAACCAACCTGAAGAAACTACAGTGGCCAAAAATGAAACACTTAATGCCGATAAAAGCAATTCAAGGAAAAACTGATTAACGTAAAAAGAAAAACAGCTTTCAGGTGTGAAATAAGTTTGCAAATGAAAAAAAAAACAGAATTGGTGATAACAATTGAGAATCGGTAACGGAAATAAAAACATTTTAATGAGGATTTGAAATGTTTGAATGTTAGCAGCAAAACGTAGCAGCAAATTCAACAAAGTTAAATATTCAGTTCAAATTTGATGAGCTTCAAACAGCAGTAGTCTCAATGGAATATCGTGAAAAATGCCTTGAACAAGAAAATGATATGTTGGAAAATCTAAATAATTTGATGAATGCAGAATTAAAAGCCAAATCTCTCGACCTGTTAGAATTTCGTCAGGAAAGAATAATGATATTTTCGAACTTCCATGCAAAATGGAGAAAATGAAGGGAAAGACGTGTGGTACGGAGCCTTACAATTAAGAAGTTGTTTCTGTGAAGATTTTTAAAATTATTTTGCTGAATTGTGGTCCAGTTGAATCAAGAGCTGATCAAAGAACATCACTGATATATCAACCTCAGTAATGGACAACGTGAAAGCAACTAATGTACCTACAGAATTCGAAATTGAGAATTGTCACGTAAAAGGATTGAAAGTGAAAAATGACTTTCTTCAGGTCAATGGTCAGAGACGCTGATTTACAAGTGATTGCTGGGGCTAAGGCACAAGATATAACAGTTGGAATACTTGCAATGGACAGTTTGCAAAAGACCATCCAAAAACAGTGGAATTATATAGTTGGTTCGATTTGTAAGAGTGGAAGAGTAAGAACGAATGACGAAACTTCACAGGGAGAAAGTGTTTGGCATTTCTGAAAGCAACATGGAAAGGTCCTTTTCAAAATGAGATTTGGAGAAACAACAAGATCATACAATTTTAAAGTCAAACCAATAGAAATGTGAAACCCTTTTATGTGAACACAAAACGCATCTCAATAACATCCTAGAAACGGCGAAAAGAGATCTTTATCAGAATAGAAATGACATGTTAACTCACAAAAATTCCATTTTGACATCACTAAATCAAAATGAGAATTTAGCACATGTCAGTTCCAAAAATGAGCTTGAGGATGGAATTACAGCTATCGAAAAGGACCATTGGGCTCTAGACTTAAAATGGAACATTTTTTGCTGACTGGTAGACTGAGAACATGAGGGAAAAGAATCAAAATATCTGAGTAATGATAATGCTATGATGTACAAATTCTGCGACCCCTGTAACATTTATTGACTTTGTTAAAGATTATTTTTGCAATTGCTCAATAACCTGTGTAATTGTGAAACAAAATGGAAAATGTATTTTTATATACAATAATAGCTATTGTTAGAGATGTTTGATATTAAGTTTGTATGAGGCGGATGCGAGACCATTGTGAAGAAACCTTCACTGTTGTGGAGCTTTCCTTCTTTCAGTGGAAGAGATGTTAGGAAATAGAGAAAGTTGACGTAAGTTATATGTGTTTATGGATGTGTTAGGAATAAGGTATATATTTAAGTTTAAGTTCAATTTATATTTTCTTTTATATGTTGCCTTCTTTAGTGGAGACACCAGGTCAAAGCTCTGCTTGAATGCCTGCATTTCTAATGGTAAATGTATGACTCTTGAAGGAGAGTTAAAGTAAAAAAGAGTAGTCAAAACGGCGCTGTTGCCTAGCAACAGACGTCCAGAGAGTGAAACCACATCCGCACCCACGCCCACACACACAGAAACACACATAAAGAAATGGAAAGCAGTTTGAATTCATTTGGTCATTGTGCTCAAAGTTGAAGGGAGAAGCTTAAGTATCCCTCTAGCTGAAAATGTAGCAGACTGCTGAGGGGAATAACACTATGAATCTTATACGAGCTGGTCTAAAGTCAAAGTAACAGTAAATGTCAGGCGAGTTATGGGTATCAAGGGAAATATCAAGTTGGCAGCAGTCTACTGTGAGAGGGAACTGAAGATAGTGAACATTTGCCCCCAAGAAACAGAAAAGTCCCATTGTCAAGGGGTGAGGCCCACGACGACGCCATAGTCAGCAGAAGAACAGAGGTCTGCAAATGGCCCTGTTCTGTGGAAGTGACACTGAGGAGCAGAGAGGAAGGCTGCAAACTTCAAGCTTAAAGGGAGAAAACTGCAGGAAGCAGGTTTAAAGCAAGATGTGCGTGTGAGAAGCAAGAAGTTTCAAGCAAACAGTCTGCAACTCTTTACTGTGGACATAGAAGCAAGGGTGCACTGTTGGCGGCTAAGTCAGTGAGAGAGAGAAAGAGAGAGGGCATGGAAAAAATCTCGAATGCACGCGGTGATTCAAGGGAGGGGAAGATCTGATGGTGAATTCGAAACTCTGGAGGTGGACTATTGTGGAAGGCGTCTGAGAGAATGTGTCAGTTTTGGAGAAGATTTCAAAGTGAATTCTTCGAGAGTGAAGATTGGAAACCCTCGTGTGAAAAACTGGCTTCAGTGAGACCGGTTGATGCACGGTGTGACAAGCGCCTGGATGAGCAATCCATAGCATCTGTTCCGGGTGTCATCTGACAATTGGTTTCATAGTGTGTTGTGCCTGACCACAGGTCGCCGATTCGTTTACATGGACTGTGTGCTTACTGTAGACAGTAGGGTATAATCTATATTTTGTGAGGTGTGTTATCATTATAAATCTGATCATATACGTAACTATATAGGTGTGGGTGGACGATTATTGTAATATAGTTAATCTTTTCTGGTTTAATAAATATTTTAATCTTTTGTGGAAAGTCCATCAGTTGACTCCTGTGACTCTGTTCACTAGCCACTCTCCAGGTATCTAAACAAAAAAAGTAAAATAAGGACTTTTGAATCTGGCTTCCACCCTGGGATCAGGCTTGCACTGTCGTAACATCAGCTCGGATCATAACAACATTAAAATGGTGACTACATCTCAAAAATATTTCCTTTGCTGGAAAGTGTCATGGAATGCCATAAGTCCCTGAATCATAACCTAACAGTGAAAGTCTTTTCTTTCGCAGAATCACAGGTTCGATTTAATCTGAAGTCTGAGAATCTGTAACAAAGTTGATTTTCAAAAGCTGTTTGAATTTGCAAGTGTTGCTAAGGATAATTAAAGTAATGTCAAGTGTGTTACAGTTGGTTGAGTATTGTTTTAGTCATTCTGCTGACTCCCATCATCTTTGGTTGCTTTCTTGAAGGATATGTTGTCATTCTCACCTGTTCAGATTATCATTTTGGAACTGTGCAGCATATTGTTCAGCACATTAATATTCTAATTGTTGCTCACTACCAACATGCTGGTGCGACATAATTTTGACATCGAAGAAACCTAAAGATCAAGTGCAATATCATCAATAAGAGAAAAATACAGGAATGCCAAAATGCCTTTCATGTGAGTGCCTGTGGTATATCAATGCGAATAACTCACCCTGAATTTTCCTTGAATTTCTATTCTGCTTTGATGCAAAACTTCAGTGTGAGTCACAATTATTTGCATTTACAAAGGCCATTTCTGTTAACTGGGATTGTCTGGAAATTCTGAGCTGAGTAATGAAAGTCGTAGTGGGTATTGCTGCTTCAAGGGGTGATGTCGAATCAAGCAAGTAAACTTTTTGCTTTGAGGTGCACTGTAATTATCCTTTCCCTCTCTCATTGTCACCAGAAAGCGACATGACTACTTGTTTTTCTCCTAAAGGAACAGTTTGTTTTGGGTTGTAGTTCCTTAAGCAGCAGTAACTTTGGCAGTTTGACCAAACGACAGTTCTTGTGTGCTAATACAGTCAGGGAAGGGAATCTGGAAAAATGACATATCATAAAGAACTTCAATTCTGTCCTATAGCAGGGCTCCCTTTATTGTGAACACCATTGACAACTTGATCTAATATTTTTCTCCTCCCTATCCCAGTGCAATGAAATATCATGGTCCTACCACAAGCTCTAACGTTTGACCCAGGTATGTGTGGCTCAGCAGCAGACATATGCCTCTCTAATTGAATGGGTGAATGCCCTGTTAGTTTGAAATTGACATCATACCGGCATGAATCGAGAAGTTGCACTATTTTACTTATTTGTTCACAGCAAAGTAATATTTTTAAACTTCAGATGAGAGCGACCGTGAACCAGGCAGAAATTTTGATTTCTTTACTCATTAACGGGATGTGGACGTCGCTGGAAAGACCAGATTTGTTTTCCAACCCGAATTTCACTTGAAACTGAGTTTCTTTCTAGGCCATTTCAGAGGGTTCTTACGAGACAACAACATTGTTGTTGGCCTGGATTAACTAGTAGCCCAGACCAGATAAGGGCGGCAGACATCCTTTGCTGAAGAGCATTAATGAACCAAATGGGTTTTTACAGAAATCGACAATGGATTCATGGTCAGCATCATGGAGACTTGCTTTATATTTAAGATGTATTGACCCAAAATCAAATTATATCAGCTGTCATGACGGCATTCGAATCTGTGTCAAACAAAAATGAGCCACATTGCGAGCTTCACTGATTATCTTAAGTTGCCTGTTACTGCATCATTATCACATTCAGGGTTGTCCAACAAGGGCTGTCTAACTGCACAATCACATCTCACAGTGGACGTTTTTTTTTGGGGATTTAGGAAGCCTATGCTGGGCTTTTTGAGTATGGCCTGTAAGCTCCCTATTATAAACAACCGAAAGAACATGCTGTTTGAATCGATCAGCCAATCGCCGGGACATATAACCTGGGAACCTGGCATCACACCAGCACTAAAATTCGTACATGAGTTTGCTTCGTTATTTTGGGAGGCAGAACGTCTCCTGGACTGATTTCAGCATTATCCAGTTCAGAAATTAGCTATCTTAATGTGCTCCTACACCTTTGAGATGCAACACATTCCATTTCCTCGACATACTACTTGAGAAATCCGCCAGTGGGATCGCCATTACTTCTGGTGAAAGGCTTTCTTCACCGCAGTATTGGTCCCATAAATGTCCATGCGATATAACATTGTCCTTAACCGTAATATTGTAAATAGTGTGCTCGTCGTTTCCTCACTTTGCAATATTAACACGGACAGAGCGTTCATAGAAGCTAATCTGCTGGAGAAAGGTGATCCTGACCAGATCATTGTTCTCTGTGCATCACACAAAATCTGAAGTGTGCCAAAGGCCGTCCCCTTAGGACCTGAAAAAGTATTTGGTCTACCTCAAGTTATCCGGGCAACGCAAGATGGCATATAAATTTGAGAAACAGTTTAAGGAAGTCGTTTCACACCTCTACTATGCATAAGCTTTGTGAATGGCATTTCCCCCACCCCCCCCCCCCCCCCCCCCCCCCCCCCCAACAGGGTGCTGTGGCCTGTCCAAAAAAGTTGTTCTGCCAGCACACAATTAAGAAACGTCGTGTATGAATTTCAGTGCTGATGCAATGCTGGGTATGCAGGCCATACTTCCCAGTGATTGGCTAACCGAATCAAACAGATTGTCCCTTTGTTTTTTTTTTGTAAAAGGCACAGTACAGACCGGACTCAAGCAGCGCACTTGCAAAACCCAAAACACCCTGAACCATGTTCACACACATTCTAAGCCTGCTCACCAGGGCAAGTTCACCCTGGCAATAATAATGCTGATTTGAGCCTGTGCACATTGAGTACTCCCGGGCTGAACTGGGAAAGTCCTCACTGAAGGTAGCAACACAGATCGAGACCTTTCCATTCTTCTTACAAACTTGTTGTGCTGGACATGCGACGCTAAATATCACCGCATAGTCCTGGACTAGCCGACACTAAATATTTCACTGCTCATTGAAACTCCCTCCATCGAATGGAACTGTGCTGAAATTGGCCAGTCAACACGGAAAGTAAACAGTTTTAACTGGCATCTTCCACACTGAAATTTATTGTGCACAGTTAGTCTGATCACACACATGTTGGATCCGTCATCACTGAAAGTGACTATGCTGAACTGGATGTCTGTACGCTGAATGCAACCATGATGAACTGAACCTCTGTTCACTATTTATACTCACGTCAACCTGAGCCGAACAGAGTACATGTAATCGTGTTTAACTAGATATGTTGGTACGGATTATTACCGTTATAGTCAGGACCAATTAATACCAAATGCCGCAGAGCAGATTTGAACACTCCCAGACGAAAGTTAACCATGTTCAACTGTACCTGTGTAAACGAAATGTAAGCGGGATTGCCCAATCAACATAAAATGTAACCGTCCTAAACCGTACGTCTGAGGATTGGATATAACCGGGTTGACACGGAACAGGCACACTAAATGTAACCGTGTCCAACTGACTTTACCGAATGCAAACCTAATGAAATTGGCAAGCCAATAGTGAATGTAACCGTATTCAAAGTTACCTTTTCACAGAAGAAATGATGATTCAAACTCGACCTATTCACACTCCTGGTGAAAGAGCTTAGCAGGTAATCACTGAAAGCAATCATGCTGAATCGTACCAGTCCAAACTGGCTAAATTTACTGCTCTGTCCGTTTCCAAAACAATTTTACCCTTACTGAAGAGGACTAGTCCGCCCAGAAAATAACAGTACAGCAATGTCAATCTATAAACTGTATATAGATACCCTGGGCTTGGCATCTGCACACTGAAATCTGTGGTCATGGCTCTGTTGAGCGATCTGCAGATGCGAACAAGTCTGTTTCAGGAGTACCGTGCTGAATTGGAATTGTACACACCGGATTTAAGAGTTTAAACTGAAGAAAGTGCCTCCATATGTAGCCGTCATAAACTTGATGATATCAACATCAAATATAAGTGTTAACAACTTGATATGTCCACAGTGAATGAACCTGCTCAAAATAGAACGGTGGATGCTGAGTGTAATTGCTGCCTTACACACTGACATAACCGTACAAAATTGTTGCAGTGCACCCTGATATAACCGTACAAAATTGTTGCAGTATACACTGATATAACCCTATAGGATATCTGCAATGCACACTGATATAACCCTACAGAATTGCTGCAGTGCACACGGATACAACAGTACAGAATTGCTGCAGTACACACTGATCTTAACTGTACAGTATTGCTGCAGTACACACTCATATTATCCGCACATAATTGCTGCAGTACACAATGATAAAACCGTCAAGAATTGTTGCATTTAACATTGATATTAGCCGTACAGAACTGCTGCAGTTCACACTGATTTTAACCGTACACAATTGCTGCAGGACAAACTGATATTAACCGTACAGTATCGCTGCAGTACACAGTTATATTAATCGTACAGAATTGCTGCAGTGCACACTGATATTAACAGTACAGAAGTAATGCAATTCACACTGTTATTAACAGTACGGAACTGCTGCAGTGCAGAGTAATGTTAGCCGTACAGAATTGCGGCAGTAAACACTGATAGTAAACATGCTGATAGTAAACATACAATATACATTGATATTAGCCATGCAGAATTCCTGCACTACACACTGGTATCAACCGTACAGAATTGCTGCAGAACACAATGATATTAACCGTACAGCATTGCTGCAGTACACACTGATATTAACCGTACAGAATTGCTGCAGTGCACACTGATAATAACTGTGCAGAATTGCTGCAGTACACGCTGATATTAATCGTACAGAATTGCTGCAGTACTCATATCTTTTAAACATACAGAATGGCTGCAGTGCACAATGATATTAACCCTGGAGACATGCTGCAGTGAACACTGATATTAACTGTACAGAACTGCTGCAGTAAACAATGACATTCACCATACAGAATTGCTGTAGTACACAGTGATATTAACAGGACAGAATTGCTACAATATAAACTGATATTAGCCGTGCAGAATTCCTGCACAACACACTGATGTTAAACGTACAGAATTGCTGCAGAACAAACTGATATCAACCACACAGAATTGCCGTAAAACACATTGATATTGACCGTAAAGAATTCCTACAGTACACACTGATATTAACCGTACAGATTTGCTGCAGTACACATATCTTTTAAACATACGGAATGGCTGCAGTGCACAATGATATCAACACTGCAGAAATGCTGCAGTGAACACTGATATTAACAGCACAGAATTGCTGCAGTACACAGTGATAATAACTGTACATTTTTGCTGCAGGTCACATTGATATTAGCCGTACAGAAGTGCTGCAGTGCACACTGATATTAACTGTACAGTATCGCTGCAGCATACAGTGCTCGTAACCACACAGAATTATTGAAGTACACACTGATTTTAACCGTACAGAATTGCTGCAATACACACTGATATCAACCTTACAGAATTGCTGCAGTACACAATGATCTAAACGTACAGCATTGCTACATTTACACTGATATTTGCCTTACAGAATTGCTGTAGTAAAAACTGATATTAACCAAATCTGAAGGAGGTAGCTGGAGAGATAGTGGAGGCATTAATGGTGATCTTTCAGGAATCACTCGAGTCAGGTAGGGTCCCAGGGGACTGGAAAATCGCTAATGTAACCCCCCTGTTTAAGAAGTGAGTGAGGCAAAAGACGGGAAATTACAGTCCAAATAGCCTGACCTCGGTCATTGGTAAGATTTTATAGTCCATTAATAAAGATGAGATTTCAGAATACTTGGAAGTGCATGGTAAAATAGGGCATAGTCAGCAGGGTTTCTTCAAGGGGACGTCATGCCTGACAAGTCTGTTAGAATTCTTTGAGGAGGTAACGAGCAGGTTAGACAAAGGAGAGCCAATGGGTGTTATCTACTTAGACTTCCAGAAGGCCTTTGACAAGTTGTCGCACAGGAGGCTGCTCAGTACGATAAGAGTCCATGGTGTTAGAGGCAAGGTACGAGCATGGATAGACGATTGGCTGTCCGGCAGGAGACAGAGAGTGGGGATAAGGGGGTCCTTCTCAGGATGGCAGCCAGTGACTAGTTCTGTTCCGCAAGGGTCAGTGTTGGGACCCCCACATCTTTTCAATTTATACATTAATGATCTAGATGAAGGAACTGAGGGCGTTCTGGCTAAGTTTGTAGATGATACTAAGATAGGTGGAGGACAGGTAGTATTGAGGAGGCGGGGAGGCTGCAGAAGGATTTAGACAGGTTAGGAGAATGGGCAAAGAAGTGACAGGTGGAATACAACGTGGGGAAATGTGAGGTCATGCACCTTGGTAGGAAGAATAGAGGCATAGACTATTTTCTAAATGGGGAGAGAATTCAGAAATCTGGAGTGCAAAGGGACTTGGGAATCCTTGTCCAGGATTCTCTTAAGGTTAACTTGCAAGTTGAGTCGGTAGTTCGGAAGGCAAATGCAATGTTGGCATTTATTTGGAGAGCACTAGAATATAAAAACAGGGATGCGCTGCTGAGGCTTTATAAGGCTCTGGTCAGACCATATTTATAAAATTGTGAGCATGTTTGTGTCTCGTATCTCATAGAGGATGTGCTGGCCCTGAAGAGCGCCCAGAAGAAGTTCACGAGAATGATCCCAGCAATGAAAGTCTTAAAATATGATGAACGTTTGAGGACTCTGGGTCTAAAGCCGATGGAGTTTAGAAGAATGAGGGGAATCTGATTGAAACTTACAGAATACTGAAAGACCTGGATAGAGTAAGGAAGATATCTCCGTTAGTAGGAGAGAATAGGACCTGAGGGCACAGCCTCAGAGTAAAGGGAAGACCTTTTAGAACAGAGATGAGGAGAAATTTATTTGGCCAATGAGTGGTGAATCTATGGAATTTATTGCTACAGAAGGCTGTGGAGGCCAGGTCATAGATTCTATTTAAGACCGAGATAGATAGGTTCTTAATTGGTAGGGGGATCAAAGGTTACGGGGAGAAGGGGGGAGAAAATTATCAGCCATGATTGAATGGCGGAGCAGGCTCGATGGCTCAAATGGCCTAATTTCTGCTCCTATGTCTTTTGGTCTTGTGGTCAAACAGATTTCCTGTAGTAAACACTGGTATTAAACGTACAGAATTACTGCAGAACACAATGATATAAACCATACAGAATTGTGGCGGCCCACAATGATATAAACCGTTAAGAATTGCTGCAGTACACACATATATTAACTGCACAGACTTACTGCAGTGCACACTGATATTAACCATACAGAACTTTGTGCAGTACACACTGATGGTAACAACACAGAATTGCTGCAGTACACACATCTTTTAAACATACAGAATGGCTGCAGTGCACAGTGCTATTAACCCTGCAGAAATGCTGCGGTGAACACTGATATTAAGTGTACAGAACTGCTGCAGTAAACACTGACATTCACCATACAGAATCTTTGTAGTACACACTGATATTAACCGGACAGAATTGCTGCAGTACACAGTGATATTAACCCTACAGAATTGCTGCAGTGCACAGAGATAATAACCGTACATTTTTGCTGCAGTACAAATTGATATTAGCCGTACAGAAGTGCTGCAGTGCATACTGATATTAACTGTACAGTTTCGCTGCAGCATACAATGCTCGTTACCCCACAGAATTATTGCAGTACACACTGGTATTAACAGAACAGAATTTCTGCAATACACTCTGGTATTAACCATACGGAACTGCTGCAGTACACACTGATTTTAACCGTACAGAATTGCTGCAATACACACTGATATCAGCCTTACGGAATTTCTGCAGTTCACAATAATCTAAACGTGATATTAACCGCACAGAATTGCTGCAGTACGCACTGATGTTACCCGTACAGAATTGCGCCAGTGCACAATAATATTAACCGTACAGAATTGCTGCAGTGCACACTGATATTAGCCTTGCAGAATTGCTGCAGCACACACTGACATTAACCACATAGAATTTGCCCCAGTACACACTCATATTAACCGAACACAATTTCTGAAGGACACACTGATGTTAACTGCACAAAATTGCTGCAGCACATAATGACGTAAACGTTCAGAATTGCGCCAGTGCACAATGATATTAACTGTACAGAATTGCGCCAGTACACACTGATATGAGCGGCACAGAACTGCTGCAGCGCACACTGATAGTAACCGTACAGAATTGCTGCAGCGCACACTGATATTAACCGTACAGAATTGCTGCAGTGCACACTGATATTAGCCTTACAGAATTGCTGCATTACACACTGATATTAGCCTTGCAGATTTGCTGCAGTACACACTGATATTAGCCGTACAGAAGTGCTGCAGCACACACTGACATTAACGGTACAGGATTGCTGCAGTACACACTGACATTGACCACACAGAATTTGCCCCAGTACACACTGATATTAACGGAACAGAATTTCTGAAGGACACACTGATGTTAATTGCACAAAATTGCTGCAGTGCATAATGATGTAAACGTTCAGAATTGCGCCAGTGCACAATTATGTTAACCGTGCAGAATTGCGCCAGTACACACTGATATGAGCGACACAGAATTGCTGCAGCGCACATTGATATTAACTGTACAGAATTGGTGCAGTGCACAGTGATATTAGCCGTGCAGAATTGCTGCAGCACACGCTGACATTAACGGTACAGGATTGCTGCAGGACACACTGATATTAACCACACAGAATTTGCCCCAGTATACACTCATATTAACCGAAAAGAATTTCGGAAGGACACACTGATGTTAACTGCACGGAATTGCTGCAGTACATAATGATGTAAACGTTCAGAATTGCTGCAGTACACACTGATATTAACCGTACAGAATTTGCTGCATTACACACTGATATTAACCGTACAGAATTCCAGCAGTACACACTGATATTAACCATAGAGCCATAGAAATGTTACAGCACTGAAGGAGGCCATTCGGCCTATCTAGTCCATGCCAGGCCGTGGGCACCCAGGTGCCTTTTCTAATCCCACCATCCTGTGCCCAGCCCATAGCCCTGCAGCTTACAGCACTTAAGGTGCATATCCAGGGACTTTTTAAAAGAGTTTAGAGTTTCTGCCCCTACCACCAACTTGGGCAGCGAATTCCAGACACCCACTAGCCTCTGCGTAAAAAGGTTTTTCCTCATGTCCCCCCTACACCTTCTGCCACTTATCTTGAATCTATGTCCCCTAGATCTAGAATTCTCCACCAAAGGAATCAATTTTATCCTGTCCACCCTATCTATTCCCCTCATAACCGTGCAGGATTGCTACAGCACATAGTCATATTAACCCTAGAGTCGGTGCAGTATACATTGATATTAACCGTACAGAATTACTGCAGTACACATTTTTATTGACCGTGCGAAATTGCTGCTGTGCACATTGATATTAATGGTACGGAATTGGAACCGTCCATACCGAAGGCAACATTGCCAAAGTGGACCTGTTCATTTGCTGAACTGGTCCTGCCAGCTCTATGTGGCTCATTCACATTTTCTACAGCTGCGCTGAATTAAACCTTTCCACAGTCGGTAAAACACTGCTGATCTGGCTCAATGCACAGTATAACCGTGCTCAACTGCATCTGTTGCAATTTAATGTAACTGTACTAAACGTACCAAACAGTTTTACTTAACTGGATATTTCTACTCTTTAACTGGACCTGTGCACACTGAACATGACTAGATTTTAGTAGGTAACACTGAATGTAGCCTTACTGGACAAGAAAGATCGATATTGAAAATATTTGAGCTGAATCGCACAACTCCAAAATGGATGAAGAATTGTAAAGGGATCATATTGCAATCTTCGGGTGTTTTAATTTAGTTCAGTAGCAATGCTCTTTCAAAAATAGCATTTAATTCGATCAAAACATCAACACGTGCCCAGTAGCAGATGCACTAATATGGTTGTTTCTATTAGCCTCGAATCAGACGATTTAATTATCTCCTGGGAAAGGACATGATGCATAAATGTGACAATATTTGTCTGTAACACATAACTTGTTCAGAGCTTCTGATAGGAATGCACGGAATACCAAATGGTCTGCTGTTTGCCGTTTATTATCCAGTTTTTGCAGTTATCGGGGTTTCAGGTAAGTTTGTAAGAAGCAATATCACTGCTCTTATTTATCAGGAGTTCTTCACAATAACGATATACAATCTCTCCTTCAATCACGTAATTTCCCCCAGTTAACGGGATGATTTCTTCCCTTTAATTGGTTTGATTTATGCTCCTTGTTTTACACAGTTCAAAGATATTAATTATTACTTTAACCTATTATTACTCCTTTATTTGGATAATTTTCTCCCCGCTGATGGCGCAATTCTGCTCTTTTACAGCATCATTTTCCGCGTGAATGGTGTGAATCCAACGCTCTAAGGGTTTTACTTTCCTCATTAAACTTATCGTTTCTTCCCTTTAAATGAAACATTTCTCATTTTGAAAAGTATAATTTCAATCTATTAATGATATATTCTCTTCCCTTTGCCTGCACCATTTCAGAGTGTAAATGTCCTTGTGATATTGCACGGTTCCTGTCAGTGAATTTTCGCACTGTGACCAGGGTGTAAAAGTAGCTGTATTATTTACACTCCTACTTTGGCTAAAATTTCACACTGTTCACACTGTCTAAATGCAAATCTCTTGTGCAATTGTCATTGTTATTGTGGGTGGATCAGGACACGATAACCACGGTGACAATGCCTTTAAATATGTTATTAACATTGTTACTTCGGATGAATTATCACACTGTTATCATGATGTAACGTAGTTTTAATATGTTGATGACATCGTTATTGTGCCTAAGTTGTCACACTGTTACCACAGTTTTAACGTATTATTGTAATATTGACACTGTCATCGTGGTTGAATTACTGCACTCATTATTAAGGGTTAAATGTAGCTTGGTTGTCCAATTGACACAGTTCCTTCAGATCGATTATCACACTGTTATCACGGTGTATATGTAGTTATACTGTATCATTGGCGCTGTTGTTGTGAGAATTATTAAACAGGGATCACGAGACGCATGTAGCTCTTTTATCTTATTGAGACTGACTGGTTTCCACAAATAATTCACAGACTGATAGTTTTCAATCGTTAACTCATTGATACCTGAATAAAATTAATGATTTTTAAGGAGCATTGACACATTTGTACAGAAATAGAAACAATGAAAATTAGAGGCAATTCTGTGAATGAACCTGCATTTAGCTCAAACTCACATAATCAGGGGTTCTAACTCTCATTGGTTCAGCCGGCTATCGTCTTCCACATGCTCTGCTGCGGGTGGTTCTATAGTGACCACTGCTGTGCCCGTATTTCCGTTCCACTTCGAACACCAGGGAATGTGCGAGACTGTTCCCGCCTTCACTCTCATATCTAAATTGATTGAGGCCAAATAGTTATCTTGTTGTTATCTCTCGTATCTGTGTGAAAATACTTTAAGCTTAACGCGACTGAACAACGAGGCGAATTATATATTCCGGCATCACATTTCAGTGCTTAGGAAGTGTTGCTTTGTGGGAGGGAACTTTTCTCGAAATGGGACCTCACAATCAGCTAGAGTTAGTCGATAGATCGAAAAGATTGATCCAAGGTGACTATCAGGGCAGACCTTGAAGTGAGAATTGCGAACTCACAAACGCCCCTCAGCAAAGTCAGAAAATACTATTCGTCCATTAGAATCTCTCTGCTTCAGAATCGTTTCGAACAGTTTTGCAGTTGAACTTTCCAAAAGTGGAAACATTTTTTAATATCAACAAACGACACTTCTTGTGGTCCTCGGTAGAATGCAGTCAGTTTCAAATGCAAGTTTTTGTTCCTGCTTCTCTGTTAGATTATTGTTATGGCACAAAGCCGATGATAAATGCAGAGTTGTTCAAATCTCAAAGGGAATCTTGAAAGAACTGCCACAACTTGTTTTCCAATTTGTATAAATTTCGAGATGCGTGCCTTGAATTCAGTAGTAATGAGGCCAACCAAGAATTATAGGTTTTTACAAACCAAGATTAAACATTTATTAAGAAGAAAATTTATTTTTAAGCATATACATATGTCTACAAATTACTACTACTATAACTTCTAAATGCCCACTTAATCTGAATCCCAGTTAAACTTTCGTTCAGTTAACAGTAAGAGACATTGTTTTAAAAAGACCCAGGCAAAGTGATACACAATATCCTGAACCAATCGAATTCAAAGTGAGTTTTCTTAACTTAGGTTCTTTGAAAACATCAGCTTGAGGCATAAATGCTGCAGATTTTTCACACTTGTTCGATCTTCAAAACGCCTACACTTACACAAAGTCTTCGCTCCTTTATACATATTTTCCCCTTTGAATGCAAAATCCCATTGTTTCACTATGTCTTTGGATATTACCTTCCTGATAATCAAAATCTATCATAGAACTAGGTATTACCACTCATTTTTGGGAAAAATAAATACACTGTTTCTTACATTCAGCTGACTAGGTGACACAATTCACCGCTCCTTTGAAAACAATATAGCTTGTTTTAATTAAAAACGCAAATATCGTTTTCCACCTACATTCTAAACTCCCAACGTGTTTACATCTAAGCCGTCAAACAACTGCCTTTAACCCAATTGAGTCTCCACACACACATACAGACACATACCACTATTTCACACTAAATTGCAATAAAATTATGAGAATTATTATATCTTCCTGACTTTACAGTTATTGTTGATTCTTGTATTATTTACACTTGTAAAAATCATCTGAAATAAAGTTGTGTATTATAGTTCCTGATTTGGTTTCAATGTGCTTCTGATGTCGTATACTCTCCATTACGCATTCTTATGGTGTTGTATATTCCAAGGTCATTTGAATGCTTTATTTATAACCTGGGTAATTATTACAAAATGAACAAAGAAGTGTCTTTGTGTTCAACAGTCGATTACAATCCAAAATTGCAAGTCAACTCTGTAAGTTTCATGCAGCATCCTGTAAAGTGGATGAGTTTTCAGGGAGTGGGATCAACCTGTTCCCTTACAAAAACACATACACTTTCCCTCGCACATATGCACTCTCAGCCTCACTCTCTATCACTTTCGCTCTCTGTTATAGCTAACTTCGCGGTGATTGTCATCCTGTCCAGAGGAAGATGTGGTCTCTCCAGATGTATCACTTACTACCTAGTGTCCATGGCAGTGACGGATCTTTTGGTCATCATCACTGCTGTGATATTGAACCGGATTTCTGGTATATATTTCCCGTTCAGTTTCCTGTCCATCACACCGGTATGCAGTCTCCGTTCTACCTTCATTTATGTAGCAATAGAGAGTTCTGTCTGGTTAACGGTCGCTTTCACCTTTGATCGTTTTGTGGCCATTTGTTGTCAGAAGGTGAAAATAAAATATTGCACCGAGAAAAGGGCAAGATGGGTGATAGGAACGGTTTGTACAGTGACCTGTTTAACAGTCTCGTTATTGTTTTTCATATATGAACCTTTGTACATAAATGACAATATACCCTGGTTCTGCAGCGTGAAATCAATATTTTATACGTCACCTGCATGGACTGCATATGATTGGCTTCATCGCATTTTAACCCCTTGTCTCCCATTCATCCTGATTTTACTGTTCAACGTTTTAACTGTCAAACATATACACGCAGCCAGTAGAGCCCGCAGTAGACTCCGAGCCAAGAGCAATGGACAGAATCAGAGTGACCCAGAGATTGAGAGCAGAAGAAAGTCAATTGTATTACTCTTTGCCACCTCGGGCGGTTTCATTCTACTATATTTGTTATATTTTATAACTTTTCTGTATGTTCGAATTAGCAGCCTGACTTACTTCTCTGGTTCAAATTACAATGAATCAAATTTCGTTGTGGAGGAAAGTGGATTTATGCTTCAGCTTTTGAGTACCTGTATAAACCCATTTATTTATGCAGGGACCCAGAATAAGTTCAGGGAGGAGTTAAAGAATGGGCTGAAGTATCCTCTTAATTTAATTGCTAAATTATTTAAGTAATCTAAATAGTAAATACCAACATGAATTACGTACCATCTTGGATCCATTACTCTTCTTGACCATGCATTGCACAGTTTCCTCTCCCAGATATGTGGTCACCCGATATGAGATCTTTTTGCATCGCATGAATGTTACAATATACAAGGAAAGTTGCACAGGCACGAAGTTAAGATTTTAAACATGTTCTCAGCAAAATTTCAGTCCTCTGCCCCGTGACTACTCAGACCTGGTGCTTTCTCAGCAGCCTCAGAGACCCTGGGGATCTTTCCATATAAGTCGGAGGATAAGCCCTATCCCATATATATTAATGCCTATCAAGTTGAACTGTTTAACGAAGTGACCTCGATATCCCTCTTGCATTTAGTTTGGACCTTAAGACTATGATAACCTCTAAAAGGCAAATGTTTACACTCTGCATGTTGTTAACCACTGATTAAGCTCTACCCACTGCCATAATCACAGAAAATTTGATTAGAGAAATGAATACGTGGCTCAAAGATTGGTGTGGGAGAAGTGAATTCTGGTTGTGCGGCAATGGCACCAGTATTGGGGAAACTGGGATCGATGCTGTTGGGATGGTCTATCCTTGAACAGCGCAGGGGCTGGTGTCCTCATGAGCTGCCTAACTGAAGAAATAGAGAGGGTTTTAAACTGAATAGTGTGGCAAGGAATCAAATTTGCAAAGATATGGTAAACCAAAGAGTAGGGACAAGGCAAAAGAGAAGGTATTAATATGAGAAACAGACTGTGACTAGAAGGGGCAGAGATTACAAATCTAAAGGCAAATCAGCAGATCAGGCTAGGCGCTACACAAATAATACAAGTACAAAACTAAAGGATCAGTATCCAAACACATGTAGCATTTGAAACAAAACAGATGATAGCATAAATAGAAACAAATAAGTGCGGCCTGATAGCGACATTTTAGAGACATGGATACAGCATGACATAGATTGGGACCTAAACATTGAAGGGTATGTGATATTTAGGAAGGACAGGAAGTTAGGAAAAGGTGGAGAGGTGTCTCTATTAATAAATGTATAGTTGGCACATTAGGGAGGATGACCTAAATTCAATAAACCAGGATTTAGAAGCGGTTTAGGTTGGGATGGCGTATGTTAAAGGCAAGAAGTCACTTCTGGGAGTTATGTGCAGGTCCCCTGATTTTAACTATGCAGTATAACAGAGCATAGAGGAAGAGATAATGGAAGCTTGCCAGAAAGGTACAGCGATAATCATTGGGTATTTTAATCTACATATAGTCTGTAAAAACCGTAAGGGCAAATGGGGCGTAGATGAAGAGCTCATAGAATGTTTTCAGGATATTCTCTTAGTGCAGCAAGTCCTGGAACTAAAGAGAGAGCAGGCAGCTCTGGGACTGGTATTGAGCAACAAGATAGGATTAATTAATAACCTCTGAGTGAAGGGGCCCCTAGGTAGCAGCAATCATAATATGTTTGAATTTAGCATTCATTTTGAGGGAGAAACAAGTGTGTCTAAGACTATTGTTTTAAATTTAAATAAGGACAATTATGAGACAATCATAAAAAGAGGGTCGACTGGAAAATGAGGTTCAGTGATAAGTCAATAGAAGTTCATTTAAAGGGCTGTTTCAGAATACACAAAATACTTAGTTTCGAATGAGAAAGAATAATTCCGAGAGGAGGGCCCAGCATCCGTGGTTCACTAAAAGGTTAAATACACTATCACTCTTAAAAAAACAACATATAATTACGCAAAGATGGGTGGCAGGCTAGATGATTGGAAATATTATTAAAAACAGCAAAGAACGACAAAAATGACTAATAAGCAGTGGAAAATTAGAGTATAAGGGAAAGCTAGCTAGTACTGTAAAGGCGGACAGTATAAGTTTCTATCGATATTTAAATAAGAAAAGAGTTAAGAAAGCGAGTGTTGGCCCTGTAGTGGGTGCGTTTGGAGAAATGATAATTGAAAGCAGAGAGATGGCAGATGAATTAGACATGTTTGCCCGTCGGCCTTCACTATAGAGGATGCAAGCAACATCCCTGAAATAGCTGTAAATCGGGAAATGGAAGAGAGGGCGGAACTTGGGAAAATTAAAATCCCCAGGGAAGTATTAGTGAGCAAATTGTTGGGGCTATGGGCTGACAAATCTCCAGGTTCGGAAGGACTTCATTCTCAGGTATTGGAAGAAGTTTCAAGTGAGATTGTTGATGCACTGGCTTTAATTTTTTAAAACTCCATTGATTCAGGGAAGGCCCCATGAGACTGGAAAATAGTAAATATAACTCCTTTATTGAAAAAGAGAGGGAGACAGGGAGAGTGATACTTTAGGCCAGTTAGCCAAACTTCTATCAGAGGCAAAATGTTAGTGGCTATAATTAAAGATGTTATAGCAGGGCACTTAGAACAATTCAAGGCAATCAGACGGAGCCAACAGGGTTTTGTGAAAGGGAAATCATGTTTAAACAATGTATTGCAGTTCTTTGAACTGTGCTGTGGATGAAAGAGAATCGGTGGACACACTGTTCCTAGATTTCCGGAAGGCATTTGATAAAGTACCACGTCAAAGGTTTTTGCAGAAAATAAAAGCTCGTTGTGCAGGGGGATAACATTGTGGCATAGATAGGAGACTGGTTAGCTAACAGAAAGCAGAGAGTTGGCATAAATGGATCTTTTTCTGGTTGGCAGGGTGTGACGAGTGGTGTGCCACAGGGATCAGTTGTGGGAAGTCAAATTTTTGCTACTGACATAAATGACGTGGATGAAGGGATCGAAGGAATGCTGGTGAAATTTGCTGACAACACATAGATTTTTCAGGAAATAAATTCTGTAGACAGGTTAAGTGAGCTTGGCAAAAATGTGGCAAATCGAGTATAATATGGGCAAGTATGACATTGTTCATTTTGGCAGGAAGAATAAAAGAATAAGCTTATTGTCTAAGTGGTCACAGATTGAAGACTTCTGAGGTACAGAGGGATCTGTGTCTCCGAGTGCATGAATCACAAAATGTTAATGTGCAGTTACAAAAGGTAATTAGCAAAGCAAATAGAATGTTATCATTTATTGTGAGGGGAATTGATCGCAAATGTAGGGATGTTATGCTTCAGTTGTACAGGACGTTGGTGAGACCACGCCTGGAGCATTGTTTACAGTACCGGTCTCCTTATCTAATGAAAGATGTAAATGTGTGAGAAACAGTTCGGAGGAGGTTTACTTGACGAATACGAGGAGTGTGCGCGTTGTCTTATGAGGAAAGGCTGGACAGGGTAGATTTGTATCCACTGGAGTTTAGAAAGCTAAGAGGCGACTTAATTGAAACCTTAAGGTCCTGAGGGACCTGACAGGGTGGATGTGGAGAGGATGTTTCCTCTTGTGGGAGAATCTAGAATTAGGGGGCACTGTTTAAAAATAAGGAGTCTCTCATTAAAGACAGATATAAGGAGATTTCTTTTTCGCTCAGAGGGTTTCGAGACTTTGGAACTCCCTTCCTCAAAAGACAGTGGAAGCAGAGTCTTTGAATATTTTTAAGGCAGAACGAGATCGATTCTTGATTAACAAGCGGGTGAAAGGTTATCGGGGGTAGACAGGAATGGGAATTGAATTTACATTCAGATGATCCATGATCTTATTGAATGACGGAGCAGGCTTGAGGGGCTGAGTGGCCTACTCCTGTTCTTAATTCCCATGTTCATATGTTTGTATTTATATTCCTTTGTCGATGAACAGAGGAGCAGCTGAAGGAAAAAGGACAAAGCCCCATCCGGTTCACCTTCCATGGCAATTGGTCATTTGGAACGACACTCCCAGTGTAATCAAGCAAAGTAAAATTAATCGAACTGTGGGGAAGCATTACCCATCCGTATACGGAAAAATAAACGTATCAAAGTAAATGAGAATATTATTTTCACTGCCAATTATGCACATCTGCCGAGTTTCCTTTTTACCATGCTGATAGTGCAGTGGCAGCATGATAATTTGGTTGTCTAACCGCAGCAATCACTCTTGGTCAATTAGTTTACAACCGTTCCAAGGATGAGGGGAAGAAGCCCCTAGTGTTCGAATGATTAAGGGCCCGGAGAGCCAAATTTGTCTGATTTTTCCCATGCAATGCTGCACTTGCACGCATTTTGCCTTACATTAACAACATAAAGTATTATGCTATGAATGAAATGTGGATTATTCGTATTGTAGCAATCCAGATTAACTGCTTGCACCGTTTCTACCGGTAAACTGATCCATTGATCGGCCATTCAGTGATATATTGATTCAGCAGACTGGTTTCCAATTTATCCACTTGAACTGGAGGCTGTATCATCTGTTTCCACTGTTCTGAGCAGCAGCAACTATTTTGCCTTATTTTATATTATGTAGTCCTTTAGGCTCTTAGAAGCAGTAAACACTTCAACTTTCCACCTTCAATATTCTGATGAAGAACTTACTTCATTTACATCAGCGCTCCAATTCACTCTACCAATACCTCATTCCATCCGGTTCTTCTCATTTCTGCCCATTCAACAGGTGCAATATTCTATCATGTCACAAACTGTACACAATAAACTAGATTAAGTAGTGCTTGTGATTTATGAAGTGACTGTGCATCACCACATCAAATTCAGAACTCAATCCATTCCACTTCCAGATTTGCTTCGCCTATGGTTAACATAGCTTCAATTTATTGTAAAATGGAACTCTCAGATCTCCTTTATTTTTCATGTTTTTTTTTCCATTTTCAACGATAATCTCGTAATGGATATCCTTTCTCCATTTCATATACTTTATATTTTTCTTTACATTGTGAAAGAAAACTTGGTGTCAAAGTTTGTATATTTGGGGTCACGCCCTAACTGAAAGGGAAACTGAAACTAAAGCAGAAACTGAAATTGAAGCTGGTTGAAACCACATAAAAGACACGGAGTCACCAGAGCTCAGATAACCCAGTGTTAAAGAGCAGGCAGGTTGAAGGAGCACGATGGATGCACCTGGGAGCGGGGATAGAGAAAGATAAGGTGCTGCCGCTGCTTCAGTTATTTTCAAAGGACCTAAATGACCAGAAGCGCCAAAACACTGAACACGGCTATTACAGCCGACATTTGTCTTCCATGGATCCATGCCATCGAGACTGTTGTGATCGGAGGTGAAACTGTTCCACAGAAGGGCTTCTGTTGGTTTACATGGACTGTATACTTATTGCGAACATTAAAATATAAGGTGTATTTTGTAACTTACGTTACTCTTAGGAATCTGCATATATCTGTCAAGGCATAGTTGTGGGTGAAGAAGAATTGTAATCTAGCTTATCTGCTCTTGTTTAATAAATGTTTTATTCTTTTTTTAAAATTTCATCAACAGACTCCTGCGATTCTGTTCAGTAGCTGTCCTCCACGTTTCTAAACATAAATATAAAGTTAGCATCTATCAAACCAGGTTCCACCCTAGGGTCTGACTTGTCCAGTAGTTACCCCAGCTGGGATCATAAAAATATACACATCCAAACATTTATATCTGCCTGTGTACCTGCTATATAGTTTAGACATAAAGGGAAAGTGACAAGCTGAGAGAAACACGCATCAATTTAACTGATTTTGGTAAAGTGGAGGTAACCAAACGGGAGAAACGGATAACATTGTCAGGGTGTTAGTAGGAGGGAACTGAGCACAGCACACAACTCACGTGGTGGCAGCACTGCCTATTGTCGCGAATGGGAGGCGCTGAGCCCTTTGCTCAACCAGCCCAAGTGAACCCTTATTTAACAATCAAATATCGGATAAAAATTTCCAAGGCAGTAAACCAGACACCATGATGCAGAAAATTCAGATCTTTGGCTTAACATATCGCAAAGCCAATGCGCAAAAAGTTATTTGTGCACATGCCGTTTGATATTGAATATCAAGTCCACATGCCTAATGACTGTATATATAAATCTTTGTGCACTTGACTGATCAGACTTTCTGCTAGATATGGATTCGCAATTATTTGCAAGGGGTGGCTGTTGAATTTAAGTAAAAGGACGACAATTGTGCCCTATACAGCAAAAAAAAAGCACATACAATTCTCAACTATACACAGTTTAAAATTCTTCCAAGACTCGAGAGTCCGTAGGCCAAAAAGGCCTTTGAATTAGACACTCCAGTCAATCACAAAACATTTAAACACTGGTGTCATTTCGATATTTCCCGAAGTTATTTTAATTCTAATCATGCAATCTTTACACATTCAGGGAGTTGCTTATTACTTTCTTGTGGTCGGAACATTGATTTCAATGCTAGCTCATTTCCGAATCAATCAGATTATTCTAAACGATCAAATTTTTAAAATCCTACTCCATTCCAACACATACTTATGTGAAATATCTGTTATTATATTTAATGAAACATACGGAAACAGCTGGAAATCCCATAACTCAATGCTTACAAAGCTTCACACCCTTGTCTTTCTAAAATGATATGAAATAGATTTTGTATCTCGCACAATTTTTCTCCATGAAATATTCCAAAACTCTTTTTGTTTCCATTGCGCTCTCCCCTCAATGTCAAGACAGTGGTGTCTCATTGATAAGGATAACTGTGTGGAGCCTTTGCCATAGATAGAACATAAAGTAGTCTCTCTATCGTCTGGATGCGTTGGTGCTTCAGTAGGCGTGATATGTAGGTGAATCCTCACCTGCACACGAAACAGTTGAAACAGTTGAAGCAGGCTTGGGTCTGGCGGTTGAAAGCCCACGCATACGCCTAGCAGGCGAATCGCCTCCCACTGCCTTATGTATGTCGTGCACCAGTAGGTAGGGACAGCAGACCGGTCAAGTGAAGCGATGCTCCTTGGTGAGGCTTTGTTCTTAGTTCAGAATGTGAGAGCAGCGATTTAAGCCATTTCTGCACTGGGAGCAGGTAACGGAGTGCCCAGCGGTTTGAATATTCGGGTGCATCACTATGTGGGTGAGGAGATTGAAGCCCTTCCTTCACTTGGTGCACCTGAAGGGTGTATGTCACTGTTTTTCAGCTAATTGGAATTGTGAATATACTCCGCCCCATACTGGGTAAGAGACCAAACACAACACGATCTTGTTGTGTACTTGGACCCATTGGTGCCTCAGCCGATTGCAGGACTGTGTGAATTCCTTCCTGCACAATTCAGGCGAATGTCCTCGCCCTCGTGTGGACTCACGAGACGATCAGCAGGTCGGATAGCTTCCTGAAATGCTTCCCACATTGATTTCAACTGTGTCCCATAAGACCATAAGACCATAAGACATAGGAGAAGAAATTCGGCCATTCGGCCCAACGGGTCTGCTCCGCCATTCAATCATGGCTGATAAGTTTCTCAACCCCATTCTCCCGCCTTCTCCCCCGCAACCTTTGATCCTCTTACCAATCAAGAACCAATCTATCTCAATCTTAAATACACTCAATGACTTGGCCTTCACAGCCTTCTACGGCAATGAATTCCACAGATTCACCACTCTCTGGCTAAAGACGTTTCTCCTCATCTGTGTTCTAAAAGGTCTTTACTCTGAGGCTGTGCCCTCGGGTCCTATTCTCTCCTACTAATGGAAACATCTTCCCCACGTCCACTCTAGCCAGGCCTTTCAGTATTCTGTAAGTTTCAATCAGATCCCCCCTCATCCTCCTAAACTCCATTGAGTATAGACACAGAGTCCTCAATCGTTCCTGATATGTTAAGCCTTTCATTCCTGGGATCATTCTCGTGAACCTCCTCTGGACCCACTCCAGGGCCAGCACATCCTTCCTGAGATCCGGGGCCGAAAATTGCTCACAATATTCTAAATGTGGTCTGACAGAGCCTTATAAAGGCTCAGCAGCACATCCCTGCTTTTATGTTTTAGTCCTTTCCAAATAAATGCCATCATTGCATTTGCCTTCCTAACTACCGATTCAACCTGCAAGTTAACCATAAGAAAATCCTGCACTAGGACTCCCAAGTCCCTTTGTACTCCAGATTTCTGAATTCTCTCCCCATTTAGAAAATAGTCTATGCCTCTATTCTTCCTACCAAAGTGCATGACCTCACACTTCCCCACGTTGTATTCCATCTGCCACTTCTTTGCCCATTCTCCTAACCTGTCCAAATCCTTCTGCAGCCTCCCCGCCTCTTCAATACTACCTGTCCCTCCACCTATCTTTGTATCATCTGCAAACTTAGCCAGGATGCCCTCAGTTCTTCATCTAGATCATTAATGTATAAAGTGAAATGTTGTGTTCCCAAAACTTACCCCTGCGGAACTCCACTAGTCACCGGCCGCCATCCTGAGAAGGGCTCCCTTATCCCCACCCTCTGCCTCCTGCCAGACAGCCAATGTTCTATCCATGCTAGTACCTTGCCTCTAACACCATGGGCTCTTACGTTAATGAGCAGCCTCCTGTGCGGCACCTTGTCAAAGGCCTTCTGGAAGTCCAATTAGATAACATCCATTGGCTCTCCTTTGTCTAACCTACTCGTTACCTCCTCAAAGAATTCTAACATATTTGTCAGGCATGACCTCCCCTTGATGAAACCATGCTGACTTTGCCCGATTTTACCATGCACTTCCAAGTATTCTGAAATCTCATCCTTCATAATGGACTCTAAAATCTTACCAACGACCGAGGTCAGGCTGATCAGCCTGTAATTTCCCGTCTTTTGCCTCACTCCCTTCTTAAACAGGAGGGTTACATTAGCGATTTTCCAGTCCTCTGTGACCCTCCCTGACTCCAGTGATTCCGGAAAGATCGCCACTAACGCCTCCACTATCTCTTCAGCTATCTCCTACAGAACTCTGGGGTGCAATCCATCTGGTCCAGGTGATTTATCCACCTTCAGACCTTTCAGTTTTCCTAGCACCTTCTCCTTGGTAATGGCCACCATACTCACCTCTGCCCCCCGACTCTTCTGAACTTTGGGGATGTCAATCGTGTCTTCCATTGTGAAGACTGACGCAACGTACCTATTCAGTTCCTCCGCCATTTCTTTCATCCCCATACCTCATCTGCAGGAATGTCCGAATTATGCGACATTTCCCTCATGGCAATTGAACCTGAAGTTAAAATTCACCTGCACTGCTCTCTCCATACTCTGCATTGCTGCTCTGTCTTTCTCTCTCTCTTCGAAGCAGTGTAACACTGGGAACATCTCTCTCAGTAGTCTGGACAGGTGGAAAATTTATTCCTTGTAACTCATGATTAGTTCTGCTGAAACTTTGTTAAATTTTGAAATAAATTTAAAAACCATGTAGCTGACAATCCGCCTGACACCAAGGCAGATTTTTCTGTTTCAGAGCAGCCCATATCGCTACATAAAATCAGAGTTACAGAAGAAATCTAGGTTCATCAGTTGTCAAATATAATTTTTATAATTAGATTTTATTTAAACTTTTAAGCGAGATACTTTCCTTTGTTGACGTTTGCATTTAAAAACACTATATATTCTGTTTTAAACCGACGCATCTTGTAACTTTATTCAGTTAGCAGATAACTGGGATTTCGAAACTTGGATTACTCAAAAAAAAAACAGTTAATACTCTCCACATTCATTGTTAGAACATCTATAAAATCTTATTGTTTGTTTAATTCTGATATTAGCTAGTGATATTGAGCAGCACGAAGTAAAAATGGAATTAATTTGAAATCACAATTATCCATCGCCCTGTGGCGAGAGGGGACAGAGTGATGAATTAGAGCCAAATATTGGCAGGAGACACACAGACACGATGTCGGGGCCTGAAGTCAGTGTCGTGGCCGCAAGGCCGGAAATTGGGTTCGAATGTTCCCGGGGCTGTTTAATTCACAGCTGGCAGGTGGGGGAGCTGGTCAGTTTGGAGTCTTGGAAGGGAGAAAGTCCAAGTAAAGTTATGCCTGCCGCCAAATATCAATAACAACGAGCATTACAATCAAAGGCCAAAGAGGGATAGTAACACCAGCGATACGGCAGAAAGCAGAGGAAGGGTAATGTTTTGTCTCATTGTTGTCCCCGTAGAGTGCTCGTCCTGGCAGTAAGGTCTCCAAGGCTCACTTAGTTCCCAAGGAGCTTCACAAGGAGAAAGTGTTGACAACTTAAGCCGGCATACATGGAGATAGCAGAGGAGCTGGCTAACCATTTGACGGTGCTATGTAGCTGGTTGCAGAGCTGATAGAGGACCAATGACCTGATGTAAGTGGCAAGGTGAGTGTAGAGTATAATATTGCAGTGGAAGCTTTAAGAAATACATCTAACGGTGACAGCACGTCCAATGTTTGGCCAGACATCTGTATTGGCTGTCATAAGAATGTTCGCCTCTCTGTTCAAGACACTCGTGAGACAGCGATCGCTCCTGCACAACTATACTGAATGATCGCATGCAAGACCCATGCCTGGTGCTCCATGATGTGCAGTTCGCCTGGCACTGCCATGGTCACCAGGCGTGCCTGATGGGTGAGCAACCATGGAAAAGTATGTGCTTGCAGGGAAAGGGAGCTTAGAACACGAGGAAAAAGACAGAACTGGAGGTCGTGTACAATAGACCCTCACCCTCACGCCTGTAAATGAAGAGCCACTGCAACTGGGAGGCATGAAAGAAGAGTAGGCAATCACTGATGGTGAAAGTAGTGTGGACCCTGGGACAGAAAATGGTCAACGTTTGGGCGCAGGAGAATCTCTGCGGAGCACAAAGCATAGTGCTCACCCGTGGATCACTGGTCACAAAGGTGATGAGCAACCAGAAGGATACCCTGACCTCTCATCCTTCTTTTGAGTCTTGCAGTCATGAACAAGAGCAGCCAGATGCCAAGCCAGCACAATAGCTCTACTGGTCCTTTGAGAAGGAATCTCAGAGAATTTCATTTATGTCACTCCTTCTCATCCTGCATCAGCGAAGATAATGTCCCGTTGGTAGGTAGTTGCATCCGAGTGCAGAGTGGGGCACAATCTATTCCGCACAGTATAGATGCAACAGAGCAGGTGAGAGTGGCAATGACCACTGTGGCCATTCACACTCGGAAGGCTGCCTTAGGGCCCGGACACTGCTTAACTCCAGGCTGATCGCATAGCTCTGGAGCATTCACCAAGACAGAAGAGGTTGTATTTGCAAAAGCAGCTGTGTTAATACCTGGAACAGCTTCAAGAGGCTGTGTACATCCATTCATGGTTGATGGAGGGATCCCCAGGCAGTAAGTGTAAACAATTCTCTAAAAGGACAAAAAATGGATTAACAACAAGTGCTGACCTTGCGACGCGCACATTCTGCGAAAAAAATAAATAGATCTCGTGACCTCGTGACTGCCTGATTCATCAGGTGCTGATTCCAGCCCTAAACGCCCTCGAAGCCGATGGGAACGCGACAGACCTGAGTCAACACTGGGAGAAGAGAACGGGTAACTGACTCAGAACAGTTTACAATACGGATGTGTGCAGTGATGCAGTGATCCTTATATATTCTTATATTCACACAATTGAAAGGATCTGAAAGCGAGTGCACCTTGGAAGGGATGCCGTTGGTGACACGGCGAAGTAAAGGAAATGTCCGAATTTAATGTTGCGTGCTGCATTTTCCCCTTCAAAATTTCAACATTTTAACAATCAAGCTGAGTGGATATTTCACCCCATTATTTAACTCAGCTCTGATTTTACTCTGGGTCCCAGTGTAAATAAACAGGTTGATGCAGGAACTCAAAAACTGAAGCATGTATCCTATTTCCTCCAGATTAAATGTTGATCCACTGAAATCAGAACCTGAGAAATAAATCACTTTTACAATCCGGACGTAGAGGATCGTCACAAAAAATAACAAATATAAAAGGATGAAACTGCCCGAGATGGCGAAAAGCAAAACCATGGACTTCCTCCGCTTCTCCATCTCTGAGTCACTCTGATTCTCTCCATTGCTCTGCGTCCGGAGCCTCCTGCGGGCTCGATTGGCCGCTAGAATGTGTCTGACGGTCAGAGCATTGAGCAGTAAAATCAGAATGACTGGGAGACATGGGGTTAAAATGGCCCGAAATATATCATATGCGACCCACGCAGGTGATGTATAAAATATTGATTTTATGACACAGAACCAAGATATATTGTTAATTATGTACAAAGGTTCAAATATAAAATAGAAGAATACATTTTTTAGACAGCTCAATGTGCAGACAGTCCCTATTACCCACGCCGCTGTCTTCTCTGTGCAATATCTTATTTTCAACTTCTGGCAACAAATGGCCATAAATTGGTCAAAGGTGAAAGCAACCTTTAACCAGGCGGAACTGTCTATCGCTTCATAGATTAGGGCAGTACGGAGACTGCATATCGGTGTGATGGACAGGAAACTGAATGAGAAATAAATCCCAAAATCCAGTTCAATATCACAGCAGTGATAATGACCTGGAAATCTGTCACCGCCATGGACACCAGGTAATAAGTGATACATCTGGAGAGACCACATCTTCGTCGAGACAGGATCACAATCACTGCCAAATTAGCTATAATAGAAAAAGAGGGAGATCCTGGTGAGAGTAGGAACATTACTGATTCGATTCCCAACAAACTCATCCATTTTACAGGATTCTCTTTGAAAGGTGTACCTTTGTGATATGATCCAGGGTTGGAAATATCCCTTAAGCTAAGGTCGATTATTTTTCTGTGCTTATCATAAACATAAGAATTAAAAGCAAGTTAGGCTTGTAGCATAAGATTGTCGAATATAACGAAAATCAAGAAGGCATCGAAAACACGTCTAAACAAAGACTGCAATGAGGGAGAAAAAGGACATGTCTGCAAGCAGTTTTGGAAATCATTGACAGAGTTAATTAACAAAACAACCAAAAATAAGTGTGCAATTGAAGAAGAAGACTGATTTTTATCTCACTGAGTTTAAAATGTGGCAACATCCAATGTATTAATTTACAATTACAGACTGATGAGAAAACCTTCCTCAAAAACATCCTCAAGAACAAAAGAGAGAACGGACAATTAACATTTATCTGGCTTTGCAGACAGAATGCCGGGTAGGAAGCTGATCTCTTCAGGTGGTAGTCATCTAGAATGTTCCGTGTCGCTCTGTGGAACTGGCAGATTATGGAGGCCTCATTCTGAGAATGGCCCTCTGACAATGCTAGACATTCTCAGTGCTGCACAGCATCGTCAGATAAATGTTCAACTTTGTCTTGCAATAGAAGTTTGAAATAAAAACTTTGTGCATTCGATGTGAGGGATTTCGCTAGTTCTGTGGCTTTGCTAAAAATGGAGAAAATAATTAAAATGGGACTGGGCTGTGATATTGTCAGGCCACAGGAGCAGAAAGACTTCAGCCATGTCAAACCATCAGCAGCAGCTAACTGGAAGTAGGGGATCCTGGCTTAGGCAGTGAGTGTATGAGCTTGAGAGCAGAAACACTGTGCTTTGTGAGTGAGGGGGAAATACCAACAATTCACGAAAGGGCCACTGCTACATTTCTTATACACCTGTCAACAACTCGGCACTTTTTGTTGTTTTTTTTTAAATAAATTCATTCATTTAGTTCTGGTTGGAATTATTGTAAGGCTCCAAAGGTGCAAAAGATAAATATTTTGTGCGAATTACTCAGTCAATATCACTTTCAGTCATATAATATACTCAGAATTACAAACAATGTGACAATTCGTCCACAATAACAATCGGAATAACGCTATGGAATCACATTTACACCAAAGTGTCAATGTAAAAAAATCACCCACAGTCACAGTGCCAATAACACAATCGGTCTACCTTTACACAAGGATAACAATTCGATAATTCACCGTCAATAACAGGGCCAAAGCATGAGGAAATTGCATTTATATGTGATAATAGAGTCGCCCACAGGACAGTGCTACTGCCACAATGGACAGACATTTACATCATACCAACTTTGCAGTAAATCACCTACAATAGCATTGTCAACAACACGAAGAACTGCATTTACACTCTGAATACAGTCTGACAATAAACCCAGAGTAACAGTGACAACAGCGCCATAGAACTGCATTTGCAAATTATCGGCAAATAGGAGAAATTATATAATTAGAGCAATTAAGTAGTTCAGCTCACCGGTAGATGGAATATATTTAAAGGAAGAGAAATTATAACGTGAAGAAACTATTCCAGCAAAAAGGAAAAATGTCGCTGCTGCAGGGAGGAAATTTCCCATAAATGCTGAGAATTTTGTCAATGAATTAGCTAAATGGTATCGTTAAATAGAGGATTGATAAGACAGCAAAATACTGCGAATTTTGAACGTCTGAAATAAAAAACAAGAAGTGCTGGAAAACTCAGCAGGTCTGACGGCACCTGTTGAGAGTGAAACACAGTTAATATCTCTAGACCAAAATGACTCTTCCTCAGAGCTGACGTTAGTATAGTTAATTATTGTAGAATCACTACAGTTAAAGTGAAAAACATACTGTAAAAGATGAAAATTGTGGCAATTAAAAATGATAAATTCATACCCTAAAAGGGGAAATCGTTTATCACTTTGTACGGCAGAAAGGATATCCCTTTCTGGGAGATGCGCTACTGCTTAAATGGGAGAAGTAATACAGCAAAACACTGATTCACGCAAGACTTACTAATACAAACCTTTACCTGGAACCCCGGTAGCTGCAAGGACGGGATAGTAAATGGCAAACACTCGACCAGTAGGTGATATGTGCATTTCCATCAGAAGCTCTAAGCACATTCAGCATTACACTGAAATTGTTACATGTATACACAATATCAGGCTCCGGGGATATAATTAGGTGGTTTGAGCTATTGCATTAATTACGTTTATTACGTAAACAAATTACGTTTGCCATAGCAAACAGATTAGTGCAAATTCTGCCGACTTGTGGTTTATCCTTTGATGGAATGGAATGCATTTGATTGTTTTCGAAGCAGTTCAGGAAAGGTTTATTATGCTAATAGCAGGTTTGTGCAAACTGCCTTATGTGAAAGGTTGGACAGCCCAGGCTTGTATCCACTGGAGTTTAGAAGAGCAATAGACGACTTGATTGAAACGTTTTAGACCCTGAGGGATCTTGAAGGGTCGATGTGGAGATGATGTTTACTCTTTTGGGAGAATCTAGAACTAAGGGGTCACTGTGAAAAATAAGTGGTCACCCATTTAAGACTGAGATCGGGAGAGTTGTTTTCTCTCTCAGGGGATAGTGAGCCTCTGGAACTTACTTCCTTAATTGACAGTGGGAGCAGAGTCTTTGAATATTTTTAAGGCAGATATTCATAGATTCATGATAAACGAAGGGGTGAACAATTATAGAGGACAGGAGGGAAGTTACAATCCGATTGTTCGTGACCTTAGTGAATGGTGGAACACCATTCGACACTCGACAGTCCGAGTGGCCTACTCATACTCCTGATTCTTATGTTCATATTTTCAGACATGGCTCCATAATAAAATGCCCAGAGACTATTGAACGATGCGAGTTACATTGCCTCGTCAAAACATAAAGGATAACGGCCTACATTTTGGCGACGGAAAATTACCAGCACCACGGAAGCCAGTCTTCAGCCAATTCGGTTCACTCCACGTGACATCAAGAGATGGCTGAAGGCACTGCACACATCAAAGATTAGGGGCCCTGAGAATATTCCGGTAATGGCAGTGAAGATTTGTTCCCTAGAACCTGCCGCGCCCAAAGCCAAGATGTCCCAGTACAGCTACAACATTGGCATCTACGTGGTAATGTGGCAAATGGCCACGGAATGTCCTGTATACAAAAAGCAGGACAAACCCAACCCGGCCAATGGCCGCCCCGTCAGTCCACTTTCCAACTTTAGTAAAGTGATAGAAGAAGTCATCAACAATTCAATCAAATGGCACTTGCTTCGTAATGACCTGCTCACTGACGCCCAGTTTGGGTACTGCCAGGGCTACTCAGCTCCTGACCTCATAACAGCCTTGGTTTTAACATGGGCAAAAGATCTGCAATCCATAGGTGAGGTGAGAGTGACCATCCTTGACAACTAGGCCGCATTTGACCGAGTGTGCCATCAAGGAACCCTAGCAAAACTGGAGTCAATGGGAATCAATGAGAAAACTCTCTACTGGTTGGAGTCATACCGAGCACAAAGGAAGATGGTTGTGGTTGTTGGAGGCCAATCATCTCAGTTCCAGGACATCACGGCAGGAGTTTCTCAGGGTAATGTCCTAGGCCCAACCATCTTCAATTGTTTTGTACTGGGTGGTGTCAATATTCTTAAGTGTCATGGGCGCTGCAGTCCTCCAGGAAAGTGGGGAGTATTCCATCACACTCCTGATTTATCCCTTGTAGATGGAGGGCAGGCTTTGGGGAGTCAGGAGTTGAGTTATTTATCGCAGGATTCCGAGCTTCTGCCCTGCTCTTTCAGTCACAGCATTTATATGGCTAGCTCAGTTCAGTTTCTGGTCAATGGTAACCCCCAGGTTGTTGATAGCCGGATGTTCAGTGATGTTAATTTCATTGAACGCCAAGTGGCAATGGTTAGATTTTCTCTTGTTGGAGATGGTCATTGCATGGCACTTGTGCGGCGTAACTGTCACTTGCCACTTGTAAGCCCAAGCCTGGACATTGCCCAATTGTTTTTGCATTTGGACATAGACACAGTCCCTGAGGAGTCCCGGATGATACTGAACATGTTGCAATCATCTCCGAACACCCCCACTTCTGAACTTATGATGGAGGAAAGTCATTACTGAAGCAGCGGAAGATGACCTCTTCCATCACTTTCCTGATGATGGAGAGTAGATTGATTGGGCGGTAATTGGCCGGGTGTTCATTCTTTCCACCAACGACGAGCAGCAGCAATACTGTGTGCCATCTAGAAGATGCACTTCAGAAACTCAATAATGCGACTTAGGCAACACTTTCCAAACCCACAACCACTTCCACCTAGAAGGGCAGGATGGGCAGACACAT
Source organism: Cetorhinus maximus (assembly GCF_964194155.1). Taxonomy (NCBI): domain Eukaryota; kingdom Metazoa; phylum Chordata; class Chondrichthyes; order Lamniformes; family Cetorhinidae; genus Cetorhinus; species Cetorhinus maximus. The sequence goes on along the minus strand of NC_135901.1, from coordinate 53,341,478 downwards.
GGGAACATAAGATCGAAGTTCCGCTCCAATCCATTCACCATTCTGACATGGAAATATGTCACCATCCCTTCATGTTGCTGGGTCAAAAGCCAGGAATTCCCTCCTTAACAGCACTGTGGGTGCACCTACACCACATGGACTGCAGTGGTTCAAGAACGCAGCTCAGCACCACCTTCTCAACGGCAGTTTGGGCAGGGCAATAAAGGATGGATTAGCCTGCGATGCCTAGATCCCGTAAATGAATGAGAAGGTGTTCATTTCTGAGCAGGTTTAGAATGCAAAGTTGCTTTCTCGTTGACAGCACAGGGAATTTCAACCGATGGCTGTCGTGTGGTTCCCCGGATGAAATCCAGCAGGGGGGCGAGTTCCCGACGAAACACGCGACTGATAATGAGGTTACGGGCTGAAGTCACTCGTTTTGTAAATATTAAGTGCTGCAATCGGTCACTTTTTCGGGAGGATAGCCCAGGTGCTTCCACTGTCAAGTTAAGGAGAAATGCTCCCTTGACTCACAATACACGACCTTGGAACTGCATCGCCTTTCCTTCACATTCGCTCGGTCAAAAAGATCTGGTACTTCATTCCGCACAGCACTGTGGGTGTACCTGCAACAAAAGGGCTTCAGCGGCTGAAGAAGGCGGATCACCAGAACCAGGGAGACATCAGGGAGGGGCATCAAATGCTGCCCTGGCCAGCGACGCCCACATTTCGTGAAATAGGTAATAAGTAAATAAGTAATTAAATAAATTAATTAATAAAGGCTTTAGAAAATGAATGCATAAATAACTAATAAATAAATACATAAATATATAAACAAAGAAACAAAAAATTGAAAAGAGTTTTATTTCTCTAGTTGTATCAATTAATATCTGGTGTCCATGGCAGGGACAGACCTCCTGGTTATGGTCACGGCTGCAAGATTAAACCGATTGCTGGAATTTATTTCCCTTCCAGTTCCATATCCATCACACCATTTTGCAGCTTTCGTGCTGCCTTAAATTTTGCAGCCATTGCCAGTTCTGCCTGGTTAAAAGTCGCTTCCACCTTTCATCGATTTGTGCCCATTTTTTTCCAGAAGCGGGAAATAAAATATTGTACCGAGACTGTGGCCGCACGGGTCATAGGAACAGTGCCCACACTGGCCTGCGTTAAAAATGAAATCTTCATGTACATTATGTTTGAACCTGGGTATAAAACTAACACTATAACTTTGTTCTGCGTCACAAAATGTTATATATTATGTGTCACCTGCATGGACAACATATGATTCGCTCCGCTCTATTTTAACCCCATGTCTCCCATTCATTCTGATTTTACTGCTCAACGCTCTGACTGAAAGACACATTCTAGCGGCCAATAGAGCCCGCAGGAGACTCCGGACCCAGAGCAATGGAGAGAATCAGAGTGACCCAGAGATGGAGAAGCGGAGAAAGTCCATTGTTTTACCCTTCGCCATCAAGGGCAGTTTCATCCTGTTATATTCTGTATATCCTATAACGATCTATGTTCGAATGGCGAAAGTTACTTGCTCCTCGGATTCCAATGTCAGAGATTTCACGTTTATTCTCCAAGAAACAAGAATGATGTTTCGACAATTGACATCCTGCAACAACCCATTTATTGATGCTGGGACCCAGAGAAAATCAGAGCCGAGTTAAAGAATGGGGTGAAATATCAACTGATCCTATTTGTTAAAATACTAAAAATGTGGAAATAGGAACACCTCACGTGAGCTGTAAAATATATTCTAACATTTCCCCTACTTGCCCATGACACGCACAACTCCGCTTCCAAAGAGGGCTGGTTTCCAGCTCTCTTGCCTGTGCTGATTTCGGCTTTGTGCATTCCGATCAGCCTCGATGTCGCTGTAGGCCAGATAGAGCCGGTTTATTTTTATTCTTACATGGGATGGGAATGTAGCTGACAAGGACAACACTCATTGCTCATCCCTAATTGCCCTTATCAGGCCAGATTCCTGGCTGCCCTCATGCCCTGGATGGACTCCTCCATCGTTCACTCGTGGGTACGCATAACCGCTCTAAACTTTGCCAACATACCTCCCGCTGCAGCATCGACATCTTCAGCCTTTTTGATGACTCATCAGTCATGTCATCAACCTGAAGCTGATTAGCGCCCGTCCCTCCCCCAGTCTTATGAGTGGGAGTGGCCGCAACTCTCAATGCCTCTGTTCGCAGTTTGAAGACGTGGTGCAGTCCTCACTGGAATTTGACACTTTTACTATTCGCATGCCGCCACTTGCCACCTTGAGACTTTCTGCTCTGGTGCAATCTGCGGGGGGGAACATTTGGCGTGCGCCCTTTGAGCTCTCTTTCGCCTCCTCAGAGGGGGCCGTGGGAGGGCCATTTGTAGAGGCTCGGGATCTGGCTGCTCTTGTTAATGATCTGAAAGACAGAAGAGAGATGAGAGGACATCATGTCCTTCTGACTATTCTTCATTCGGAGCTCTAACTGGCCAGTTTTGCGTACATGTACACTGTGCTTTGAGGTCCACAGAGGGTTCCTGTGACAATCCATTAGGCCGTCTATCTCTCAGGGTTACACAGCCACCTCAATGTTAGCGATTGTCTGTCTTGACTCCAACCCTACCAGCCCTTTCTCCACAGCCGGAAGGGTGGCCATGAATGGAACGCTGTGTCCAGATCTTGTCCTTGACCTTATGTTTTTTAGCGCTCTTTTCCTGTAAGCACATACGTTTCTATTGCTGCCCGCCCATTAGAAACACATAAACTGTGTCTTTGTGGCAGGCTAACTGTCCATAATAATGCTGCAGAGATGGCTCCTGCATGCGACCATCAGCTTGGTTAGTGACAGTGTTTCTCTCAGCTTGTCTGTTGCTCGTTCATGTCCAAGCCGAATAAAATACAAACAGACAGAAGCTTATGTGCCGATCTGTGCATTTGTGAGCTAGTTTGAATTGCTCACATTTTCGATATTTTCTCTGACTGAGTCTCTATTTCTCTCTGTCACGCTATCCCTTGACTGCAGATAATTTTACTCTGACCATTAACACATAAAGAGATGGAAATGTCATCGGTGTGTTTCTTTTCAACAACGGCTGATAGAGCTTTGAACTATCATCAAATTAGCAGAGGTAAAGTTCACTGCAGCATGAAGCATGATCGACACTGTGTGGAAGGAACTGAGAACTATTAAGTATAATTGTTTATACTTAGTCTCAATTAAAATAGCTCAGGATTCAATGCCCCTCCAGAAGGCCGCACTGTTAGCAATTCAAGGTTTTCAATTTGCCACCGTGTAAATTTTAAAGTCTTATTTAGTTACATGAAGGGGAAAAATATATGTTTTGAATCTGGTTCTTGGTGCCAGTCTTTTGTAAAGCACTGGGCATGTGAAAATTTAACTGAGCGGCACACTAAAATTCAAAACATTTTTGCATCTGCTGGATCTACATAAGGCGTAGCATTGAAATGGAAATAACTGTTCAATATTTAGATACAGTTCCTAAGAAGATGTTTAGAACTCTGCTGAATCTGCAATATTTCCGCCAACGCGAAAGTTGGATTGCATCAGTGAGTACATTTCCATTGTTTATTTGGAATTAAAACACTTTGCGGCGCCCTGAGGTAGTGAGTGTGCGTTTGCTTGCGTGCTTGGGTGTGTGTGAGATTGTGTGTGCGTGTGTGTGTGCGCGCGTGTTTGTTTGTGTCTGCTTGTGCCTGTGTGTTGTGTGTGGGTGTGTGTGAGAGAGAGCGTGTATGTGTGAGAGTATTTGTGTGTGTGTGTGTGTGTGTTTGTGTGTGTGTCTGACTATCTGCCCGTGCCTTTCTGTCCATTTTTGTCCGTCGCTTTCATTCTATCTCTATCCCTAACATTTATTATCTCGCTTGCTCTTTGTTTCCCACTTCCCGGTTGCTCTCTGTGAAAAACTATTCCTCCCTTTGTTGAGGCTCAATTAACCCAGGATTTGTTTTTCCCAACGCGGCTCCTGCCCTTACGTTTCTCCAATAAAATCATAGCATTCCAATGGACTAGCTCAGCTTCAGCACATTGATGGGTAACGACATTTATTACTTGTGAGACTGGGTTCAATTCTCTAATTGAATAGCAAATTATATTCATGTTACTTGCTTTGGGTTCATGTTAACAATCAACAGATAAATAACAAAAGAGGACTAAAATTATACAATCTTAAAATGTATTTTGGATCTTGTGGTTTTCACTGGAGACTGTATAATAACGAAGACAATTAAATTGGGAAGGCCCAAGCTGAAATCCCACTCACATTAACAATGGATTATGCTGCAGGCAGATGTCGAAATGAATTGAAAATAAAAGTTCACTCGTGACATTTCCCTGAACTGTTAGACTGTAACAGGCTGGAAAGGCTAAACAGGCTGAGCCTTATCTCTATAGAATAGATCAACGCGTGGATGGCATGATATATCCTGGCACGTTCCACTATAAGGCCACACCTGGAGTTATTTATTGCACTATTTACCTGCTTACAGAAGGTCCCTTTAGAGGAAGCGCAAGAAAGGCTCACGAGACGTGTCCCACTGAAACTGATGGAGAGTCAGCGGCCACTGGCCGGGAATGAAGCAGACTCACACTTACAAGTTTTCAAAACTCCCCTTGGTGAGCGATACCGCACACTTCTCCAATGTAACGTGCCCTGCCACAGTCTGATTTGCACTGCTCAAACCCACAGGTCTCTACCACAATTTGAACCATACAGTACCAGAGCATCTGTCCCGGTCCGAACCCCATCTAAACAGTCCCAACTCACCGGACAGTGCCCGTGTCTGAACCAGAAAGCGCCACCTCTTCGGTCCCTGTCCCAGTTTAAACAATAGCGGCACAACTCACCCGTAACTGTCCTGACTGAAACCGCACTCTCCATCCTTACTGTTGCCTGAGCAGTGCCTGTACCAGTATAAAGCGCACTGTTCCTCTTCACCAGGCACTGTCCAAGAATAAAAGGTTCTGTACATCCTCACCAGCCCCTGCCCCAGATTCAACAACATAGCTCCAACTCATCACTCCCAGTCCCCGATTAATTCACAAAACTCCAACTCACCATTCCCTGTCCCAGGTTAAATCACTCAGCTCCAATTCATCATTCCCTGCCCCAGATAAAACCACACGGCTCCAACTGATCACCACCTGTCCCAGATTAAATCACACAGCTCCAACTCACCACTATCTGACCCACATTAAACCATTGAGCTCCAAATCATCATTCCCTGCCCCAAATAAAACCACACATCTCCAACTAATCACTCCCTGCCCCAGATAAAACCATACATCTCCAACTCATCACTCCCTGTCCCAGATTAAACAACACAGCTCCAACTAATCACTCCCTGCCCCAGATAAAACCAGACAGCTCCAACTCAACACTCCCTGTCCCAGATTAAACCACACAGCTCCAACTCGCCACTCACTGTCCCAGGGTAAACCACACAGCTCAACTCATCACTCCCTTTCCCAGAATAAACCACACAGCTCCAACTCATCACTCCCTGACCCAGATTAAAGCACGCAGCTCCAACTCACCCCTCCCTGACCCAGAATAAACCACACAGCTCCAACTCAACACTCCCTGTTCCAGATTAAATCACACAGCACGAACTCATCATTCTCTGTCCTAGATTAACCCACACAACTCCAACTGATCACTCCCTGTCCCAGATTAAACCACACAGCTCCAACTCGCCACTCCCTGACCCAGAATAAACCACACAGCTCCACCTCATCACTCCCTGACCCAGAATAAACCACACAGCTCCAACTCATCACTCCCTGACCCAGAATAAACCACACAGCTCCAACTCATCACTCCCTGACCCAGAATAAACCACACAGCTCCAACTCGTCTCTCCCTGACACAGATTAATCCACACAGCTCCAACTCACCACCCGCTGTCCCAGATGAAACCAACAGCACGAACTCATCACGCCCTGTCTCAGATTAAACCACACAGCTCCAACTCATCACTCCCTGGCTCACATTAAGCCACACAGCTCCAACGCATCACAACCTGTCCCAAATTAAACCACGCAGCTCCAACTCAACATTCCCTGTCCTTAGATTAAACTACACAGCTCTAGCTCAAAACTCCCTGTTCCAGATTAAATCACACAGCTCCTGCTCACCTCGTTCTGTCCCAGATTAAACCACACAGCGACAACGCATCACAACCTGCCCCAAATTAAACGTCACAGCTCCAACTCTCCACTCCTTAGGGACAATAGCAGCCCACAGAGGCCGTGGCTGATGATACCCCTGCAGCAACCATAGACTGCAGCAGAGCGAGGCTATAATGACGCTCATGCAGCAACTCGCAACTTTGTGGAGCAGACAATCGGGATGCAGAATATGCAGTTCTGGTGACTGGACCAGTCTGGTGGAGGCCCTAATATTCGCTCGAGCGCAGGAGGATGCTAACAGCGTGCAGTGAGGATACTTCATAGATCTTTACATAGCCTCTGAGACTGACTGACTCCTATTTGGCCAAGAGCAGCTGGCATGCGCTCCGTAATCAGGGCCATTTCAGAGATGCAGCCATGAAACTTTTGATGCATCTGATGTTTTGTCTGCCTTCAGCACCTCAGGCCATCATGAGCTAGTGCATAGCATCATTGGTCATAGGTGTTGGTGTAATGGGGGCCAGCCCCACCTTAAAGGTGCTGAGATCACACAAGAGAATGAGAAAACTCCGTGGTATATGTCCATTACATTCTGTCAGCAATGGCCAGTACCACCAAGATGCAGGCATAAGCAATGTTTCCAGGGACTATGAGGATGGGCCATCACTGTGGTCTGAAGGCTGAACAGAGCACAGGGCAGTGGCCTTGGACTGAGACACCTGCCTTTTTATCTTATGAAGGAAAGTTTCACATCAGAACAAGAAGCCACAGGCAGGGAGTTTATTGGCAATAGCAAACAGTATGTACAGGTGATCAACACCCATGCCCAGGCTGTACAACTACTTTTTCCTAACTTCCCTAAGCTTGCCGCTACATCTTGGTGCTTCCCGGGCATCCAAAGCAGAGGTGGAAGAAGCATGCTGACTGTGATGCTCTTTCTGTGATGACATTGGCGGGCGTCCTGTGGGCCCCGTCCTGCTTCCGGGGTCCTGATGTGTGTCAATGGCACCCTACTCGGCCTCTGAAGCTGGACCTGAGGAGGTCACAGGAGAGAAGATTCGGATGTGATGGTCACTCCCAGGGTCGCCTGGGTGGATGGCCCCGGAGCATGCAACTGCTGATCCTCCTAACTTTGGGTGCCCGAGGGCCCCAGGCTGATACCATGAACAGAAGGGGTCGCTGCGGTGAGATCGATCTGCCTAGCGCCTTTCCAACGTACAGTGTCGGAGGCCAACTATGGCATCAGTGACCGAGTTAAGCCCACGCAGCAGTGCAGGAGTGACTTCCTGGACCATGTCCCCATGGCGGCTGCCATGCTGCCAGTGTTGGCCTCGTTGCGTTTCAATGACGGTGCTATCATCTCAGCCTGAAGACGGACGGGCTCCTCCATCGAAACTTGCGATATTAGGAGTGCAGCTGACATCGTTTCCTGGTATTCCAGAGCTTACCTTTGTAGATCCAACAACTGTGATATGACGGAGTCCAAAGGCTCATCATCTGATTTGGACTCAGCAACGTTCTGGCCTCCATCACTTCTCCAAGTGCCAGGGACCTGGAAAGTCCCTGCCTCTACCTGCAGTACATCAGAAAGTCCGAGGTGCTCACCAGATTGTGACCTCGAGGCTATTCTAAAGGTAGATCCCACCGAGGTGTGTATCCCTGCGCTGGTGCAGGGTGAGGGTGAGTGCTGTGACGGGACTTCAGGGAGGTTGCCTTCAGATTCCTCTTCAGAGGTTTCTTCAGGGCTTGATTGGAGGCCATTGGTTGTGGAGTCTGTCGGCTTTTGGCAGATGTGCCTGCGTAAGCAAGAGGAGTTAATTAATTCATGACAGCGGCCTGTGAAAGAGGACACATCACTCACAGCATGGTTGTCTGATGGATGTTGCACTGCTGAATCCTCATTTAGTAGAGAAGCGCCAACCTCTCCATCAGCACAGGACCAGTCCCGTTCATCGTCAGGCAGCAGGGTGGCTCTGTTTTCGAATTCTGTCAGAACTTTCATCTCCAACATCCGTCCATCTGCCTGTGACCTTTCCCTCTTATTGTGAGCCAGTTTGTACTGCATGGATAGAGATTGGGAGTGCGTGCCGGGCCAAATGATAAGTATGCCTGGCCTGTGTGGGTGATTGGTGGTTCCATGGACTCGATAAGGACAATGACTATGTGTGAATGAGTGAATGGTGATGTCCCTACCACTGAGAGTGAGTGTGGCCCCTGTGGATGTGTGACGGGGTTTGTGAGTGCGTGAGTTGTGAGTGATGAAAATGGAAATTTACCCTGGTGGAATGGTAGAGATCATTCCTTTTCTGGCACTGGGTGGCTGTCTTCCTCTGCAGGGCATTTGTGCTGAGCACTGCCGCCACCGCCTCCCAAGCCGGGTTCGTGACTTTGCTGCCGGCCTGCGGCCAGAGTGGGAGTAGAGTACATGCCGACGGGCGTCCACGGCATCCAGCAGCCATTCGAGGGACCCGTCGTTGAAGCTGGAGCCTGCAGTCATTTTTTCTTTGCTGGCCATGCCTCCTGTGGTGAGCTCCTGGCAAAAGTCACTTTGCAGGTGGCTGCCTTTTAACGATGGCGGCCGGCCTAATGCAACAGCGGAATAATGGTGGGCGGTTGAAAGTGAGCCCGCCGCCATGGAAATAGTGTGTTTCGTGGGTGTGAATAAATAATAAGGCGGGTTTGGGGCGATACGACGTGAAAACCCGTCATTTTTGTCAGCGGGCAGGACTCCATTTTACACAACAAAAACAGAATTATCTGGAAAAACTCAGCAGGTCTGGCAGCATCGGCGGAGAAGAAAAGAGTTAACGTTTCAAGTCTTCATGACCTTTCAGCAGAACTGAGTATAGTTAGGAGAGGGGTGAAATATAAGCTGGTTTAAGGTGGCGTAGGGGGAGAGAAGTTGATGGGGGGTGGTTGTAGGGGCAAGCAAGCAGTGATAGGAGCAGATAATCAAAAGATGTCACAGACAAAAGGATCAAAGAGGTGTTGAAAGTGGTGATATCATCTAAGAAAATGTGCTAATTAAGAATGGATGCAGGACACTCAAGGTACAGCTCTAGCGGGTGTGGCGTGGAAAGACTGACAAGGTATTAGTTGTCGATTTAAAAATAATGGAAATAGGTGGGAAAAGAAAAATCTTTATAAATTATTGAAAAAAACAAAAGGGAGGGGGAAGAAACGGGGTGAGGATGGGGGGAGGGAGTTTAAGATCTAAAGTTGTTGAATTCAATATTCAGCCCGGAAGGCTGTAAAGTGCCTAGTCAGAAGATGAGGTGCTGTTCCTCCAGTTTGCCTTGGGCTTCACTCGAACAATGCAGCAAGCCCAGGACAGACATGTGGGCAAGAGAACAGGGTAAGGTGTTAAAATGGCAAGCGACAGGGAGGTTTGGGTCTTTCTTGCGGACAGACTGCAGGTGTTCTGCAAAGCGGTCGCCCAGTTTGCGTTTGGTCTCTTCAATGTAGAGGAGACCGCATTGGGAGCAATGAATGCTCCATTTTACACGCCCGCTAGCGCACTTAGTGCAATCCTGGGGAATTTTCGCGCATGATCACAGTTAGACTGGAAATTCACGTACACAGTCACTATTAGATCCAGATATCAGGTAGAAAAATATTATCACGCTGGATGATCAGTTGCAAGGTGATTGGTCGCCGGACTGGCAGCTATAAGGTCAATGCTGAATCTGGATATCTGTAAGAAGATTACTGTTAGACTGCAGTATCAGCGTTACTGTTAAAGCTCGATATCAGTAAGAAGGTTAGACTGGGGTATCAGTGTCACTGTTAAATCTGGAAATCTGGACATCAATTAGAAGGCTACTGACAGACAGGGGTATCAGTGCCACTGTTAAATTTGGATAACAGTTAGAAGGTTGTTGTTATACTGGAGTATCAGTGTCACTGTTAAATCTGGACATCAGTTAGAAGGCTACTGACAGACAGGGGTATCAGTGTCACTGTTAAATATGGACATAAGTTAGAAGGCTGGTGTTAGACAGGGGTATCAGTGTCACGGTTAAATCTGGATAACAGTTAGAAGGCTACTGACAGACAGGGGTATCAGTGTCACTGTTAAATCTGGATGACAATTAGACGGCTGCTGTTAGACAGGAGTATCAGTGTCACTGTTTAATCTGAGCAACAGTTAGAAGGCTGCTGTTAGACAGGGGTATCAGTGTCACTGTTAAATCTGGATAACAGTTAGAAGGCTGCTGTTAGACAGAGGTATCAGTGTCACTGTTAAATCTGAGGAACAGTTAGAAGGTTACTGTTACAGGGGCATCAGTGTCACTGTTAAATCTGGATAACAGTTAGAAGGCTGCTGTTAGACAGAGGTATCAGTGTCACTGTTAAATCTGAGGAAAAGTTAGAAGGTTACTGTTACAGGGGCATCAGTGTCACTGTTAAATCTGGATAACAGTTAGAAGGCTGCTGTTAGACAGGGGTATCAGTTCCAAGGTCACAGCTACACTGGAAAGTCAGGCACATGATAAATGTTAGATCTTCATATCAGACAGAAAGTCGCCGTTGACCTGGATTATTAGTTGCCAGGTCACTGTTGGGCCGGACTAGCAGGTACCAAGGTCATTGGTGGATCGTGATATCAGTTCCAAGGTCACTGTTAGAGAGGACTGTCGGGCCCAAGGCCAGTGGAGCACCATATTTCAATTACATGCTCACTGTTTGGCGGCTGTATCTGTTGCAAGCTCACTTTGGATCTACTTATCATTTTAAAATAACTCTTGTCTGACCAAGTATCAGTTGAATGTTCATTGTTACTCGGTGCTGTAAGTCACATGGTCATTGTTAAGCAGGGTTTCATTTACTTGGGTGCTCATGTTCCATCGGTGTCAATTACAGGGCTATTGTTACACCGGGGTATCACTTACAAGGTCAGTTTTGATGTTAAACTAGAGTAGCACTTCCATAGTCACTGACAGTCCGTGGTATCAGTTATAAGGTTAGTATTAGAACAGGCATCAGTTTGAAATTATCAGTCCTCTAGTTTCATGTTTGATTATGAAGTAATCAGCACTCATACATCCTTTCGGAATTTCCTCTCGGCTGCTGTCCATCCTTTGGCAGTTGTGTTATGTACATCCCCTGAGAAATGAAGTGAAAGTCTAACATTGCATAATATCATGTTATTTCAGAAATAATGAGAGTTCTGGAAATGAACCTGTTCTTTTCAGGTCGGTGTTGTCAGTCTGCAGGGTTCCATACGTCTGTTTCTGTTTAACATAAATGGTCGAAGTAAAGTGCTTTTTTTGGATGAATCAACTTGACAGGAATGCCAAGTTGTTTTTTATTACTATATCTTGCCAAGGGAATGGGTTAAATCATCTTGTTTGTTCAGTAACTGTAATTAATGTCAGTCAGATTATGGTTTAATTGATTCACTGGAGACTCCCATCTGCAAATAACAAGGCAATGTTTTCACTGTGTATATCAGTGTTTGACAGAGTGTGGTCTCCAGTATAAACAGCGTTCATTGAATCTCACAGCAAATGAAATCATGTTCTTGGAAATTCCAGCTGAACTTCGGATTGTGTGGGTAACTTATGATTTACAAAGTATTTACTATCCGCTCCTCGCTGCTGTTGGTGTTCCTAGTGAGTCATTATTTTAGAAGTTAATTCTATAAAACACCTTTCACTTTGCTTGCTGTCCTTGTGCTTTATATGCGGGAATTAATTGTATTCGGTGTAATTCCTGTGTTATGAAATTGGTAATGCTCTGCGTTTCTGTCATTTAGCATTTCATCAATTACTGATTCCCTGTTTAAAGTTAAATGAAACTTTTATATCTCTTATGACTTGCCTCAATTGTTTTATTTTTAATGAATTTGGCAGGTTGCATATTTTAAACAATAAATATTAGTGATTGATTAGAGTTATTGATCAGCTGCAGCCTGCTCTCTGAACTGAACCCTAATATTGAATCAGGAATATGTTTTGCAGATATTGGTTTTCTTGACACAACAAACGACACTGAGCTTTGGAGACGAGAACAGAATATAGATCAAGACTAACTCTGGAACTGGGGGCAATCTCCAATAATGGCATGGACCCGGGCAACAGTCTTCCTTTCCATCATCTCCCCCTTTGTCTTACACTCGCCAAAACTAGATTGTCAGGCGAGGATTTAAACTTGTTTGGGTTTAATTAATCAATTAGCTTGTTTTAGAAAACAAAATAGAATATTCTTTCCTATTTGATGAATTAATTCCTTTGTTCAGCGACAGTTCCGGAGATCTCAATGATTCACGTTAACGAACAAATTTTGGTGGAAAAAATGGCAGCTGATTGTACATGTAGGACTGTAAATAGTGAAATATTTCGATAACTCCTGGATCACAATCGCTCTCTCAGTTGTTCATCTGTTAAGATCTCACAGCCAGGGGAAAGACTGCAGAATAACACTGCTCCAGAAGTGCTCACACAGTTATTGCGGCCCCACTGTGCCATCTTATATTTACTGATTAGATCATAATTCTACTGGAAGTGTGAGTCCGTTTGATAGATCCAATTCACAATGTTCCTGCAAAGTTCTCCTTCAAACAGTTTGTGGTTTGCAATGCATTGGTTGTGTTCTGGTGTCAGCAATGATTTCAAATTGTTGATGATATTATCAGAAACTGAATTGAATTAATTGTTTTTGGCATTGACCACAATCTCCATTCACTCGCCATAAAATGTATTCTTCTTCCTGGCCCCTGACTGAATTCCTTCCCCGGACACGTCAATTCTTCCTCCCAACTTACAGACTCTATTCTCCAAACCCCAGCCATTTACTTCATTCCTGTTGCTATCCACAGACATCATTTCCCTCCCTGTCTCTGCCTTAGTTTATAGAGAATTGCTGCCCATAATTTCTCTCCGCCGGCATTATTTTTTCTAAATTTGTCCTTGGGAAATGGTAATCGGAAAAAGTTCCATTTATTATCCATCCAGAGGTGAGCTGATAAGCTGGTGCTGGGTCTATTTGTTGAGCTGCTGTGGTCCTTCTGCTGACGGTGCTGCCACCTGGTGTTAGGGAATTCCAGGAATCTGATAGAACACTGGTGAAGGGAGGGCTTATCTGTCCGAGTCAGGTTGGTGCGTTAGAAATGGTGGATCTCACGGCATTGCAGCTCCTCTCCTTGTCGCTGTAAATATCACAGCGCGGGGAGATATTGTCGAAGTAACCCCGGTGCTTTGGTGCATTTGTTTCTGTAGACCTGCTCACAGAGGAGGAAGTGGTGAATAATGAATCTAAAGGGAGACGGTAACTGAGTTAAAAAAAACTCTGTCCTAGAAGATAGTTGTGCGTATTGTGTGTTGTGATGGCCATCCAAATGAGTGGTGGGCGTTCAATCATATTTCAGACATGAAATTTCCTGGTGTTTGAGAGGTTTGGCGGGAATCAGGCGTCGAGTCCCTGCTAATTCCCATTGTTTTTCCATCGGGATGGAGCAGGCAGAGCCCCAGCTGAGTATTGGTAATACGAGTATTGGTGAGTAGATGCGACTTTATGGCACTACTTAAAGCTCCTCAATGAATTTGCTGATAGCTTGTTGAGTTTTGCCGGTTGATAGGATAAATTGAGATGATCTCTCTCCCTGTCTGGAAGATTGTCTGTTTCACCATCAGGGTAACTGGGGAGCGGGGAGAGCAGCTGCTCCCAGTTCCAAATTCCAAACCGTCTGGATGTTGAACCCCCCCCCCCCCCCCCCCACCCCCCCACCCCACACTCCCGCCCAACCTCCTGCTGTTCTTTAGCTCCCAATCTCTTCAGTCACCTCCTGAACTCCATCTTCGATATTTTTTGCCCTTATGTTTCTTTCCCATCCGTGGATTTCTCTCTGCTAAGGCCCTCATCTCAGGCTCCATGTAGTCCAGTAACCCACGCCTAGTGTCGACGAAAAATGATTGGTTTGACCAGTCAACGCCAGACACGGCTAGGTCATAGAAAGCACTTTCGGCCCCGATTCACCTGAAACAGAACCGCTAACTCTTCCGCGTTCATCCTGAAATCCAGAATCAATCCCTGACTTGTTCCTCCAATATAAAGCATTTGTAAAAGCCACCCCTGCCCTCAAGTCCCTCCTACACCTTCACTCGAAAATAAGCTCGAGGAACCCTTGAAGAAAACTCTGAAAGAAATTTGCCACACAGGTTGCAGCTGTTCAGCTGCCTCTCCCACTCACTCCTTCCCTTAATGCTTCAGGCAAACGTCCCCTAAATTCATCCCTGACTTTGTCAAGAATTCGCATCTTCCTATACTTTCTCCCGCTCATCCTCTCACCTCGTCCATGAGACCCAGCTCCTGCTCGTTTCACCTTACTCCCACCAAACTACTGCACACCGAACCTCCTTACCATGTTCCTCAGTTGCTGATATAGTTAATAGTTCTACCTGCTTATCCACTGTTCTTCTGTTGTTCCAAACTGTAGCCATCACCCATCGCCCTTTAAAAACAACCCCTGACACCCCAGTCCTTGTAAGTGAACATCCCATCTAACCTTCCTTTCCTCTCCAAAGTCCTTGTACCTACTGCCACCTCCCATTACTATTCCCAGTTTTCCAAGGGAACCATGCTTTAATCCTCCTAACCACTTTGTCCTTTGTTACAATTTTCATGACGCAATTAACAAAGTCCCGAATTATATCCTATGTGACTGTGCTAACACCGAACTGTCTGGCTTTACCCATCTCGACATGTCTTCAGCCTTTGACAAAGTTGAGCATAACATTCTCGTCCAAGACAACTACATCACCATCCTGTTGTGAGGGACTCCCCTAGCCTGTTTTTTTTTATAGAGTCAGTCATAGCCAATGGTTCCCCTCCTGCTCTGCAATTTTGCTTCAGGCTTTGGACAAGCATCTGTCTCGGGTTTGTCACACTGCTTGTCTGACTTTCAACACCTAATGCTCGGATACTTCCTCTAAACAAATATTCGAAGACGGTGACCATTGCTTTCAGTCGCCAATCCAAATATTATTCGAAAAACAATGACTCCATCCACGTCCCTGGAAACCAGCTTTCGATACGCCAGACTGTACAAAACCTGGGGGCGCACTTGACCAGATGTGCACAAGCTATTCTCTAATCGGCCTGCCTTGCGCTATATTTATCTACTTACCTGCCTGCCTACCTACCTACCTACTTACCTATCCATCTATCCGTCTATCTATCCACCTATCTGTCTACCTGTCTGTCTGTCTTTCTGCCTGCCTGCCCCTCGATCCCTCTCTCCCGCCATCCCTCTGTCAGTCCATCCATCCATCCATCTCAGCCAGCCTATGGTTGAAAAGCTGAGGACACAATATTTAATGTTAGATATGATTCTGCAATTGGACTGCACTTGCTTAGCAATCCAGAGTGTGTTGACACACACTTACAACCAATTCACGATGATCAGTTGGAGTCAAAATGTGGCTCGCGGAAGCTTGCTGGAACGTACATATATTCATTTTAGGGGCTAGTCCTCAGCAGGCTATAGCAACATGTACAGGCACTGCGAATTCTTTGAAGTAAGCAAAGTGTGGGGCGAGGTTTCTCACTCATACATTCTTCATGGCAAGGCCTCAACCAATCACATTTGACTTGCCAACCGATCATCACTCTTTTCTCATACAGCACAAATTGTTGTTCTCCTTGAAATTTGGTATTCTTGCATCTGTCCTGATGAGATTGAGACGAACAGTTTCGACAGCTTGTCTCTTATTTTCGGCAATACTGAAATTCTGTAATACTGAGCGACTGTAGGTTTACACTAAAATTGTTTCAGGTCTAAAAGTCCAGGTGAGCGCATATTTTACTAACGTCTAACTTAGTCCCTGGTAGAGGCGCATTTCCCTGTGGCCCTGGTGAAGGCCCACTTTGTGGTTACTGATCAGTTCCACTGACCCTGGTGAAGGTCCATTTCATGTTCACTGATTTGTTCCACTGACACTGGTGGGGGCCCATTTTGTGCTTTTTAACGTGAGAGAACGAGCCTGGATGTTGCTCTACAATATGGTCGAACATTTCATCACGCTGGAGGCAAGTGGTTGAGCGCGATAAGTTGTACTAATTCTATGTGGTCAATCCAGTTTGTGAAGAGTGCTTCGGTGAAGATAAGGTCATGTAGCTTACTCCATCGTGATGTTTCCCTCACAGCCTACATTTGAGATTTGTTCCCTTTAGGACTCCCTCTGCGCAGTTGGAGGTGACTTTCCCAGGCCAATCCTGGCGCTCGATATCAGCGTCTTCACTCAGATTACCATCTGTGCTCCAATCCCCCTAACAGGCCCTTCCAGGTGACATTTGTCGGCTGAGGGAGCGGTCGGTAGTGCTCATCAGTAGGTTTACTTGACCTTATTTTACTTCAACCCTTGAGATTTCCACGCCCTGAATCTCCTGCCTAAATCCATCATCCTCGCTTCCTTTGAAGAACCTTCTTAAACCCCAGATTTTCTGTGGTTATTCCTCCTAATCCACCATTCTTTGACCTGGTCTCCATTTCCCTCCTGTATGATTTCCCTCTATCTGAATCTGATGTATGGAGCCGGTTGCTGTGAAATTGATACTGACTGTGTCATTAACTGGGACCTCCCGATGCCAACAGTAATGAATATTTTAATGCCCATCGTTGATGTGCATCGGGACCCATCAGAAGTCTTGATCACGCTCATGCGCAGTAATTACACGGGAACTTTGAACTTCTGATGGACAGATTTACACTACCCAGGGCCGTCTGACAATGTCTCTGACCCTGACTTCAGTTTTGGGCTCTTGGGCCTGTTGTGAGATAAATACCCCTATACTTAGCTTAGAATTTTCCCGATGTTAATTTCTAGCATGCTTCAGTGATTTACAATGGAGTACAAACCATGTAAGTACAACCCCCACACACAGGCCTTCCACATTCAACCCACACCAACCACCCACAGCCCCCTACCCACTCCCCGCACCGCCACACCACCCCGCCCACTACCCAACACCAGAGACCTCCCCCGCCCAGGCTGCCCATCTTCTCGACCCACCTGCACACCTCTCACTAGCCATCGTCCGTCGGCTCACTCCTCGACCCGAATGCACAGCTAATTGACTACACACCCACCCCCAACCCGACTACTCACCACCCCAAAACCTACACACCTCATAACCACCTCACCTCCCCCTTCGCCCTTCGCGCCTCACACGCATTAAAACCCATTAGACCTTTCAACACTTTCCTGAACACCGCAGCTGCTGTGGTCATACGGCAACGTGGACCCTCCGCTGCTCCTCTTCACCATTGTCCTCACTGAATGGCGGAGCCCAGGGATCACTACTACAACTGGGACACGAAGAAGCAGCTGCAAGGGTGGGAAAAAGATAGGGCTGCAATTATCTTCACAATCAGCGCTGATCACCCCAGTGTCGCCATTGATTGGTAAATCTGGATCATTATATTAATGAATTACCTCAAGTATTAATTTACACGCATACCACTCTCCTATTTTAGTGTTGCATCCGTATCCATAGTTTTCCTGTGATAATAGCACATGTGAGATTCATTCAATCCTGATCCAGCCTCTCAACTGGTGAGAAAATGGTAAATATTGTAAATATTCAGAACTGGGGTGCTCAGGTACGCACACCAGAGAAAGCTAACATGTGGAACAGCAAGTGAACAGTGAAAACAATGGTACTGTTCCTTTATTAAAGTAAGGAACACTTGATCTAATTATATAAGGGATTTGTGAGAAAACATTTGAAAACATATGTGCAGTTTCGGTCTCCTTCATGAAGCAAGTCTATTCTTATCTCATAAGATGTGCAAAAAAATGAATGAATGAATTAGTAAATATAGGACGAACGTTTTGCCATATCGGCGTTGAACAGATTAGACGTGCACCTTCTTAAATTTGGAGGATTGGGTAGTGACCTCATCGAATCATAGAAAATTATTAAGTTGCCTCACAGGGTAGAAGCTGGGATAATGTTTCCCTTAGCCGGGGAGTCCACAACTAAGACAGGCAGCCTGAGAATAACTGGTCAAACAATTAAGATTGAGATTAGGAGATCCTTCTTCGCTCAGAGAGTGGCGAGTATTTGGAATCATCAAATCTCGAGGCCTTTTGGTGCCAATATAGTCAAGAAAGTGGTCGATAGATTTTTGGGCTCTAAAGCCATCACGGTAAGTGGTGATAGTGTTGATAAGTTCAGGCCGTGGTCTTATTGACTGGTAGAGTTGGACAAAGGGAACATATGGGTTTCCCTTGCTCCTAGTTCTTGTATTCTTATGTAACACCCTCAAATCCCTCCCATTGGCTCATTCAGTTCCTGGCAGAAAACACCCGCGTCCCATCCATTGGAAAATACTCTCCTGCTTTTCCCGCCTGATTTTGGGGTGCTGCCACCCTCTGCCTTTCTATTGGCCAGTATCCAGCTCGGATTGAATCTCCGTTTTATTGTTTTAAATTTAGCGGTCCATTTCCCTACCGTGTTCTTTTTTTCTGATAGAGATTCTCTTTGTTACTGGGATACATTTCATGGTGTTTTTGTGCCTTTTGGCAGAAGCAGTAATTATCACGAAAGCACTTTGGGACATCCTGATGTGAAAGGCAATTTATAAATGTAAATATGCATTCACTTCTTAAACAGCCTTCATATTTCACTCAAATGGCTTTTCAGAAAAATGAACCATTTCCCGACAGTACAAATCATAGCCCATCCTAAATATGGTTTTCCAAGGTCCATGTTTTCATTTTCTTGATCAGGACTAGTAACGGGGTGAGTGATTTTCACTCCGAACTCAATGAATAATGTCGGGAAATGGCGCTGGGACTTGCTGCTGGACTTGTTTTCCGGCTTCAACAGGGTAGTATTTAACTCGAAACCCTCCCTCCAGCGGGAAGTTCAAAGACGGTCATTAGATTTTGTCTCTGGATAACGCTGTACAAGTTTCACTCTATCAGTCTGCAAAAGTTGCTCTCAGTTAAACGATAAGCTCCCTGACTTTCTTTTCCTTACAGTGAACTTATTGGGAATTGTGACGCTGTCGAGAGGAAGGTGCGGTCTTTCAAAGTGTGTTACTCGTTACTTGGTGTCCATGGCAACGGCGGATCTACTGATCGTTATCATTGATCTCATATTCAGGCAGATTGCTATTTGTTAGTGGGCTCAGTTTCAGTTCATGTGGAGGATTAAATTGTGTAATATCCATGCTGTCCTGCTTTATGCTGCCACAGATTGTTCTGTCTGGTTCAAAGTCTCTTTCACCTTTGATCGATTTCTGGCCATTTGTTATTAGAAGTTGAAAACAAAATATTTCACCGAGCGTACGGCGGCTATTGTTCTGGGAACAGTGGGTCTGCAGTTCTGTGTGAAGAACACTTTCTGGTATTTTATGTATAAAGGTCAATATGGGGTTTCCAACAATCCTTGGTTTTACACATTAGTACAGGATGCTAACCGTTCATCACTGTGGGCAGGAATCGAATTATTTCATTATATCTTAACCCCATTTGCCCCATTTGTTTTGATTTTGGTGTTGAATGCTTTTACTGTCAGATATATTTTAGTGTCGAACAGAGCCCGCAGGAGACTCCGGGCTCAGGGCAGTGGGGAGAATCCCAGTGATCCAGAGATGGAGAAACGTAAGTATTCCATCATTTTACTGTTTGCTGTATCGGCGAATTTTATCCTGTTCTGGGCGATCTTTCTGATATATTCTATTTGTAACCGGCTGTATCTGTTAGATTTTATTCCACTATATCTTCCTACATTTGTACAGGAACTGGGATTTATGTTTCAGCTCCTGAGTTGTTGCACCAACACGGCTATTATGCAGTGACCCAGACTACATTCAGAGGGGAGCTGAAGAATGTGGTGAAATATCCCGTTCCTGAAACTGTTAAATTCATTTAAGAATGAGAAGAATTTCCATCGTCAATGCGTCTTGATCTGGTTTTATTCCCAATAGGTTCACCTCGGTGATGCGCACAGGGTGAGTTCGGTTTCCCCTTTTCGCCGCCAGGGTGGAGTGACTAACAGAAACGGTGCATTTGGGGAGTAATTTACCTCAGTCCTGTTTGGTGCAGCTGGTTTTCAGGCCATTCGAACTCTCCTGTTCGCCTTGGGCCTGGTGTGTGAAATTCCCATCCACCAGACTCAAGTTTCATGTCATTACACAAAGGGGGCTTGGAGGAAAAGGTCAGTCTGGCAGGTTACAGTCCAGGGGCGGACCTGCCGCTGTGTCCCCAGTGTCACAGGAAACCTTGTTTAAAACGATTCGGACCAACCTGTAGATGGGATGGAAGTTTCGAAAGGTTCAAAGTTCGGTGATTTCAGCCTTTCAAAATCTCCCGGTTGTTTTATTCGAGTGGCTGTAAAGCTTAGCAGCCCGAGAAACTTGGGAGGGGTCACTCTCCTTGTTCCTATTTCAGCTTTTTTTTCTGCTGTTGCAGTGAAATACACAAATGCAAATGTCCCCCTGAACCCAGCTGGAAACATTGAGTTCCGGAGAGGAGAGAGGGGAGCCAGTGTGCTCGGAACTGAAATAAAAACATAAATGCTGAGAATATTCAGCAGCCCTCGCTGCCCTTGTGTCGAGTGAAACAGAATAGCGTTTTAGCGGCTTCCGTAAGTTTTCTGACACCCTCAAGTGATCCAAAGGCCCCCTGCTGCTGCAGCAGGAACTGAAGCTTGTCTTTTCACAGATTTGAGGTGTTGGGTGAGAGTGGCTGGCGGGCTAAGCTGATTTTTTTCCTTGGTGGGCGGGGAGTGGGCTGGTGCGTGTGGAGTTGGGGGAAAACTATAGAGTGAAATATAAGACGTTGAAGATAATGTCTATCCAGCATTGGCAGCTGTGACTAGTGGGATACCACAGCGACCAGTACTCGGATCCCAGCAGTTCTCAATATATTTTGATTATTTGGATGTGGAGACCAAATGTAACTTCTCCAAATTCGAAGATGACATCAAGCTTGGTAGGAATGTGTGTCGTCAGCAAGATCAATTGCGGTTTCATGGCGACTTGGAAAGTTAAGTGAATGGGCAGGAGCATGAAATATGTAATTTAACGTGGAAAAATGTGAGGTTATCCACTTTAGGAGGACCAACTGATGTGCAGAATATTTCTTAAAAAGTGAGAGTCTAGAAAATGTAGGTGTACATGGGGACCTGGGTGTCCTCATCAATAAGCCACTGAAAGCTAACTTGCAGATGCAGCAAGCAATAGGGAAGACTAATGAAATCTTAGCCTTTATCACAACAGGATTTGAATACAGGAGGAGAGGAGTCTTGCTTCGTTTGTATAGAAACTTGCTAAGACCGCCCCTGGAGTACAATGCGCTGTTTCACTCCCCTCCCCTTAGGAAGGATATTATTGCCCTGAAGGTAATGCAGTAAAGGTTCACCAGACCTGCTTCCGGGATGGCGGGAGTGTCCTATTAAGAGAGATTGGGGAAACTGCTCCTGTATTCCCTAAAGTTTCGAAATATGAGTAAACTGACCTCATTAAAACACACAAAATTCTTGAAGGATTGAAAGGGTAGGTGCAGGTCAGATGTTTCCCCATGTTGTGGAATCTAAAACCAGCGGGCAAAATTTCACAATAAGGGGAAAACCATTTAAAACCGAGAGGAGGAGATTTGCTTTCTTACTCAGAGGTTTGTTAATCTATGGAACTCCCTACCCCAGAGGGCTGTGGAAGTTCAGTCACTGACTGTGCTTAAAGCAGAGATTGACAGATTTCTAAATACCAATGACATAAAAGGATATGGGGATAGGTTGGGGAAAATATTTGAAGTGGATGATCAGCCATGATCGTAATGAAAGGTGGGACAGGTTAGATGGGCTGAATGGCCTACTCTTGTTCCTCTGTTCCGATGCGATCGGTTTGGACTTTTTTTTTGCATTGTTTATTGTGATGGGAGCATCGCAGACAAAGACAGTGTTTATTGCCATCCCTCATTTCCCTTGAAAAGTTGTTGGAGAGGTCCTTCTTGAAGAGAAGTGATTCATCTGATTTGGCTTGTCTGCAGCGGTTTGATATAGCTCACGGTGTCCAGACTATTTCAGGACCAGCCACATTGCTGTGGGTCTGGAGTCACGTGGAACCTTAGGAATGTGCGGAATTCCGGTTGAGGACCAAAGATTTCATATTTAGTCCGAAATCATCGCCGTTCCTTAAATGCTTTAAATTCCTGATTAGTTAATGCATTTCAGTTAAATTCGACAAGTTGCCGTGATGGGGTTTTAACCTGTGGCTAGATCATGAGCCTGGGCCTTTAGGTTATTCGTGTAGTGACATTTCCACGACACCACGGTCTCACGAGGCGCGCACAGCGGAGAATGTTTGGGGTGATGTTTACACTGCTGGGCGAAGAGAAGAAAGAATGGGTCCGCCGGAACTCTAATTGCCTGTTCACAACGGGACGGGACCGTTCAGCTGCTCCTGGAGGTGCAAGTGATTCACTCACACACCCATTCTGCTGAAAAGCCACAAATTCAGATGTGGATGCAGCAATTTGTTTCTACGATTAATTCCACTGTTATTCATATCCAGCGTTCATTCTGACATGTGGCGTTTGTTTCTGGTGATGTGAATTTTGGGTTTACTGTTCTGGAGTTTGCAGTTTCACAATCTGGGTGAATACCAAGCTAAGTGAACTGGAGGGATTTACTCTCATAATCGCTTGCTTTGAGTAATGTAAATTATCATGTACCTGGCGAATTCCTGTCATAAAATTGGGAAAGAAATCTCATTGTATTTGGGCATTGTATTTATATTGCTGTGAAAAACAGTGGCAAGGCCACAATAAGACATTTAGTATCGCCTGTGTCAGGTGATCTTGCCCCTCCTTTAAACTGTTGTGATATATCTGTGACTATCATTTATATCAATATTTGTCTGGACAGCCCAGTCTCACACACTTTACACTTAACCAGAGAGACACATGACACATTGACAGTTCCCTGTCGAAGCTCACAGTCACACACTGTAAAATACACACAGCAGGAACATTGCACATTCCAGCTCCCTGGAGAAGCTCAGGGTCACATCCTGAACTAACTGAGCCCCGCAGGGACATCACCAACTCACCCCTCCCTGGGACAGTTCAGGATCAGATAGTGAACATACTTCACCCACAGGGGCATCACAAACTGCTCCCTCCCTGGGACAGTTCAGGATCAGATACTGTACATGCTGCACCCACAGGGACGTCACAAACTGTTCCCTCCCTGGAACAGTCCAGGATCAGATAGTGTACATGCTGCCCGCAGCGGGACATCACAAACTGCCCCCTCCCTGGGTCAGGTCAGGGTCAGATATTGAACATACTGCACCCACAGGGACATCACAAACTATCCACTCCCTGGGACAGTTCAGGGTCAGGTAATGAAGAAACTGCACCCACAGAGGAATTGTTTTTCATTATCGAATTTATTAAAGCATTTAGTCTTCCTACATATCTGAAATAATCACTTCTCTATCTTCGATGATCACTGGAATCCAACTCTGGTCTATGAAATCCAATCTCACAATTTTACACTTCTCGCTGAGGTATCGTTTTGCTGAATGTGCTCTGCACCCCGCCCACGGCCGATATACCCTTCTGGAGGTGAGGGACTCAGATTGGGACGCCCTTACTGGATGAGATATAACCAGAGCTTTAATCAAATGCTACATTACCTTCACCCCTTAATGTTCCAGCCCTCTTTAGATAAAGGCTAACATTACAAAGAGATGTTATTTTCTGTTCTGTTTGTTTATTCCTCAACATTCCCTAACTTTTATTGACTTTAAAAATCCTCTGATCTAATGTCCTTGTGAAATAACTCAAACTCGTTTGTGACAGTCTTGCCCACTCACTCTGTCGATCATTTCCCCTTTGCGTTTTTTGCAGCTACAATACTCCTCTGTTGGGTCAGCCCAGAACAAAGTGGTACTACTTTCATATTAGAGCACGATCATTCAGAGTTGATGTCTCCAAGCATCTCTTCAAACTAAACACCTTTCCCCCGAAAAGCTGTTAGGGTTGGGGAAAACTGATAATTTGATGTTGTCATATTTGCTTTTGAGTGAGTTTATTAAGTGATGTCGAAAGGAAATATATAAATGGACTTTAGATATATATCCATCATGATGTAATTCAAAAGTAGAAAAAAGGCGCAATGGGCTGAATTGCCTCCTCACTCTCCTGAGTTCCCTTATCTCACGATATCACGAGGTGTGATGTCCTGCAGATACTATTGCAACCTAATGTAAAATAGAGAACAACGTTGGACATGCGTCTCTTAATTCTTTAATCGAAGTCACTCATTAATATAATGGAAAGGTACAAGCCCCACCATGGCAGCTGGTGGAATTTAATTTTAATGAATAAATCTGCAATGAAAGGTCAGTTTTTGCAGTGCTGACCGTGACAAACGCCGCAAACTCTCATCTGGTTCACATCGAAAAAATGCTGCTGGCTGACCGTTGACTCCAGAATACAAATGCCCTCTGAAATGGTGCGGAAAGATCCTCAGTTGACGGGCGATTAGGGATGGGCTACAAATGTCGGCCTTGCCAGCGACATGGACAGCCCATGAAATAAAAGTTTTAAAGACTGTCTTGATCGGGAGTTCTGAGACAGGTGTCTTGAAATTTTGGGCTGCGGCCAAACAAGGCCACATGATCGCCCCATGTCATCTCATGGGGAGGCGGAGGCGTAGTGGCCCTGTCACTGGACTGGTCAGCCAGGGAAATGTTCTGGGGGCCCTGGTTAGAAACCCACCATGGCAGATGCTGACATTTCAATTTATTAAAACCTGGAAATAAAAGTCTAATGATGGCCATGAAACCATTGGGGATCGTCGTAAAAACCGATCTGGTTCACCAATGCCGTTTAGGGAAGGAAACCTGCTGCCCTTACCTGTCTGGCCTACATGTGACTCCAGGCCCACAGCAATGTGGTTGACACTTAAATGCTCTTTGAACAACGGCAATTAGATATCGGCAATAAATGCTGGCCTAGCCAGCAACGCCCAGATATCATAAGTGATTTTTAAAAAGCTATAATCCAGCCGTGTAGTTATCCACCTCATCTAATAGCAACTGTCTCAATATTAAATACCGCCTGCCAGGAAAACTCTTTCATGTTCCAAGGATTGAAGGGCCAATTCCTGATCCTCTTATTTTAAAAATTCGGATTCAGTGACAATGTCAGTCAAGGTAATGGGTGTTGATGCTGTGCGTGTGGTAGAGTGGCTGAGCGTTCGCAAGCGCTGGGTTTAGGTTACAGTGTTAATGAAGTTGTGGGCTTGGATCCCTCCATTGTCCAAGTTTACAGGCAATTTGATTCTCTAGGCGCTTCCAGGAATTCCTTTGTGCAGGCAAGGGGCATGTGACCTGTGCAGTGTTACATTTTGGTCGGAACAGTGAGGAGAGGCCAGAGAAATTAGAGAGTGACCGGAAAAAGGTGGGGAAATAAACAAGGGCTGAACGGACCAAATGCAGCAGGAGATTTAACGACCGGGGTATAATCTACCTGCGTTTCCCTGAGCCTGTGCTCGGTGTATTGGGAGGTTTGGCCCGGGTTTGAATATCTTGCGTCCCAGGGATAGGCAGTAACCCGCTGATTGAAGCTGCAGTCCTTGCTTTCTGCTGGCGGCGGGTGTTCGAGAATGCGGGTGAAATCCTGCTGCTTGTCCCTGTCTCACTCACTGTGGAGCTGGGGAAGAGAGAAGCATTGATGGGTTTGTTTCCCCGCCTGAAATGTGGCTTCGAATGACATTTATTAACGCAGGAGGTGCTTCAGGAGTCTTTAATAATCTGACACCAATCAACAGCAAACAGCCGGAATGTGCAGGTTTGAGAGAAGCTTTCTGAACAGTCAGAGGTGGAAACGGGAGAAAGTGAAAGATGTCCTTTCGGATTTGAGTGTGAACAGAACTGTAGAGGGGAGGAGAAAATGTAACACAGTGTAAGATTCTGTTTCAGTTAATATTGAGCAACAAACGCGAATTACTGAATTCTGGCGACTCGGAGATTAAATGAGTTTGGTAGTGTTTCTGCCCCATTTTGAACGGGGGTTTGTGCATCTGTTGGGCTAATATGACAACCAGGACATTACAGAAACCCCGAGCAGCGAGTTAGCCAGAGGGGCTTGCATAGAATTTTAAACTATGTCACCATGTGGTAGTTCTGGATTATGCTTTGCAGAAATGGGATTGGGCTGGGATATTTAGGAATGCTGTAGACAAATTGATCGAGCAATGGAATCGGGAAAGTTCACAGCTCATTAGGATCTATCGTGCCCTCGTCAGCTTTTTTCAAACAGCTGCCCAGTTAGTCACAATATCTTTCTCTTTCTTCATAACCCAGCCGCTTTTCTATTTCAAATATTTGTCCAATTCCCTTTTGAAAACTCTGAGTTGAGAAAACCAATATTGAAAGAGGTGCAGGAGCTCCGGCAGTGTCCATGCTCAGTGCCTGAAAATTAACAACGTTTCTCTGACCCATTGTCAGCATTTTGTTTTATTCAAAATATATTACAGTTCATATAATATCATTAAAATTTATTGAGATCACATTGCCTCATCAGCCACCAAGGAATCATAGCTGACACCAGTGATCCGCGAAAATTGTAACCAGATCAAATGCAGACACTGATGTCTGCTCCAGTGGTGCAATCTTATAGCGGGTGGTACTTATAGAGCAGTGCATTCAGCGGGCTATGCTGGGGTTCTGGGTTCGAGCCTCACCTGGAGCAGACGTTTTACTGGAGCTACTACATGTGGAACCACATTTGGATCGTAGGTTCTTGAATTAATGGCACGGTTTTCAGCAGGCAGCATTACAACAGATCTGCAATGACAGGGCATAATCGCACCCCTGCCCCCCGTATGGTTTCTTAAATTCTGTTACATAGGGGTGTCCAAGAAATCTGGAAGGTCAACAGCGACTGATTTACCATCTCTCGCATGCTTGTAACTTGTTCTATTTGACTAAAAACGTCAAGAAACGTCAAGCTGTTGTGCATCACCATGATGCTCATTTGCCACAGCGGCTTGGCAACAGGGGCCAAGACTAGAAACAACAGCCCATAAGAACACTTTTAGCTTCAAGTGAGGCACATGTGATGGAAACTGTCCCTCAAGGATTAACCTCCTCAGCCATCAGAAAAGATGCAGCATATAGAGACAACCCATCTGAAAAAGATTTGTTTGTTGTGTGTCCGTCCTCTTTCATGAATGGAAGGGTGTCGAAGATCATTGTGAAATACACTTGCAAAAAATATGACGTGTTTGACACACAAACACAGCCAGACACAGACATTCGCATATGCACACACACACACATACACACTCATAAACACATACGCAAGCACACAAAAATACACACAGATAGACAAACTCGCACACGCAGACATGGACAGACAGACACACACACACACAAACACAGACATATACAGATGCACACAGACATACAGGCACACATGCACAAAGACACACACACACACAAACACACGCACATACACATATACACACACATATAAACGCACGCTCACACACAGACACAGAAACACACAAAGACACACACACAAGAGCACAAACACACGGACACAGACGCACACATGCACACACAGACACACAGAGACACACACGCACACACCACACACACTGACACACGCCAACACACACACACTCTCTCTCTCACACACATACGCTCACATACACACACAGAGACAGAGAAAAACACACACAGACACACACATACACACACAAACGCACACAAACGCACATTCACATTCACACACATACACACGCATAAACACATTCACAGACACACACTGATACCTACAGGCAGACATACATGCACACACAGACACAGAGACACAGACATATAGGGACCCACACAGACATACATGCACACGCGCACAATGACACACACACAGACACATGCACATACACATAAACACACACACGCACGCAAACACATACACCGACAGATACACACACGCACACACCAATATGCCATCTTGCTCTAATGCCAGAAAAACCGCATTTCTAATTAGTATTCCCATCTTGACGACCTGGGTGGCTACTTCAAAAAATGTCGTCCAGTACATTTCAGGTGGTATCATGAGCCAATAGACATTGGCTCACATCCTGTTTCCTGAGGTGTAATTGTTGCAATGGTTGCATTAAGGGGCCACCTGTCATTCAATTTCTAATGGAAACTTCTATCATTATTATTAGTGGAATACTTGCGCCTGTCAGTTTTCAATAGGAACTTGTTTCTTTTAATGCTGAAGTTGACGCTACTGTTGGTAGTTGGTTAAATGAGACCTCTTCATGGTTTATTATACAATGCATTTATTTTCCATTTTGCAGATACAAAGACTTGCATCTTCCAATGTTTTATCAGGGTCTGTCCCTCTTCTCCCCAAACTAGCCCATACATCATTTATAGATTAAATCCATGGCCAGTTACTGCTTTCGCTGCACAAACCCATATCCCTGTTAAGTTACAGCAGGTCCTGCCTCTCCAATCACTGAACTAGCCCATATGTCTGTTTGTAACGTTACAGCCCCTTTTACTGCTATGAATGTATTGGCCCATATTTCCATCTATATTACAGCAAATCCTGTCTCTATTATTACTTCACTAGCCCATATCTCTATTTATATTATACGAAATCATGTCTCTGTTATTGCTGAACAAGTAATGTCTCCATTATGACTGAACTAGCTGACATCTTAGTTTCTGTTACAGTAGAGCCCGCCTCTGTTATTGCTGCACTAGCCCATATCTCCTTTTATATTACATCAGGTCGTTTATCTCTTTATGCTACGCCAGGCCCTGAGTCATTTCAGATAAGATTCCATAGTTAATGCAAATTAAAGAGACAGTCAAAACAGTCTAGAAAATAATAGACCGGTCGGGGTGGAATTTGAAAAGCTCACAGTTAAAAACCGTAGAAAGAGAACAACGAGAGTTTCAATCCTTTCCAACAATTAGAATATTAAATAGGATAATTTCAGGTGTGTCAATATCATGTCAGGTAAACGTACAGGATCATTTTTTCCTTCTTTGCATAAATCAGCACGCTTTTGAGGAAAATACCAGGAGCTTCTGTGAGATACTGAGTTGATTATTTTCCAATAAACTGCTCGTGATTGTCGATGTGATAATAATTCCTGAGTTCCTCAGGGCAGTGTCCTCGGCCCAAGCATCTCCAGCTGCCTCATTAATCTCCTCCCCCCATCATAAATTCAGGAGTGGGGATGTTTTCTGATGATTACACAATGTTCTGCACCATTCATGACTTCACTTAGACAGAAACACACCATATCCAAATGCAGCAAGACTTGGACAATATAGACGCTTGGGCTGATAAGCATCAAGCAGCATTCGCGCCACACAAACGCCCAGTCGTGATCATTTCCGACAAGAGAGAATCCAACAACCTCCCCATGACATTTAAAGGAATTCGTATCACTGAATCCCCGATTATCAACGTTGTGGGCGTTACCATTGAGCAGAAACTGAACTGTACCAGCAATGTAAATACTGTGGCAATGAGGGCAGATCAGGGACTGAGAATGCTGCGGAGAGTAATTCACTTCTTGAATGCCCAAACTCTCACACCGCTAACAAGGCTCAAGTCAGGAGTGTGATGGAATACTTTCCACTCGCTTGGGTGAGCGCGGCTCCAATAACACACTAGAAGCTCGACACCATCCAGCACAAAGTGTCCCACTTGTTGACACCTCACCTAGCACCTTCACAATTCACTCCCTCCACCACCGACACACAGCAGCATCAGTGTGTTCGATCTACAAGATGCACTGCAGGAACTCATCAAAACTCCCTCGACAGCACCTTCCAAGCCCATGACCGCTACCATTTAGAAGGGCAAGGACAGCAGAAAGATGGAAGCACCACCACCTGGGAGTTCCCCTCCAAGTCACTCACCACCCTGACTTGGAAATATATCGCAGTACCTTCACTGTCGCTGGGTCAAAATCCTGGAGCTCCCTCCCTAACAGCACTGTGGGTGTACCTACAACACATGGACTGCAGCGGTTCAAGAAGGCAGCTCACCACCACCTTCTCAAGGGCAATTAGAAATGGCCATAAAAATGTTGGACTAACCAACGATGCTCACGTCCCGTGAAATAATAAATAATAATTTTCCAAATAATTATTGGGAACAGATAAGCCGATTCTTGAAAACGAAATGGTCAATCTGACATCACTTTAGAAACAATGCAAAACAACCGAAAAGTTATCAATAAATAGTTGCAGTATTAAACTATCTGCAATTAGAATGCAGAAACTCTTTGGGATTTAACACATTCCCTTAAGGCGGAGATGGGCTGAAGGTTATCATTGAAGTTAATGTAGAGGAATTAATCTATATTATTTTTTTTTTCAAAAAAGCATTGTTAGAAAATCGCAGATTTAAATGAATGGTTAATTTCTCAGAGACAGAGAGAGAGAGAGAGAGGGAGAGAGAGAGAGAGAGAGAGAGAGAGAGAGAAGGAGAGAGAGAAGGAGAGAGAGAGAAGGAGAGAGCAATAAGTTTCAGTGAATTGGACGCTGTCTCAGGTAAAGAGATGACAGACATTCAGTGAGTGTGGTGACAAACGTGCCCGAATCAGCAAAAAAAGTTAGCATGACATGTATTTCTAAAAACCACACAACAGAATATACTATCAATGAATATTTACGTTATTAGAAGATCTGTAGTTACAGTTTGAATAAGAGAAAATAAAAAATGCTAAAATATTCTGGTGAAGATAAATCTTTTATCTTTGTGGAATAATGCAGCATGATTTCTTTTCACACACACACAGAACAGGCGATGTCTCATATGTAACACTGTTGGCTGCAATGAAAATTAATATCAGGAGCTGCGCGGAACAAACAGTCAATGGAAAACCTCTAGTTTAGGCAAAAGTCAGAAGCCCATTTGTATCTCAACGTCCACATTATAGAGATATAGAATAGAATAGTAACAACAGAGGCAGAGCCTGGTGTGGTAATTACTGAGGCAGGGCCTACTGCAATTTAAGCAGACACATTACTGGTGCAGAAATAATAGAGATAGCATCTAACGTTACTTAAGCAAAGATGTGACCTAATGCAGGAATAACAGGTTCCCCACAAGAGGAAACATCCTCTCCACGTCGGCCTTGTGAAGACCCCTCAGGGTCTCATGTGTTTCAATTAAGTCGCCTCTTACCCTTATAAACTCCATCGGATGCAAGCCTAGCGTGCCCAAACATTCATTAAACGACTACGCCTCTTAATCCAGGCATTAGTTTGATAAAGTTTCTCTGAACTGCTCCCAGCGCATTTTTTCCCTTCCTTAAATAAGGAGGCCAATGTTCTGCGCCAGGCCCCAGATGTTGTTTCACCAGCGCCCTGTATAACTGAATCATACTCTTGCTCCACTATTATTCAACTCCCCTCCTCATAAATCATAATATTCTATCAGATTTCCTAATCAATTTCTACATCTGCTTACTAGCCGTTTGTAATTCCCACACTAGAACACCCAAATCCCTCTGCATCCAGAGCTCCTCTGCATTAATCTCTTTTCTAAGCAAAATACAATCAGATGCGATCAGTGAGGCAGTAGAAGAATGGATAAAAGCATTTCAAATAGTTAACAAAGAATAGTGAAGAACTATTAATGAATACGCTGTGGATTAGTGTAATTGATGTTCCACAGGGCTTCGTATTTGACAACTGCTTTTTAGATGCATATAAATGACTTGGGGAAGCCTGTGGAGTCCTGGCCCCCAAATGCGTGGCGTGCAGGCACATCAGCATTTGCATCTGCCCTGGTGTCTAGGAACCACATCTCCAGTGACCGGTGAATAAATTGGCAGCATTCTGGATGTCACAGCAGAAAGGAAAGTTGTGGCAGCAAAGGCGGATAGAAAATCTGTAGTTGGATCCTACAGGTGGTAAACCATCATCTATCAGGAAGCTTCCTGGCAAAGCCTGCTGCTGAGCTGGCACAAACAGGTACTGGATTTCTCCTCTCCTCTGGCATTTCTAGCAATTCCGAGGGTGGGTTATGACTTTCTGGCAACTCAGCGTCTCCGTAATATTTGCCCGGGCTTGCACGTGGTTTACATCAGCACAACATCGGAACCATTTGTTACCAGCCACAATCTCTCCCTCGATTGGCAGCAGATAAAAATGGTGAGCTTCCATTGCAATAAAACTGCTCACACTAAAGCTATTAGCTAGAAATTATTTGGAAATTCTATTGCAGTAGTAGGAATGGTTACTGGACCTTCATTTAAGTCTCTACCAACAAAGGAAATGGACTTCAAAACTGTGGCAGTGATAGAGATGAAGCGTTCGCCCTCACAACTTACTAGGAAGGGAGCTATGACTCAGGCTAGTCAACAGTATGCTTCCTCGGCTACTGCTGAAACGATTAAGGCTGCTAGAAGTTCTAGAAGTTTTATCTCGAAGGGAGAAGTGTTTGCTCACTTCTCCAAAAAAAATAAGTAAACAAGCTATTTGAGTGAGAGACACTGGGGAAGATCAGTTACGAGTGGTGGCTGAGGATGCTATTTTTGATGCAGAGAGATCGATGGAGCAAAATGGTATTAATAGGGGCTATTCATGGAATTTACAAAAATTTTCAATTGTGTAAAGTCATTTCACAAAATGACTTATTAAACTATTTTTTTAAGGTATCAATTGTCCCTCGTTCACTATTTGAAGAGATAGTTTTTATTCTGGGTAATGATTTGACTCACGGAGAGAGTAACATGGCGCCGTCTGTATTACAGCAGGCGATTTATCATACTAACCTCACCAAATTCCTAAAAACAATATCGTGGACAAATTACAGAGATTATTGACGATAAAGAGAAATTGAATGAAAAGCTGGTAAGTGCAGAAAACCAACTTTCACATCACAAAATTGAGTTTGCCAAAGAAAATCTAGAATCATGTGAACTGTTGTGCATTTCTCACAGAAAGTAGAACACTTAACTGAGGACTTGAAACATCTAAATGATACACTCATAGAAGCAAAATCAATAAAGCTAGATCGGCAGTTTAAACTTCAACTTCAAACATCAGAAGTCTCTATGATTTATTGTGAAAAACACCTTGAGCAAGAACAAACTTTCCTGGCGACTCAGACCAATTCTTTGACTGCAGAATTGAATTGGCTGATGAACTGTGAGAAAGTCTTCGTGATGAGGGCCTTGAGATTCTAGAGCTCCGAAAAGATTTGGAGAACCAAAAGAACGAGATAAATGGCATAGAAGAGCAGATTTAGCATTTAAAAGCAGATGAAGGATACTTGGGGAAAATAAAGTTTGAAGAACTAGTAAGAAAATTAAAGAAGTGTAAATAGCAGTCAGTGACCAGGGGAGAAAGATTCCGACCTGAACTGAATGTCCAAAAGAAGTTTAAGAGTTCCACAACTGACTGACATAATGACAACTGGAATTGCAGGAGAAGTTTCTGAGGTGAATGAAAAGCTTAAGGAATATTTGGAAAAGAGGAGATTAAACAACTACTTGGATCAAATTAGGAAAGAAATGGAAATGAAGCTTCCATTTCTGGAAAGTGACCGGTGAACGTATGAACATGCGCAGAAAAAGAAAAACAAATGCTTGTTTAGATCTATCAAACCAAGATTCACTCTGAGTTCTGTCTTCTCCAGATTTAGCATCAGCTTTCATGGTAACGACTTCAAACATAACCAGCAGATAACAGACGGGGGATCCTCGAATACTGCTGCAGCCATTAAGGCCACGAGAATTTAGAACATAACAACATAAGATATAGAGCAAGAAGTAAGCCATTCTGCCCCTCAAGCTTGTCCTGCCTTTCAATAAGACGTTGTTTGACCTGCCCCAGGACTTAACTCCCCTTTCGCGCCATATCAACATAACACTAAATTCACGTTTTTTTTAAAAAAAAACAATCTACCTCCTCTTTAAAGACCTTAAATACTTTCAGTGATTTAGCCTCCACAACTTTCTGGGTTGGTGAATTCCAGACATTCACTGCCCTTAGAGAGACGAAATTTCTTTTCATTAAATTTTAAATGAGTGGCCCCTTATTCTGTATCTATGCACATTGTTCTCGATTCCCCCATTCTCGGAAAAACCTTCTCAACATCTGTCCGGTCAAGCTCCCTCAGAATCTTCTTCGTTTCAATAAGATCACTCCCCATTCTTCTAAATTCTAATGAATGAAGGTAAAACGTGTTTAGGCGTTACTGATGAATCAAACCCTTCATCCCAGGAATCAGCTTATTGAATCTCTTTTGAACTGCCTCGAATGCCAACATGTTCTACCCTAAATACGGAGGCCAAAACTGTACACAGTACTCCAGGTGTGGCCTCACCAGGGCGCGGTACAGTTGCAGCAAGGCGTAACTATATTTAAACTCCAACCCCGTAGCAATACAGGCAAAAATTCAATTTGCATTCTTAATTACCTGCTGTACCTGTATGCTAAGCTTTTTGTGTTGCATGCACCAGAACATCCAGATCCCTCTGCGCTGCGAACCTTTGGAGTCCTTCTCCTTTTAAATAATAGCCTACCTTTTGAGTTTTCCTTCCAAAGTGCATGCCCTCACACTTTCCTCAATTAAACTCTATCTGCCATTTTTCCCACTCACTCAACCTGTCTATATCCTCTTGCAGATACCTTAATTCCTTACCACAACATGACCTCACACCTATTTTTATTTCAGCAAATTTGGATACATTACACACTGCCTCCTCCTTGAAGTCATTAATATAGGCAATAAATAATTGAGAGCCTTGGACTGACCCCTGAAGCACTCCACTAGTTAAGTTTTTCCAAACTGATAAAGACCAATCAAACCCGAATTTCTGTCTTCTGTGCGTTAACCAATCTTCAACCCATGCCAATACATTACCCCAATACCATGAGCTCCTGTTATGTGCAATATAATTTTATGTGGCATATTTTCGAATGCCGCCTGGAAATCCAAATATACTACATCCACCAGTTCCCCTTTATTAACTCTGATTGTTATATCCTCAAAGAGCTCTAGCAAACTTGTCAAACATGATTTCCCTTCAGAAAAGCACCTTGATTATGCTTCATTGTGATAAGATTTTCTAAATGCCCTGCTGTTCTTCCGTGACCATGGACTGTAGCATTTTCACAACGACAGATTTTAGACTGACAAACTGTGGTTTTCTGCTTCCTTCTTGCCTCCCTTCTTGAGCAGTGGCGTCGCATGTGCGGTTTTACATTCCTCTGGGACCCTCCGGAATCCAGTGAGTTCTGGAAAATTTCGACCACTGCTTCCACTGTATCTGCAGCAACTTCCTTTAAAACCCGTTGATGGGGGCCATCAGGTCCTGGCGATTTGTTTGCCTTTAGTCCCATTAAATTGCCAAATGCGTTGACCCTCGTGATAGACACTATAACAAGATATTTTGTCCCATTAGTTTCTTGCTTATCTGATAGATCGAGAAGTTTTACCTCGAAGTGAGAAGTGTTTGCTTACATATCCAACAACATATTAAACAAACAATTTTTTTGTATGTGAGAGATCCTGGGGCAGATCATTCAATAGTGGTGGCTGATGATGCCATTTGTTCTGCAGATATTTTGATGAACCAAAGGGGTAATAATAGGTGATATTCATGAATTTTATAAACATGTTCGTTTTTGTAAAGCTAATTTGTAAAGTGACTTATTAAACTAAATTGTTGTGTTGTGAATTGTTCCTCGTTCACTTTTTGAAATAGGTAGATTTTAATTTGGCTAATGAATTGGCTTACAGAGACTATAATATGGTCCCGACTGTATTGCCGTAATCGATTGATCATACTGATCTTACCAAACTTCTAAAAATTATTGTGGCCCAAGTACCAGAGGTTATTGTAGATAATAAATTATTTTCGAAAAACCTGATCAGTACAGAAGACCAACTTTCACGTACGAAAGATGAGTTTGCCAATGAAAAATTAGAATTTATCAGAACAATTGCACATCAGTCACAACAAGTAGAACATTGACTGAAAAGTTGAACCATCTAAATGATAAAATTATAGAAGCAAACTCAACCAAGCTAGGTCCGCATTTCAAACTTTATCAACTTCAAACATCAGTGGTCTCTATGATTTATTGAGATAGATGACTTAAGCAGGAAAATATATTTCTGGTGACTCAGAGCAATTGGTTGAGTGCTGAATTAAAACCAAGACTGGTCAACTGTGAGCTTCTTCGTGGAGACAATCATCAGATGCCTGAACACCGAGAAGTGTTAGAGAACAGAAAGATTGGATATATTTTATGGAAGAACAGATTCTGAATTTAAAAGCAGATCAGGAAAAAATCATCAAAACAAAAAAAAGGTTGAGGATCGAATAAGTGAATTGAAAATGTCCAAGGAGCAGTCGACGATGAGGGTAGAAAGATTCCGAAATGAACTGAATGCCCAAGCGAAGTTGTTAACCTAGTTTAGGAGTTTCACAACTGATTCTGAAAGAATGTCAGCTGGAATCGCGGGGGAAGTTTGTGAGCTGAATGAAAACATTAACAAAGAATTTGGAAAAGAGAAGGTTAAACAACTACTTGTATAAATTTGGGAAAGAAGTGAAAATAAAGCTTGCATTTCTGAAAAGACAACGGGGAACACATGGACGTGTGCAGAAAATGAAATAAAATGCGTATTCGGATCTACCAAACCAGGATTCAAATGGGATCTCTCTTTTCCAGTTTTAGCATCATCTTGGATCGTAATAACATCAAACATAACCAGCAGATAACAGAGGTAGGACCCTCCGGCAGTCCATTCACTCCAGACCTGAGGGTAGAGGTTGCCACTAAAATCTGACGTCACCAGCAAATTACCGAGAGAGGATGAAAGAGCAGCTCGTTCACTTCATTATCAGCAGGTCGAGATCTTCCAAAATGATGTAGCCTTAGGCTGTGCGCTCGTTGTTAAATATGCGAATGCATGACATTTCCAGCGGGGACTATTCCAGTAGAAGCCGGTTTGCCAACTCCATAAAGCATGCTGAATGTCCAATTTTTGTTTGTCAATAAAAGTTGCTAATATCTTAAAGTGCACAATAGATTACAAACGCTGCATCTAAGCATTTGATATCCGCCTATAACCTACTATACAAAGTTTGTGTTTTAGAATGCAATAACAATGTCTCAGCTGAGCTCATAACTTCGCCACACCAGGAAAGATTCAGAACTAAATATAAGCTCTCCGAACACGCTTGTTCAATTATACAAAGTCGTCATGCCCTGTGTTATATGAATGTTTTGCACTGAATGAAGGCACACTTGGACATTCACCACCCAATCTGTATTTGATTTCTTCTCCAGCAACTTGTTCCTCGGGTGGGAGCAGTTTCCTGGTCAGTTCCTCTCCATTGTGTAATCCTAGACTGAGAACAGAAAGGTAACTCGATTGTGGGTTGAGTAGCTTCCCAGCCGATTCCAAAGGCTCTCGATTCAGAGGCATGCCACTAGTCCCACATTGCAGCTTCAGCAGTTTGGAGGATCTATTTTGGATATGGTTTGCACTGATTTTGTTATGCTTTGACGCAGTGTCGGTCACCTGTCTTCAATGTAATGGTAGAATGAGGGCGATATTGGCCCCTGAAGTTGCAGATTCTGGTTACTTATGCTGCTGATGATGGACCAAAATGCCGGTAGATGCCCAGCTTTGATCTGCTGGATTTGTCCTGCATCTAGTCAGTTTAGCACAGTGGTGGTGGGAAACAACTCGATGGGGGGCATCTTCAGATATTTAAATCTGCCAGGGCTGATCGTTGGTTCCTCCTACAATTAGGGAATCAGGGAGGTCCGTCAATTGTTGAGGACGATGTCCATTAAACTTTTTTCTCCCTCTCATTGATAATCCTACCACATTTCGGAGTCCCAGTCTAGCAGGAATGTCCTTCGGGACCAGATTAGTTGCTTATTTCGTGATGCTGCTGAACCTGCGTATATTTTGTGGCCTCTATAACCTCAATACTTTTTCCAAGTGGTGTTCAAAATGGACGAACAATGATTCATCAGCTGAGGGATGGCGGTGAATGATAATCATAAACGTTCTCCGTCCCCATTATTAGCCTGATGCCATGAGCCTTCCTTGTGATTCCGAATCAATGTTGAGAGCTCACAGGATCAAAACCCCATCTATTGCATAAAACTGCCTTGCTACCTCTAATAGGTCTTTCCTGTCTTTGGAACAGGATCGAGCCAGGAATAACAATGGAGGAATCCGGGGCTGTGGTTTTAAGCTGTGACTTGGTGAACCTGACTATACCAGGCTGCTTTTGGCATTGTCTGTGGAATGTTTTCCCCTTTTTATCTCAAGTCTCCAGATATGAATGAGTCAGTTCTATCAATACAGCGATGAAACCATCAGCGCATGGACTCTTATGGTACAGGAAAAGTGCCGAAGAGAACGACTTAAGAGCAAATATGTATGGCTGTTGAATGCTTGCCTTATCGCTGATGGCCACAGACCATGAAAGTGGAGGCAATCTACATAATGC
The DNA here is from genome assembly GCF_964194155.1 of Cetorhinus maximus. Lineage (NCBI taxonomy): Eukaryota > Metazoa > Chordata > Chondrichthyes > Lamniformes > Cetorhinidae > Cetorhinus > Cetorhinus maximus. The sequence continues at coordinate 53,302,839 of NC_135901.1, read as the reverse complement.
GTCCGAATAAGTGACTTTCAAATATTGATGTTTCATGATGTGTGTGTTAAAAGGTGTCATTTCTATACTCATTGATAAAGGTTTATTATTAAACGTTCTGGGATGAAAGTGGTTAAGCCAAGTTTGTTTGTTCAGTGATTGTGCTTAATGCTGTTTATTGTGTCCTCTAATAAATTCACTGGAGGACATCGGGCTCTTTCAAATATCTGCTTCAAGAAGACTGTGCCTCATTCTATCAGCACATCGCCGTCAGCATTGCCTGGTGCTGCTTCTCTAAGAATGTGAACAAATGCACGGATATGTTCCAACCAGTTATCGGATCCTGTCTGCACGATGTGACATTGAAGAGATCTATTATCCCCTATTGTATGCCATGAATGTTCCTGTAGTGTCACAAATGCCTCCTGCTCCCGCTGAAATCATTCTTTAGTTGAGTTACTGCTCTCCGGTTACCAATTACATTGTGTGTTTAAATCAACATTCCCAAATCCGCACACTGGTGAGGCTGTGTTCAATGACCATGGTCTCTCAGGTTTCCACCATTATGCCCTGCCATTCAAATTCAATGTGATTAGACCGTGTGTTCATTGTAAATGCTTTCACCTGAGAGTCACGCTGGGAGAACAAGTATTATGACGCTCCATTTTACCTCCGAACACCTCCTCAGCCTCAGCCGACAAGACATATTGAACGAAACTGGACAGACCGGTTTCGACCTGGTTTCGGAGTCAACAATGGCACCGACAGCATTGCTGATGCTGCAAAGTGTCTTTCATTAGCATGTGGAGGCTCGTGAAAATATTGGAAGAGCTTTCCCAAAGACTAACCAAGCAACAGCGTGACGTAATCATACATACAAAATCATACATTATAGACACTGCCCAATGCTCTGTCATCACCTTCCCAGGTAATGCCCTTTCACTTCCGCAATTCAGAGTCGCCAGAGCGGGTGTCACACTGGCAAACAGTAAGGAGGGAGCTGCGTCGACTTTGGGTTCCTCAACATCCACGCTGGACCCCATGACTTCCCAAGGCATCAGGTCATACATGGGCAAGGAAGCATCCTATGGGTTACCACCTGCCACACTCCTCAGCTGACAAATCAGTCGTGTTCCATGTTAACGGCACCTGGGGGTAAAAACACAGAATGTTCTCACTGCGGCGGGCTTCAAAATCCATTTACAAGAATGGCCCGCTGGCACCACTACTGAGCGAGCTGGCCGCTTTCAAAGCTGCTAATGTGAGTCTGCATCAGGTGGTGAGAGTCAACATTAGAGAAAACCCGACATGGCTTTGTTCTCACCAGCCTGACTTTGCAGTTGCATCTGCGCATGACACCATGCCCCACAGTCGTTGTGGAGATGAAGTCTCGTCTTCGCCTTGAGGATGTATTTGACATTACCACCATTCTAAGCGGCATAGATTTCGAACAGATCTAGTAACTAAATATTGGGCAACCATGAGGCTCTGTAGGGCATCAACAGCAGCAGAATTGTATTCAAGCACAATTTGTAATCTTGTGACAGGGCATGACCCCTACACTTCCATTACTGTCAAGCACGGTAAACTACAATGTTTCAATGAACAATTCAAGAGTGCATTTCAGGGAAAGCGCCAGCGTACCCAAAAATGAGACGTCAACCTGGCTGAAGCTAAAACCGCGGAAGCAGAATGCGATAGAAAAGCTGAATGATCCCACAAACAACGGATCAGATCTGAGCTTTGCTGTCCTGCCATATACATTCGTGAATGGTGGTGGACAATTTGGCAAATAACTGGGGGAGGAGGATTGACAAATACAATTACCCTCAATGAAGAGCAATGCATGAAAGTGAAGGACAAAAATGAAGCTTCTGCAAACACCTTCAGACAGCAATGCCTTGCAGATGATACACCTGAGCTTCTTCCTAAGGTACGGGGCATCACTAGCGAGAGACGATATTAGAGTGGAGCGTCAAGTTGTCGAATCAATTTGGGTGAAGTTTCGAAGCAGCAAGAGGTTGTAAACATTGCTAATAGGCTACGCAACAGTAGTGGCGATATGCGGCCCGGTATAAATCACGGAAGTAAAGGTGCATGTAGCAAGGGTAATGAAGTAAATATGGGGAACTTCAATATATGTGTGGATCTTGTGAAGCTAATTAGCATGAATGCTGTGGAGGACAAATTCCTGGAAAGAACACGCGAGGGTTTTCTGAAGCAGGTATCTTGAGGAAACAACTGACAACTGACTTTTTTAAGCTGATATTATGGTATGAAAAAGGGCTAATAAATAATCAGGTTATAAAGAAGCCTTTAGGAAAGAGAAGCCACAATAGATTACAATGTTACATTAGGTTTTAGAGCGATTTCATTCAAGCTGAAAATAAGGAATTCCCTTCATTTCAGCACTGTGGGTGTACCTGTACCACATGGGCTACAGCGGGTCAAAGAGGCAGCTGACCACCACCTTCTAAAGGGCAACTAGGGATGGGCAATAAATGCCCAGCGAAGCCCGCATCCCGAGAATTGAATGATCAAAATCGAAGCAATGGAAACTATGAACTAATGAAGGGCAAGTTGGCTGTGGTAGTTTGGGGTACGAAATAGAAAGTCATGGCGGCAGAGAGTAAATGTTTAGCATGTAAGGAAGTAATACATGATTCACCACAAATTTACAATCCTTCCAGGAACCAAAACCCAAAAATGAAAATGGATGAAAATCTGGCGAACATGAGAAGTTAAACATTGCTTTTTAACAGAGGAAAAGGCTTACAAAGTGGCCAAAAATAAGTAAATCTGGGGATTTGGAACATTTTAAAAATCGGCCGTGGAGGGCCAACAAATTATACAGAACGAAAACATAGAATATGAGACCGAACTGGTGAGAGGCTTAAAATAAGCAAATAAAGCTTAAATAAGAATGTAAAAACGTAACGATTAGCAAAGACAAATGCGTGTCTGTTTCAGGCAGGGACAGGATAATTTATAATTGCGAATAAAAAAATGGCAGAGAAGCAAATCAAAAAGCGTGGCCAGGATTTTTGAGCCCCGCAGAGCATGCAGCGGTCCAGCCAAAGGTCCATTGGCCCAAAGATCCCAGCAGTAGGCGGGGCTGAAAAATCCAGGCCAGTGACTTTCCTCACGGAGGAAAATACAGACATCATCCCAACGTTAGAGAACCAAGGGACGAGTGAAGACGAGGAGCTGAAAGAGATTAACCTTAGTAAAACATAAAAGAGTTACTGGAAAATTGATGGACTTGAAATTGGATAATTGATAACTATCTTGATCTGATGATTTACATCTCAGAGTATTGAAAGAGGTGGTTAGGCTAATGGTCATCTTCAAAAATTCTACAGATTCTGGAACAGTTGCAGCAGATTTGAAGATGGCAAATGGTCACCACTATTTTATAATGGAGGAAGAGAGTAAACCTGGAAATGTGGAACTGTTAGCCTGACATCAGTTGTAGGGGAGTTGGTTGAATCTATGATAAAGGATGCGATAGCTTGACAGTTAACAAGTGATGGTAGGATTGGGAAAAGTCAACGTGGATTTGTGAAAGAGAAATCATGTTTTCTAAGCCTGTTGGATTTTGTTTTAGTTTGTAACGAGTTAGATATATAAGGGTGAACCCTGGATGTGATGTAATTTGATTTTGAGAAATTTTTCAATAATGTCCCACAGAAGAGGTTAGTCAGCGAAATTCGAGCTCATGGGATTTGTGACAATACATGGCAAGAACTGAGGATTATTTAATGGAAAGAAAACAGATAGTAGAGGTAAACGGATCAATCTCAGGGTGGCAGGCTGTAATTAGTGGCGTTCCACAAGGAATGTTGTTTGGGCGCCAGCTATCTCAAACTATTTCAATTATTTAAATGCCGGGATCAAATGCAATATTTACAAGGATGCTGATGGCATAAAACTGGGTGGGAATGTAAGGTGTGAGGGGGATGCAAAGTGGCTTCAAGAGGATGCAGACAGCCTAAGTGAGTGGCCAATGATCAGGCAAATGGATTCCAACGTGGAAAAGTGTCAAGTTATCCACTTCTGTAGGAAAAAATCGTAAGTGCAGAGCATTTCTTAAATGCTGAGCGATTGTGAAGTGTTGATTTGCAAAGGGACATGACTTCTGTTCTTCATGGGTCACTGAGAGCTATCATGCAGGTGCAGCAAGCCTTTAGGAAAGAACATTTTATCTTGGCCTTTACTGCAATAAGACATGAATAATGGAGTAAAGTCGTCTTGCTGCAATTCCATAGAACATTGCTGAGACTGTACCTCGACTACTGTGTACAGTCTGGTTCCCATTCCCTGAGGATCGGTGTATCTGCCTTAGAGGGAGTGCAATGGAAGTTCACCAGACTAGTTCTTGCGAGTCTGCCTGGTGAGGAGAGATTTTGGAGACTGTGCCTAGATTCTCTAGAGTTTAGAACAATGAGAGGTGATCTTATTGAAGCATACAGAATTCTTAGGTGAAGAGAGTTAGATGTAGGAACGTTGTTTCCCCTGAATGGGGGGATAAAATCAGGGGAAGGATTCTCAGAACAAGTGGCAGACCACTTAGAACTGAAGTGAGGGGGTATTCCTTCACTCAGAGTGTGGTGAATCTTTGGAATACTACGACTACCACGCCCTTCTCCTGCCCCCAGAGGGACGTGGAATCTCAGTCATTGAGTACGGTCAGGCCAGAGATCGAGATGGGATAGACATCAAAGCCTTTAAGGCATAAGGGGATTCTGTGGAGAAATGACATTGAGGGAGAAGATCATCCATGATATAATTGAATGCCAGGGCAGTCTATAAAGGACAAATAGCCAAACATACTCCTATTACCTACCCCCCGCTTTTATTATGACAGATGACATACATCAACCAATTAGATTCACTCGATGTGATATCAAGAAATGGCTGACTGTACTTTATACGGCCAGAACAATGGGCCCTGACAATATTCAGGGTATACGACATACCACCAGCTAAGCAATTCTAGTATGTGAACAGCACTGGTAATGACCCAGCCATGTGGAAAATTGCCCTCTTGTGCCTTGTCAATAAGAAGCATGTCATATGCAAGCCAGCCCATTGACACCCCAACAGTCAATCCTCTAATTTCGATGGATTCGTCTCCAGTGAGGGCCATGTGGTGGGCTTCACAATATGGTCTTGGGTAGATGCCTATCGACAGCTAAATCGGTGGGAACGTGGTTAAATAGCGTGTTCCCTCTTGTTGGTTCCCTCACCACTTGCCGCAGACACTCGACCAGCTGAGTCAGTAGTTTTGCTAGCTAGCCTCTTAGTAATGGAAGGGTTCATCCACAGTGTGAACAGGTATTAGTTGCTCAGAATGCTGCTCACTTACGCTCAGTTTCAGCTCTGCCAACACCACTCAGATTCTGACTTCGTTAAAGCCTTGATACAAGCATGGACAAATGATCTAAAACCAAGAGATGACGGGAGAGTGAATGCCCTTGACTCAAAGGCGGCATCTGACAGATCCTGCTACCAAAAACGCGAACAAAAGCAGAATAAATGAGATTTGGGTTGAAAATTCTCCACTGCATGAGTGAGTATGCATAAGTAAACAATGGAAGGCGACATTGGTTGCTGCAGGTCAGTCATTTCAATCCAAGGGCATCGCTGTTAAGGTTCCTCAGGACAGTATCCTAGGAGCAGAGGAAAAGATGAACACACGCCTTAGGAACAGGAGAAGGTCATTCGGCCCTTTGAGCCTGCTCAAACACTCAAGGACTCATTTGGATGCGATCACAATACAAAGACCCAACCATCATCAGCATTTTCAATAATGACCTTCCCTACATCAAGGTCAGGCATGGGGCTGTTCTTTGAACACTGCACAATGTTCGACACCATTTGTGACTACTCAGATACTGAAGCATTGCGTATCCGTACACAACAAGATCTCGGCAACCTTCAGGGTTCGGCTGATAAGTGGGAAGCAACAGTCGCCCCACACAATTGGCAGGCAATTATCGTCCACAATAATAGACAATCCAACCATCTCCCCTTGACGTTCAAACGAATTTCCATCGCTGAATCCTGAGCCACCAACATCCAATTGTTTATAATTGACAGCAAACTGAACTTGGACCAGCCATATGAATGAATGGCGACACTCAGAGGACCGAGTTTGGCCATTCTGTGGAGAATGGCATCACTGAAAGATGGTTGTGGTCGCTGGAGGTCAATCAACTCAGTTCCGTGACATCAATGCAGGGACTCCTTATCATCGCTCCCTCAGCCCAACCACCTTCAGCTGCTACAAGAATAACTTTCCTTCCACCATAATGTCAGAAGTGAGGATGTTCGCTGATGGTTGCATGATATTCAGCACCATTCGCGCCTCTTCAGTTACTAAAGCAGCCCATGTCCAAATGCAGCAAGAGCTCGACAATATCTAGGCTTGGTCTAACAGCTTTCAAGTGGCATTGGCACGTTACAAGTGCCAGGCATTGACCATCTGCAACAAGATAAAATCTTTGCATCGCCACTTGACATTCAATGGCATTATTATCTCTGAATCCCCCACTATGTGCAACCTAGGGTTACCATTGACCAGAAAGTGAACTGGACTAGCTATTTAAATACTGTGGTTACTAGAGCACGTCTGAGGCTAGGGATCCTGTTGTGAGCAACTCACCTCCTGTATCTCGATGACTTGGCCACCATCGACACTGCACAATTCAGGACTGTAATGGATTACTCCACATTTTCCTGGATGCGTGCAGCTCCAACAACACTGAAGAAGGTTGACGCCATCCAGGAAAAAGCAACCCACTTGATTGGCAACTCATCCACAACAATTTACTCCTTCCAGCACCAACGCACTGGGGCAGCAGTGTGCACCATCTACAAAATGCACGGCAGTAACTCAGCAAAACTGCACAAACAGCACCTTCTTAACCCACGACCACTACCATCTAGAAGGACAAGGACAACCTATACATGGGATCAAACTGGAATTTCCCCTCCAAGACACTCACCACCCTGAAATGGAGCTATATCGCCACCTATCACTGCCGATGGGCAAGAATCCTGGAACTCCCACACTAAGAGCACTGCGGACATACCAACAAACACATGAACTGCAGCGGTTCAAGAAGGCAGCTCACCACCACCTTCTGATGGGCTATAATGAATGGGCAATGAATGCTGGCCTGGCCAGCGATGTCCCCAGATCATAAGTGAATAAAAATAAAAAGTGGCAATTATATAATAATCAACCACTATATTCAATTTGATCTCCATCAGTGCTGCCCTGCTCCTTTTGACCACCATTTACATTAAGGTAGTATTTAACTTTGTGTACTCCAAAGTAGCCCTGCTCAATTTGCAGGCAATGGGTCAAGCTGACATGACACCCGTGGCTGAAATCATACCTTACACAATGAAATTTGGCTTCATGTGAGGTACTCTAACCAGCTCATTCCAAAGGCATTGCTGAAGGAGTTGCTCAGAGAAGGGCCCTGGATCCTACAATCTTCAGCTGCTTCTTCAGCTACATTAATGGCGCCAGAAACAGGCAAGTTTTCTGATGCTTGTACCATCTGAAGTACCATATGCTACTCCTTAGACTTTCAACCAGGCAACATTAACACACAATGTAACCTCGACAAATGATGCTTGACTTGAGGTTTGGCAAGTTATACTCACATGATAAACTGTCCTGCAATTGATCATCCACAACAAGAGAGACTAACTAGTCTCTTTCTCATTCAATGACTTTTTTTCTATCACCACCCTAACCCCAGTCACAACCATTAATATCTGTGTGTTACAATGGGCGAGACATTTAAATGGGTGTATCAGCATTCGATTGCATGCAGAAAAAAAAGGAATAATATGGATAGTTCCAGGGATGAGGAATTTTAATAAAATGGGTATAAGCAGAAATCGGGAGTGTTCTCCGTGGAGAGGGGAATGTGGAGAGTAGATTTGACAGAAGTGTTCAAAATTCTGTTGTCAAAGTCGCTCTCCAGGATGAGTTTGTATAATGCTTTATTGACAGTTTACTGCAAATACATGTTCTGGAACCATTGGCATACTATGGATGTAAGATAGATAGATAGATAGATAGATAGATGGATGGATGGATGGATGGATGGATGGACGGATGGATGGACGGATGGATGGATGGACGGATGGACGGACGGACGGACGGACGGACGGAGGGAGGGACGGAGGGAGGGACGGAGGGAGGGACGGAGGGAGGGACGGAGGGACGGACGGATGGACGGACGGATGGACGGAGGGATGGACGGAGGGATGGACGGAGGGATGGACGGAGGGATGGAGGGAGGGATGGAGGGAGGGATGGAGGGAGGGAGGGATGGACGGAGGGATGGACGGAGGGATGGACGGAGGGATGGACGGAGGGATGGATGGAGGGAGGGACGGAGGGAGGGACGGAGGGAGGGACGGAGGGAGGGACGGATGGAGGGATGGATGGAGGGATGGATGGGTGGATGGATGGATGGGTGGATGGATGGATGGGTGGATGGATGGATGGGTGGATGGATGGATGAGTGGATGGATGGATGGGTGGATGGATGGATGGGTGGATGGATGGATGGGTGGATGGATGGATGGGTGGATGGATGGATGGGTGGATGGGTGGATGGGTGGATGGATGGATGGGTGGATGGATGGATGGGTGGATGGGTGGGTGGGTGGATGGGTGGGTGGGTGGGTGGATGGGTGTGTGGGTGGATGGGTGTGTGGATGGATGGGTGGATAGATAGTTTTAAACGTATGTGAGTTACAAAAACGCACTTGTAATAGATCTATTTCATCATTTGGAATTTCACTAAGGGTTTCACCCTAATTAATCTATCGAAAGATAAGAAGGTGAACTAGATTTGGTTTTTTTTGTGTGTGTTTACCAACAGCAGTCCCTTCATTTTCATATTCATAGAGGGAGATATGTGGCTGTGGGACTGTGCACAGTGAGCAGAGAACAGAGAAACTATGCCCTGCCATTTCTTAACATCAACATACACACAATGTTTGTGTTGGATGGTGCGATAGTGACGTCCCTTAATCATAGATTTGGCCTTTGTTGTCAACAATGAGTTTGAACTCTCTAGTGCCCAGGTGGAAGTTGAAAATGCTGGCTTAATGGTAACGTCACTGAAATGGTAATCCGGAGAACCAGGTTAACTAGGGAAATAGGGTCAATTCCCACGAGAACCACGTTTGGGATTTAGTTTCCAGTAATAAATCTGGAATATAAATCACATCTCAGTAATGGGAACCACGAACCTATCATCGATTGCTGTTAAGAAGCCATTTAGTTCAATAATCTTCTTAAGAGAATGAACTCTGCCATCCTTGACTACAGACAGAGAACTGTGGAAGATTCTTAATTGCTTCATGAAATGGGCCAGTAGGCCACTCATTCAATTGCAATCAGGAGCGGGCATAACATGCTGGTTCTGACAGTGAAGGCCACATCTCATGAAAGAATGAAAAAAAACATGATTACTCGAGAGTCTTCGAGGCTGCAGTGTCTGAAACAATCCTGAGTTGTTGCAGCACAGGGAATAGAATGGGAAACTAACTGAGAACACGTTACAAACCTAACTCGTGGATAGATTAATCTTTCTTCATACATTCTTCAATTTGCAGAGTGCTCAATATTCCAAAAGGACTGATGACGTATTGGGAGAGCAGGCCACCTCTGACCATGGACAAGAAAATAAGAGAACGGGACATAACCTAGAATTAACATTTTAGTTTTACTGTCCACGTTATTTAACTAATTTCACAACTAGATATGCTGGATATGTGATCCCAATCATTAACTCCGCTCTGAATTTACTCTGGGTCCCCGCATAAATAAACGGGTTGACGCTGGAGCTCAAAAACTGAAGCATATATCCAAATTCCTCGAGATTAAATGTTGATTCACTAGAATCGGAGCCTGAGAAATAAGTAACTTTCACAATTCGGACATAGACGATTGTTATAAAATACAGCAAATATAACAGGATGAAACTGCCCGATATGGTGAAGAGTAAAACAATGGACTTTCTCCGTTTATCCAGCTCTGGGTCACGCTGATTCTCAGCATCGTTCTGGGCCCGGAGCCTCCTGCGGGCTCGACTGGCCGCTAGAATGTGTCTGACTGTCAAAGCATTGAGCAGTAAAATCAGAAAGAATGGGAGACAAGGGGTTAAAATAACGAGAGTCCAGTCAAATGCGGCCCATGCAGGTGATGTATAATATATTAATTTTATGCTGCAGAACCAGGGTACATTGTTAATTATGTACAGCGGTTCATATATAAAATACAAGAAGGTATTCCTTACAAAGCTTAGTGTACAGACTGCCCCTATGACCCGAAGAGCCTTGTTCTTGGTGCAGTATCTTATTTTCAGCTTCTGGCAACAAATTGCCACAAATCGATCAAAAGTAAAAGCCACTGTTAACCACGCAGAACAGTCTATGACTGCATAGATTAGGGCAATTCTGATACTGCATATTGGTGTGATGGACAGGAAGCTCAATGGGAAATAAATCCCAGAAACCCGGTTTAATATCACGGCAGTTATGATGAGCAAAAGATCTATCGCGCCCATGGACACCAGGTAGGAAGTGATACATCTGGAGAGACCGCATCTTCCTCGGGACAGAATCACAATTACTGCAAAGTTAGCTGTGAGCGTGATGGAGAAAGAGAGAGTTAGTAGCTGAAATAGGGGGGGGGAAATGTAGGAATGCGTAACTGACAGGGAAGGAGAATGAAAACTTTATAGGGAGACTCAAACAGAATTATCCTTTTACAGGACCTGTGTTAACTTTGCAGCTTTGAGACTACTTCCTGATTTGCAAAATTATCATTTTCACTACAGGAGGCTCTATCTGCTCTTCAAATAACTATTCAGATAAAAGACAAGATTACAAAATGTCATTGGAATGAAAGAACTAACGAAGAAGAAGAATGAAATATAAATGCTTCAATCTCAGCTCGGAGTCAAAATTCTCATAAGAAAAAGAGCACATCAGTGAATACAAAGAAAACATTTTCAGGTACTACACGATGAAACAGCAAGCAATAAGCGTGGAAAATTACAAGAAAGTTGATGTTCATAAATTATTCAATGGTCCCATACTGTCAATGAAATGATAACTTGTGGAAATTACTCTATCACACCAAATCTCAACACCAGAATAAATCTGCATTAAAAAGTAATAATAACCTGATAATTGCCTCAGTAATAGCGTCACTAGCACAATTGGTCAACATTAAAACCATGAGAATAAATTGAAAATTAACAATAAAAATGTCATTTATACAATAGGACTGCTTTTACAACTTGCTTCCAGTGTGGGAATTCACCGCAGTGACAGTGCAAAGGACTGCCTGTACACTGTGATAATTAAAGGATAATGCCCAACTCATAAATAAACTGTCTTTAATGCTATAGGACATTAGGCGTGGCAACAGAACGATTCTTAATCCACAGCTCCATTGACAGTAACACAATAACACCTCACCTACAGCGAGAGGTAGTGGAGTAAATGGCACAACGTATATAGGCAAACAGTTGGAAATGTACTGATAATGTGAATATTGACTGTTGTTAAAAGGGAATAAGGGCACTGCTAAAATTAACAAGCACTGTCACTAATGAGGAGAAATTGCGGATGAAAATGTAATACATTTCAATCTTTCATTCTAGATTTAATAATCTCAAAAGACTTAAATGCCCCGTTAAACGAAAAAATGTGACATCAAAAACTCAGACGTATACCATTATAGAGGAGAGATTGTTCCATTAAATGGTAGAATTACTGTAGGTAAAATAAATAAGCATTATTGGTAAATGTAAACAGTGGCACAGCTCACCATGTTTCCCGTACTCTAGTAATACATTACCTGGAACACCAATAGCTGCCAGGACGGGATAGTAAACGGCAAACAGTTGGCCTTTTGGTGATCCATGCATTATGTATCAGGAGTTCTGAGCACAATATGCACTGCGCTGAAAGATTGCTAAATTTATACCTGTTATAATGCATCAGGGAGATGATTAGATGTGTTGATCTCTTTTTTAATTCCTGCTGGGATCTTTTATTTCTGTTCGTTTGTTTTGATCGAATGGACTGTTCTTCAAGGGACACGGTACCACCCTAAACTGAAAACCCAGAGTCTATAGTTTGAAAGACAATAGGTGAGTTGAGGCAAGAATGACAGCCCTTGACGTGAAGGCTCCAATTGACCAAGTTCTCCATTAGGAGCCCGAGCAAACCTGGAGCCAATAGCAATCAAGTGGAAAACTCCCCGCAGGCTGGAGTAATACCTCACACAAAGCAAGATGGTTTAAGTTGATTCAGGTCAGTTATGTCAGTCAAAGTGCGTCATTGCACTCGTTGTGGTCATCTAGGCCCAATGATCTTCAGCTGCTTCAACAATGACCTTCCTTCAATCATAAGGAAATAATTGGGGATGTTGGCTGATGATTACACAATATTCAAAACATTTTGCAACTCGTCAGGTACTGAGGCAGTTCATGCCCAAATACAACAAACACCTGGCCAATATTCAGGCTTGGGCTGACAAAGGGGCAAGTAACATTTGCACTACACAAGTGCCAGGCAAATATAATATCCAACAAGAGAGAATCTAACCACCACATCTTGACATCCAATGGTATTATCATCACTGAATCCCCACTATCAACGTCCTGGGGGTTACAATTGAGCAGAAACTGAGCTGGGCTAGCAACACAAATACCGTTGTTGCAATCGCAGGCCAGAGGCGAGGAATCCTGCGGTGAGTAATTCAACTCCTGGCTCCCCAAAACCTATTCACCATTTCCAAGACGCAAGTCAGGAGTGTGATGTTATGCTCTACACTTGCCTAGATGAGTGCAGCTCCAGCAACATTCAAAAAGCTTGATAGTATCCAGGACAAAGCAACCACGTGATCGGCACCCCAACCATAAACATTCATTCTCTCCACCACTGACGCATGGTCGCAGCAGTGTGTATCACCTACAAGGTGCACTGCAGAAACTCACCAAGGCGCCTTCGACGTCAACTTCCTGACCCATGACCACTGCCATCTAGAAGGACAAGGGCATCAGAGGGGTGGGAACACCACCACCTGGAAGCTCCCCTCCAAGCCACTCACCATTCTGACTCAGAAATATATCACTGTTCCTTCACTGTCCCTGGGTCACAATCACGGAACACCCTCCCTAATGCTCTATTGATGTGTCGACACCACATGGACTGCAGCTGTTGAAGAAGGCAGCTCACCACCACCTTCTAAAGGGCAATTAGTGATGGGATATGAATGCTGGCCTAGCCAGCGACGCCCACATCCCGTAATTGAATAAATGATGGGGAAAAAACAAAATAGGCGGCGGCAATAGTGAAAGGGAATATTGTGCCGAGGAGCTATCGGGTTTAAACACCTCACCGCTCGTTTACGCGGTTTCAGAACAATTTATCAATACCGGAAAATATTCTGGTGATCAAGACAAGCGCAGCCAAGTCCACGTCCTTGATCAACATTCAGTACGTACAGACAGGGCTCAAACTTGCGACATGTTTCCAAATATTTCTGAGCATGTACACTCTCTTCGACACAATTGAATACACTCAGAGTGGCAAGGCACAGTTACATTCAGTGCGCAGAAGGCCACTTCTACATCGTCACTTTCAGTGTGGATTTGTCCAGCTCTCTGTCTTTATATTCAGTTTGGGAAGGACAATTTCACCGTGTATAGGTCCAGTGCAGCGTTGGTCTATTCTGTGGAAACATGCCGAGTTACACAATGCTATATTCAGTGTTTGGAGGTCCTGTTCAGCTTCTTTAAATTCAGTGTAAACCTGGTTCCGTTCTGCAGGGTTACAGTCTGTCTGTAGAGTTTCACATCCGCGAGGTTATATTGCCTATGTAAAGAGACATTTCGCAAGTTCACGAACTGTCTGGGACTTCAGCGGGGTTACATTTATTGTGCATTGGCTCAGTTTGGCACTGTTCTATTCAGCAGCAATCGGTCCGTTTGATGAACAGGGGGTAATATTCAGTCTGGTAATGTCCACTTCATTACGATTAATTTCAATATGGAGTGACACTGTCCAGCAAGTTTAAGATCATTGTGAATTTGTTCAGGTTAGTGCTGATCTGATTCATAGGCGTTTTCGTGAACATCAGCGGTAAACTCAATCATTTTTGGTTTTGAAATATCCAGCTCAAAGTGAGTACATTTATCACACACATCTCATCGCCTCCTTTCTAAATGGCCACCGCCTTGTCGTGACACTGTTACCCGGTGTATTATATTCCCCAGCCAGCCTCAAGCCCCTTGTGAATTGTCTATGTTTCAAAATATAGCCTCTCATCTTCTAAACGCCAGAGATCATCGGCCCAATTTAGTCATCCTCTCATTCAAAGCCAGTCCTCTGGGGACCAGTCTGGGGAGCGCTCGCTGCTCTGCCACCTTAAATATTGTGAGCAAAACTGCATGCGCTATTCCGGGCACGGCCTCAACAAATCCCTGTGTAATTTTGGCAGGGCTTCTATAATCCTGTGCTCCGATACTCTTGCGGTAAAGGCCAACATGCATGTGCCTTTCTAATTTCTTGCCGAATCACCACCCTTCATTTGTATGTTCCTTTTACAAGCACGCCTATGTCTTCTTGAACATCAACATTTACAATTTTCACCTCTTTTTAAAATATTTCACTTTTCTACGCTAATGACCAACGTTATTACCTTCAAACGTCATTTCCAATCTGGTTGCCCACTCAATAACCTATTTATATTTATTTACGTCATATCGGTGCCCTCCTCACAATTGAACTTTCCACTTAGTTTGTATCATCAGCAAACGTAGATAAATAACGTACTGTCTTTCATCTCAATCAGTATTCCAGCGTCTTTTGAGAATCTGCATCCAATAGTTCGTCTTCATCTACCAAACTAATCATATTGTCGGATGGCACGGTTAGAAAGACCCCCGTTTCTGATAACCTATGAGAGACAGAGGATAACACCTTCACCATCTGCGCCTCAACCTGCTGTCTACAAAGAACTGAAGCTAAGAAAACTCACGTTGAATTGCTTCGTTCAGCGTGTCATGATTCATTCCCCGGGTCCTTTAATATTTATGTGTCTAACTATTGCCTTAACGAAAGTGCAACTGGGATTTTGAAGTTATCATAGTAGATCTATGTGTATTATTAAACGCATTTCTTCTATTGGTACAGGTGTATTTTAATTTTGTTTTGTAAGAAACTTATCAGACTCCGTGGTCTTGTTGCTACAACATTCAACAAACGTGTATATTTAATGCAGTTGTTTCAAGTTTCCTTTTGGGATTTCAGCAGCTCAGTATTTACCATCGGCTGTGCCACAACACCGTCTGCTATCTCGAAAGGACTTTAAGGACCGTAATCTGCTCTCTTTCGTTATTCGAGGTGATTATAAGGTGCTTATCATTTGATATGTTTGCTAGGGATCCTGTTCTGTAAGCAACTAACGGTTAAGGATCTTGTGCGCCTGGAACGCTCTGCAGCAAGCAGACAATTGGGATTTGGAGAGCTGCTGGCTTGGGACTTACTCTCCTTGCAGTTGCTCAGTGGCTCTGAATTACCCTTTTTGAATGGAGGATGTGCCATTTTATATTTGGTTGTGCCGGGTGCAGCGATCCTGTGGCGTTTTTCTACCAGGGCTCACGGTTCGATATCGAACTCCTAAGTGAATCCTTCAGAGATTGCATGTAACTCTTCCTCTGTCCGCCTTCAGGGCAAACTTCAGGCTCAAGCTGTGCATTGGAGATTCACATCTGTAAGAAATTCTGACTGCATGATTAACCCAACTAAGTTGTGACTGCCTCAGACTGGATTGCATGGCTGGCATGCCGACCCGAGTCAGCACATCAGTGTCTGGTATTAGGATCTGCTACATGATCTTCTGAAGCTTCTTAAGGCAGCTTCTGTCAAAGTGGAAGAGCTTCTTGGCATGATGCTAGTTCACGGTCCAGGTTTTGCATGAGTAGAGGGGGCAGGTCGATTGCTGTACCGACGTTCAGTTTGGTAGATGAGATTAGACATCTTCATTCCCTGGCCGCCGTTAAGTCAGATATGCATCATCGTTGGCAGGAACAGCTCGAGAGCGTGTGCTGCCGAGATAAAAGCATGTATCCACTGCTGACAGCGTCTGAGAATTGACTGGAACCTGGGGATCGAAATAGATGTTTTTTCTGCGAGAGGCTGTTACAATATATCAGTTTTCCTCACACTGATCCTGAGGGAGAATTTGTCAAATGTTTTCGAGATGAGGGTCCTAACAGATTGCATATCCAACTCTGGACCAGCAGACAGTTATCAGTTGACAGAAAATTACACATTATATTCCTGGAGAATTTGGTCTTTGCCTGGAGTGGCGTCGGATTGGAAACTCGAACATCGGCACAATATCTGACACCATGTCCAAGATTACCCTCATGGAAATCATCAGAGAACATGGCGGTGGAAGTAACAATGAAGGGGGTTGAATGTAGCAGACATCCATGCTTAAATCCATTCATGACTGGGAATAAGTGGGAAGACTCAGCACACGCATGTGCATGTAGCAAAGGAACTGGTAAGTCAATGTGCTGAATTTCTCAGGGCAACCAAATTTCTCTGTTACATTCCAAATGTCGTCATACCTGACCGCAACAGAGGCCTTGGGAAAGTCAAAACATGTGGTGTTCAGTTCCAGTCCTTTTTCCAGCAGCCTTCCTAACTGCAAGAACCATATCTTTGGTTCCGCGCTCATTTCCGAAACAGCACTGACCCTCAGGCACCAGATTCAGATCGAGGTTTGCACTCAGTGTTTCAGAAGGATTCTTGCAAACATGTTTCCCGCGATGACGTGGAGAAGGGTTCCTCTCCGCAGTTAGCAGGGTTGATGAACACATCTCCATATACAGATGAATGTGAACATTGTAGTCATTGCTGTTCTCTTGCATCATGGCTCCATGCTCTCACATTCAACCATCCATCCTACAACACATGAAACCATCCATCCTCCATGCATCCTTACAGAAACAATTACAAGCGTCCATTCACCCGTCCGTTTGTCTGTCCGTTCGTCGATCCGTCCACCTATCCATCGATCCATCCGTCCACCCAACCATTCATTCACCAACCGATCCATCAATTCATCCATTCATCCGTTCCACCACCCACACACACATAAAAACATCCATGCTCCCACCCAACAGCCAACATATCCATCCATCCATTGATCCATCCATCCATCCATCCATTCATCCATCCATCCATCCATTCATCCATCCATCTACCCATCCATACATACATCCATCCATCTTTCCATTCATCCATCCATACATGAATCCATCCATCCATCCATTCATCCATACATCATTAATCCTATCCATTCATTCATCAACCGTGCATCCATCCGCGAACACATGCAACCATCAAGTCATCCATCCACCCATCCATGCACCCATCAATCCATCCATCCATCCAGCCTCACATCGTTCCATCCACCAACCCACCCATCCATTCATCCATGCATCCATTCATCCATACAGCCCTCCATCCATTCCATTCATCCATCTAACCATCCAACCATCCATTCATGCGTCCACCAATTCATCCATCCATCCATGCATTCATCCATTCATTCATACATTCAACCATCCATCCAACCATACATAAGAACATAAGTACTAATAGCAGGAGTAGGCAATTAAGCTCGACGAGCATTCCCCGCCAATCAATACGATTATGGCGGATTTCACTTCGGCCTCAACTCCAATTTCCCGCCCTCTCCCCATAACCTTTCGACTCATTACTAATTTAAAATCTATCTCCTCCTTAAATTTATTCAGCGTCCCAGCATCCACTGCAGTCTGAGGTAGTGAATTCCACAGATATACGACCCTTTGAGAAAAGCAATTCCTCCTCAGCTCTGATTTAAACCTACCACCCCTTAGCCTAAATCTATGGTATCTTGCTTTAGAATGCCCCACAAGGGGAAACATCTGCTCCACGTCTACTTTTTCGATCCCCTTTAGCATCAATTAGATCTCTGCTCATCCTTCTAAACCCTAGCGAGTATAGGCCTAAACTGTTCAATCTCTCCTCATAAGACAAGCCCCGCATCTCTCGAATCAATCTAGTGAACCTCCTCTGAACCGCCTCCAGTGCAACTACATCCATCTCAAGTAAGGGGGCCAAAACTATGCACAGTGCCCCAGGTGTGGTCTCACCAATGCCTTGAGCAGTTGAAACAACACTTGCCTATTTTTATACTCTTATCCCTTTTGCAATAGTTGCACAAAATTCCATTTGCCTTCCTTATTACCTGCTATACCTGCATACTAGCTTTCAGTGATTCATGCACGTGGAAACCCAGGTCCATTGGCACTGAAGCATTCTGAAGTTTCTCTCCATTTAAATAATAAGTCACCTTTTTGTTCTTCAGACCAAAATGGATAGCCTCAGACTTATCCACTTGAAACTCCATCTGCCAGATTTTGGCACATTCACCTAACCTGTCCATATCCATTTGTAAATTTCTTATTTCTTCATTGCAATTTACTTCCCCAACTAGTTTGGTGTCATATGCAAATTTAGCTATAGTACCTTCTGTCCCTGAATCCAAGTCATTAATATGGACTGTAAATAGTTGGGGCACACGGACCGAACCCTGTAGAACCCCACTAGTAACAGCTTGCCATCCAGAAAAATACCCATTTATCCCAACTCTCTGCTTTCTGTTGGTTAGCCAATACTCTATCAAAGCTTTTTTTCTATTTTGTTTTGGATTTCAAGCATCCACAGTTTTTTCCTTTTATCTCTATCGAAGCTAATCTATTACCCCAAATCCGTGTGACCTTCTCTTGTGTGTTAATCTTTTGTGTGGCACTTTATCAAAGGCCTTCTGGAAGTCCAGAAGTACTGCATCTACAGGATCCCCATTATGCACTTTGCTTGTCACATCTTCAAAGAACTCTAGCAAATTAATCAAACACAATTTACTCTTCATAAAACCATGCTAACTCTGATGGATTGCATTTTGATTTTCCAAATGCCCCATTACTACTTCCTTAATAATAGATTCCAACAAATTCCTAACGACAGACGTTAAACTAACTGGTCGATAGTTTCCTACTTTCTGCCCCCCACCTTTGTTTTGAATAAGCACGCTAAATTAGCATTTTTCCAATTCACTGGAACCTTTCCAGAATCCAGGGAATTTTGGAATATTATAGCCAATGCATCCACTATCTCCGCTGCCATTTCCATAAGGCCCTGGGATGTAGGCCATCAGGCCCTAGGGACTTGACACCCTTTAATGCCAATAGTTTGCTCAGTGCTTTTCCTTTAGAGATGGTGATTGTTCTAAGTTCCCCCTTCTCTATATCCTCTGCACTACCTGTTACTATTGGGGTGGTACTAGTGTCCTCCACTGTGCAAACTGAGGCTAAATATTGCTTAAGCATTTCTGCGTTTCCCACTATTAACTCCCCGGGCTCGTCGTGCAAGGGACAAAAATTCACTTTAGCTACCCTCTATCCTTCTATATATTTGTATATATTCGCTGTTAAACTGAACTTGAAATACATCACACATCAATTGATCCATTCATCCATTCAGCCATACAAAGCATTCACCAATTCATTCATCTAACAAGGTATTCATCCACCCATCCACACATCTATCCATCCATCTATCCATCCTCTCGCCCGTCCATCCAACCATCCATCCATCCATACATTCAACCATTTTTCCATCAATCTGCCCATCCTTCCATCCATACATCCATTCACTCATCACTCCAGCCATCCAGCTATCTCCACACCCACACAAGCAACTGTCCATCCACCAACTCAACCATTGAAACATCCATCCATCCAATCATTCATCGATCCATTCTTCCATCCATCTAACTAACCGCTAGCCATTCATTAAAACTTTCATCCGTCCACCCGTCCATTCATTCATCAATCCATCCATTCAACAATCTATCCACCCACACTTCGATCCACCCAACCAACCAGTCACTCATTAATCAGTCCAACAATTAACTCATCCATCCACCCGTCCATTTTTGGATCCATCCATCCATCCATCTGTGCATCCATCCATCCATCCATCCATACAACCTTCCATCCATCCATCCATCCATCAATCCATCAATCCATTCATCCCTCCATCCATCCAACGTTGCATCCATTCACATATACATTCAGCCATCAATCCACCCATCCAGCTATCCATTCATCCACCCAACCAACCATCCATCCATGCATTCATCCATCCAGACATCAAGCGATGCATCCATCTCGCAACCATCCTTCCATTCATCCATTCAAACATTCCTGCATTCATCTGTCTGTCCGTCCATTATTTCCATCAATTCATGCATCCAACCATTCATTGATTCATCCAATCACGCATCGATCTATCCATCCTTTCATCGATTCACACATTCATTCATCCATCCAACCATCCATCCATAAATTCATTCATTCAGCCATATAAAGCATGCATCCATTCATTAATCCATCATTACATCCATTCATCCATCCATCCGCCCATACTTCAATCCATCCATACATCCATTCACACACTATTCTAGGCATCCATACATCTATGCACCCAGACAAGCAACCTTCCTTCCAGCAATAAAATCATTCAAACATACATCCATTCGGCCAACCACTCATCCATTCATTGATCCATTCATCCATTTAACCATCCATCAATCGAATCATCCATCCGTTCATTAAAACTTTCAATCAACCACACATTCATCCATCTAACCATCCATGCAACCATCCATCCACCCATCCGTCCATCAATGCATTTCTTGTTTCATTAATCCACCCATCTATCCATTCATGGAAACAGCCACACAAAGCATTCATCCATCCATTAATCCATCAATACATCTATCCGCCCACCCTTCCATCCATCCACACATCCATTCACCTATCATTTCAGCCATCATCCCATCCAATCACCCACACAAGCAACCATTCATCCATCAGCACACTTATTCAAACTTCCATCCATCCATCCATCCTTACATCCATCCATCCATTCATCGAACCATCCATCCACCCAGTAAAACTTTCATCCATTCACCCATCCATCCATCCATGTATCCATCCATACATTAATACATACACCAATTCATTCATCCACTCATTGATCCATCCATCCATCCATCCATCCATCCATCCATCCATCCATCCATCCATCCATCCATCCATTCATTCATGCATCTGTCCTTCAATCCATCCATCCATCCATGCATTCATCCATCCATCCAGCTATCCATCCACCCATCCATCCATCCGTCCATCCATCAATCCATCCATTCATCCATCCATTCCTCTTTCCATTCAACAGTCCATCGACCCGTTCGTCCATTAATCCAACTATCCGTCCATTCACATAATCATTCATTCAACTAACCATCCTCGCATTCATCCATCGAAACAACCGCCCATCCATTCATCCATACATCCATTCCACCGTATATCCGTCCATGCAACTATCCATGCATCCTATTTCCAACCAACCAGCCATTCATCCCTACAAACATCCCTGCATTCATTCATCCATCAGTCCATTCATCTATTCAGTAATGCATCCAAGCGTCCATTCATCCATTAATTCATGTTTCCAACCATTCATCCATTCATGCATTTTATGTACATCCATCCATTCACCCATAAATCCGCTCATACATCCATTCATTCATCATCCATGCAGCCATCCATGAACACATGTAACCATCAAATCATCCATTATCACATCCTTCCATCAATCCACCCATTCATTCAGCCATCAATTCCATTCCTCCATCCATTCCTTCATCCATTCGTCCATCTAACCAACCAACCATCTACCCATCCGTTCATCCATTCATCCATCCATCCGTTCTTTCATCTATCTACCCATTGATCGAAACACACATCGATCAATCCAACCACCCATGCATTCATTCATCCACCCATTCTTCCATCCACGTATCCATCCACCAATTCATCCACCCATCCTTCCACCAATCCAACAATACATCCATCCATCCATCCATCTTTCCATCCATCCACACATCCATCTATCAATCCACCAATACACCCATCCATCCATCTAAAAATCATAAAATAATTCATCCATTACCACATGTAATATTAAATTCATTCATGTATGCATTTGAATATTAATTCCAATCATCCATCCAGACATACAAGTCATCCACCAATCCATTCATCCATACATACATCCATCCACTATCCATCCATCCATCAATACAATGAAAAATTCATCCATCCATTCATCCATCATTCCAGCCATCCACCCATCCACGGACCACACAAACAACCAGCAATCCACCAACCCAACCATTCAAACTTCCGGACAATCATCCATCCATCAATTTGTCGAACCATTCTTCCATTCATTCATCCATTCATTCGTCCAGCCAAACAAGGCACCAATCATTCTTCCATTCATCCATCGAAATGTGCATCCTTCCATCCATCCATTATTCCATTCATCCATCCACTTTTCCATTCTTCCATCCATCATTCACCTATCATTCCAGAAATACACCCACACAAACAACCAACCGCCCACCATCAGAAATATTCACGCATCCATCCATCGATCGATCAATCTATCCATCCATGAATCCATAAATTCATCCATTCAACCACCCATCCACCCGTCCATCCATCTATCCGTCGATCCAAACATCCACCCATCCACCGAAACATTCATCCATCCATCCATTCACCCAATGAAACTTTCACCCATCCATCCATCCATCCATCCATTCATCCAATGAAACTTTCACCCATCCATCCACCCACACATCCATCCATCTACCCGTCCATGCCTCAATTCTTCCATCCATCCATCCATCCATCCATCCATATATCTTCAATAATTCCATCCATTGACAGCGGCAACAATCCATTCATTGAGGCCTTCATCCTTCCTAATATCCTTCTATCCTAACATCCACTCATCAATCCATGCATTCATTCGCCCATACATCCATTCATCCATTCTTGCAGCCATCCATCCGGCCATCCATCAATCCATCTATTCAGACATCCTTCCAACAATTCATTCATTCATCCATCCATCCTTCCATCCATACAACCACCCATACATCCATTCATCCACCTATCTGCACACTCATCCATGCGTTGATCCATTCATCCATTCACCAATCCAGCGTTGCACGCATCCAGCTACCCAGCCATTCAAATATCCATCCACCAATCCATTCGTTCATCCATCCACCCATCCATCGATCCACCCATCCATCATTCCATCCATCCATCCATCCTACCATCCATCCATCCATCCATTATGCCATTCATCCAATCTTCCATTCTTCCAACCATCATTCACCCATTCAGCCATCCACCGATCAACGCACCCACACAAAGAACCAAGCATCCACCAACACAACCATTCAAACATCCATCCATCAATCGAACAATCCATCCATCCATGAATCCACCCATTCCTCCATTCAACCACCCATCCACCCTTCCATCCATCTATCTATCCGTTGATCCAAACATCCAAACATCCATCCGCAGATCCATTCATCCATCTATCCATCGATCGATGCATCCATCCATCCATGCATCCACCCTACCATCCACTCATCCATCCATTCAACCATCCTTCCATCCATTCACCCTACCATCCATGGTGAGTTCCTGCCGTTCATCTTATAGATGACATCTGCTGCTACCTCTGCGTTATTAAATAATGATCCGACTTTAATCTTGCAAAAGTTATTTTTGCAGGACTAAAAACATGTTTCTGCAAATGTGGCTACAATAAAATTGAAACCAGCTAATACTCTCTACACACACGAAAAGCTACTGAACTGAACATGACAAAAAAATCAGAAAGACCGTTAGCTGGTTGGCACTTGGAACTCTAAGCCGAGAACGGCATGCCTAATTTATGCTGAGGCTGAGTCAGATCACACATCACGTGCTCCATTCATTTTGGGGTATCTTGGGAACAACATATTTGCCTTGGAAAGTGTGCAGCAAACTTTTGTAGCTATAATGCAGTGGACCAGAGGCTTAAGTTATTTGGTAAGTTTGCATTAACATGCTTCATATTCATTTGATTGTAGAACGTTGAGAGATGGCTTGATGCGTTTACATGATACAAGGATGGTCTCCGTTAGGTGCAGGTAAGTTACCTCACCATATACAGGGCCCAGCACGAGAGAGCATGATTTTATAATTGTGCCGTATTGAAGGAATGAAAGGATTGCCCAAATAACAGTGAACATTCAGAAAATTCACTTCAGATGGCTATTCGTACGGGAGTAACCTGATATGATCAACGTTGATATCAGCAGACATACGTTAGGCAATGCATCAATGGACATGATACGGTGCCAAGGAAATTGACCCGTGGCACAGTTTCACTGTGACCTCATACAATCGCATAGAGGCTTGAGCTGCTGAAGGATGCCCGCTGTCTCGAGGTTTGAATTCAATTTAATAAACAAAATCTCGACATGGCAAGTGTAGCCATCAAATTTCCATCTGTATCTACGTGGATCTAACGAATCTTGTAACCTTTTGTATCTCTGCAAATCCCAGATTCTCCTCCAAACATGTTTATTCTTCCCTCTGTGACAGGCCCTCCTGCTGCTTAAATTAATGCTAAACTTCTTACAAACGAATGTTACCGAACGTTTATAATGTTGTTCATTGTCTCTCCTTCTCCACCATATCATCGCAATTTCAGTTTTGAAGTATTCCAACATGTACAGTATTTGGCCCTTCAATAAAGTATTTATTCTGTGACACAGTGCAATTCAGATTCAAAGACATTAGCTAAAATTTGTCAAACAGTTAAGCAATGTGTTTAACTAAGTAACTGTGAATAGAAAACAGATAATGTATCTAATTGCCCCCTTGGAGATTCCAACTAAGTATAAATAAGGGGCTGATTCAAATGGTTCAACCAAGCGCTTACTGATGCTGTTGACTGCAGGGCGAAACCTTCAGATGCTGGTGACTGCAGGGCGACACACCGGGGATTCTGACAGAGAATGCTTGGGTCGGAAACTAATCCTTTAAATGCAATTTATTATACCATTCTGGCAGCTATTGGCATTCCTGGTGAGTTAATACAGTGTTTTGATTTTCTATACAACTGTTATCTTATTTGCATATTCTCCTTCACCACTGATACACCGACAAGTATACAGCAATTTGTTGAATGAAGATTGTCGAGGTTAGTTCATGACTGGGGACCAAATTGATAATGATGGATTTCTGGTCTATACCAGAATATAAGTAAACCCGCTGGCCCACTGTTTTGGAGACCCGTTCATGCTGTATCTTGAAGCCCTGGAGCCAGGAGGCGTCCTAGTCAAATGAAATTGATTCACCTTCTATACCAGAATTGGGAAGCTAGAGCCAGCCAGATTAATTGAGGTACATTCATGGTTTAGATCAGCATTAGTGAGAGACTGTTGGATGGAGCTTTATGGGGATATGTACGTGCTTTAGATAAGAATTGGAGAAAAATTGCTCTCATGAGGTTAAAGTGATGGACTCATGGTTCATATGTAAGTCTGGTATCGACTGAACATACGAAAATATGAACCAATGCACTAAAACAAGAGTAGGCGACTATTTGTCTTGGCCCTGCTCCACCATTCAATAAGTTGATGGCTGGCCTGATTGTAACTTCAACCCCACATTCCTGCATTCCCCGATAACCTTTCGCTGTCTTGCTTATCAAGAATCTATTTGCCCCTGCCTTAACAACAAACAGTGCCTGCTTCCACCGCCTTTTGTGGGTACGCACGACCCTCTGAGAGAGAAATAAAATCTGCTTATCTCTGTCTTAAATGAGCGACCCTAGTTTTTAAACATTGACCCCTATATCTATATTCTCGCGCCAGAGGAAACATCGATTGCACAGCCATCCTCTCACTATCCCTCCGGTTCTTATATGTTTTCAGCAAGTTGCTTCTTACTCTTCTAAACTCCTGCCAATACAAGCCTAGCCAGTCCAACCAGCCCTCTGATGAGAAATTGGTCATTCCAGACATTAGTCTGGTAAATGGTCTCTAAACTGCTTCCAATGCGTTTACACCTTTCCTTAAATATGGAGGTCAATACTAGACATAGTACTCCAAATGTGGTCTTAGCAATGTCCTTTCTAAGTGAAGTACAACCTCCATACCTTTGTAATCATTTCCTCTCACTGTGAGCAATAATATTTGGATGCTACCTAATTTACTCTCCCGAGTGAAAAGTAAATATAGCCCTTTATTATACAAGGTTATATATTCTATTATATTAGTTAGGATGAAATTGAAGAATTTTACCTTTTTTCACTACTGTACACCAGAGAGGAAAACATGGTCAAGTTTTTCAGAAGAGACCAGAGGCTCAAAGGGTGGTGCGCGGGTGTCAGAACTCCTCTCTCTGAAGAGCCTTGAGAAGCTGGGACTCAAGTCACATGAAATCTTCACAGTTATCAAGAATTTTCATCAGAAGTATCAGAGCAAAAGATAACAATGCTTTGGCTGGCGAGTCAGTAAGGAGAAAGATA
The DNA here is from genome assembly GCF_964194155.1 of Cetorhinus maximus. Classification (NCBI taxonomy): domain Eukaryota; kingdom Metazoa; phylum Chordata; class Chondrichthyes; order Lamniformes; family Cetorhinidae; genus Cetorhinus; species Cetorhinus maximus. The sequence continues at coordinate 53,276,220 of NC_135901.1, read as the reverse complement.
AAATTTATCAACATTGAAAGAAGCAAAGGCAAAGTTTGGGTATAAAGTAGGTGGTTTTAAAAGATTGCAGGAGTTCTGCTAGCAGATCGCTCAGCATTCACCCCTCAAACCATATTAACGAAATCACTTTAACTGGCCACTGAATCTCCTCTCCCTTCAGTTCATGGGATTTTAATTCCAGTCGCAAACTTGAAAACATCTTGGAACACATGATTCGAATATTATCTAAAAACGTAATAGGGTAAGTGCAACCATGGCCCCAAATCTCTGAATCAGATTCGCAAACACACACATTGAGGTCGACAGGTGATCAAAATGTACAATAAATAACTAGTACTTAGCAGTCGCCTAATAGTTGCATTCAGTTTTGTTTCTTCAGTCTGTGAATAGCGAACCTAATGTCCATTCTGATCCTGCACCGGGGCAGGTGCTGTCCCTCCACATGCATCATTCGTTACCTGGTGTCCATGGCAGTCACTGATCTCCTGGTTGTTATCGCCGCTCTGCTGCTGAACCCAATCAGTGGTATTTATGTGCCGGTCACTATCCTGTCCACCACTCTGGCTTGCAGCATCAGCACGGTGCTCATCTATTCATGCCAAGTTTGGCTGACCGTCGCCTTCACCTTCGATCGATTCGTAGCCATTTGCTGCCAGAATATGAAAACAAATTATTGCACTGGGAAAACGGCTCGTATCGTCATATGTTCAGTTTGCACACTGGGAACTTTGAAAAACATCCCTTGGTACTTTGTGTACGAACCCGTCTATGTGATTGACCAACTGCCCTGGTTTTGTCGAATTAAATTAGGCTTTTACACTTCATTTGCATGGACAGGCTTTGACTGGTTCGACTGCGTGTTAACGCCGACTATCCCGTTCCTCATGATTTTACTGCTCAATGCTGTGACGGTCAGAAACATTATGGCGGCCAGCAGAGCCCGAAGGAGACTCTGGAGACACAGCAATGGAAAGAGTGAGACTGACCCGGAGATGGAGAACCAGAGAAAATCCATCATTTTACACTTTATTATATCAGGCAATTTCATCATATTATGGACCACCTATGTTGTGAATGTTGTGTATGTGCGCATTACAGATGGTTCTTATTTCATAGGGTTTGATTTCAAAGACCCAAAATTTATTCTAGAAGAAAGTGGAAGCATGCTGCCACTTCTGAGCTGCTGCATCAACACGTGTATATATGCAGTGACACAGGCTAAGTTCAAGCAGGAGTTAAAGAATGTTCTGAAACAGCCATTGTACTTCATTGTGAAATTGGTCAATAAATAAAAAAGGCGAAAACATTTAATCATGAAGCCCTGTCTCATATTCCTTCTGGAACCATTTATGTTCTTCTTTGAAACATGGCCTGTTGCCATGCGATGTTACACCTCAAATTTCCCTCCCCAAATCCAGCACACATACATGCACACAGACAGACAGAATCAGACAAACTCAAACACAAACTCACGCGCACAATAATACACACAACAAACAAACAGACAAACTCGCATGCGTGCAAACACACACACACACATATGCACACACACAAGCACACACACACCCACGGCAGATAACATGTTTTTTTTATCTATTTCTGTTGGGCTGTGGATTTAAAACTACAAAAGCTGAAGTTTGAAAGACATATCTACTGAAGCAGGATGAGAGGTATATACAATGTTGTTGTCCTGGAACAGTGTGTGCCCTGAAAGGCAAATGGTGCCAGAAAAGTGTCCTGAAAAAAGGTATCTGACGACAGAACTTTAATTGGCTCCTGACCAGCCGACCAGATTTTCTGTGGTAGGAGTGCAGCAGTTTAGCTACTGGCCTGAAAAGAAAAAAGATGTAGAACCTTTTTCTCCTGTGTTTTGAAGATTCCAGAAATTCTACAACAATAGCTAGCTGGCTCACCGAAAACACCTGCAAAGAGGAAAAAGGGAAAATCACCGTTAGAGGCATTGGAAAGCAAGTGCTCAAACAGTGAGCTAAAAACTGGAAGCTTTCATGCCGTCAACAACGATACAAAAGGAATTTGGAATACGTCAGTCAAAATCAACCCATCGAATTCTGTACTACAGAATTGGTGCATTGGACTTTTTTACCCCACCCTTAAATTCCAAGTTTTTTGTGTGTCTTGTATGTGTGTGTGTCAGGGTTTAAGAAGAGATAGAGTTTAGGTTATAGAGTTAGAAATTAACAGTTGATATATATTTCTTTTGCCAATGGTTAAAGACAATTTGTTCAAGAAACTGTTATTTACTTATTATGTTTACAGGCCCAGTGCTTCTATTATGTTAACCTAAATTTAAAACTTAGGTGTTTTTATCAAATGTTTTCCATTTGTTGCAGTTCGGGGTGCAGTGGGGTTTCACATTGCAGCACATGATCTCCAGTTAGCCTTGAAAGCACACACACACACACATGGCAGATGGAGGAATTAAAAGTGTAATGATGTCAATTGAACCATTATCGATTATTGTAAAAACCCACCTGGTTCTGTAATGTCAGTTAGAGAAGGAAACCTGTCGTCTTTACCTGGCCTGACTGACACGTGACTCCAGACCAGCAGGACTCCAGACCAACAGCAAGTTGGCTGACATATAAAGGAAACATACTGCGGATTCTGGAAATCTGAAACAAAAAAAAGTGCTGGAAAAAGTCAGCAGGTCTAACATCTGTGGATAGAAAGACAAGTTAACATATCGAGTCTGTATGATTCTTCTACACCTCCACTTGGGCCATCCGTCACTTTCCCCTTCTGCCTTCCACTCTTAATGTCACCATTAGCGCCTCCTTTAGCCAGTATCACCAGCACCAACACCCCTTTGGCCTTTTGTTTATGACATATTTTGCAATGTCTCGTTTTCCACCACCTATCGCTGGTCTTCTATCCGTTTACAACTCCCCCCACCCCCCACCCCCCCCACCCACCCCACCCACCCCACCCACCCCACCCCATTAAACAATATATATTTCACGAGATTTCTACTTCTCTTTAGTTGTGTAGAAGAATCATGCGAACTCGAAAAGCTAACTAGGCGTTTCTCTCAACAGATGCTGTCCGACCTGCTGAACGTTTCCTTTGTTTTTGTGGCAGACTCTTAAACGCCCTCTGATATGGCCTAGCTAGCTACCCACTTCAGATAAACAGCTGCAAAGTTGGGACAGCTGCCTCACAGATTAGTCAAACAACAGCCTGACAGAGTCATCCTCTTCGAACCACATGTTACAGATGATTTCCCAGACACCACGATCACCATCCCTAGGTATGTCCTATCCTGCCAGCAGGACAGACCCCACAGAGGTGGCGCACAGTGTTATACAGTCGGGTGAGATTTGCCCTGGGAGTTCTCAACACCAGATCCAGACCCCGTGAGTTGTAATGACATCTGGTCAAGCTTGGGCAAGGAAACCTCCTCCTGATTATCACAAACTGCCCTCCCTCAGCTGACGAATCAGTTATCTTCTTTCATGAACACCACCTGAAGGAAACACTGATGATGGCCGAGGCGCAGAACATACTCTGGATGGGGGACTTCAATGTCCATCACCATGAGCGTCTCGGTAGCATCACCACTGCACGAGCTGACCGAGTCTTAAAGGGCATCGTTGCTATACTGGGTCTGCAGCAGGTGGTGAGGGGAGACCAGAAAGAGGGAAAAACATACTTGACCTCATCCTCACCAACCTGCCTACCGCAGATGCATCTGCCCGTGACAGTAATGGTAGGAGTTACGACAGTCATTGTGGAGTTGATGTTCCGCCTTCATATTGAGGATACCCTCCATCGTGTTGTGTGACACTACCACCGTGCAAAATGGGATAGATATCGAACAGATGTAGCAACTCAAGACTGGGCATGCATGAGGCGCTGTGGGCCACCAGAAGCGGCAGAATTGTACTTGAACACAATCTGGTAACTCATGGCCCGGCCTATCCCCCACTCTACCATTACCATCAATCCAAAGTTTCAGCCCTGGTTCAATGAAGAGTGCAGGAGGGCATGCCAGGAGTAACAGCAGGCATGCATAAATTGAAGTGCCAACCTGGTGAATCGACAACAGAGGGCCACTGGCCTGCCACAAAGCATACGCAGCAAGTGATAGACAGAGCTAAGTGATCCCACAACCAACTGATTAGATGTAAGATCTGCAGCCTTGCAGCATCCAGTCATGAATGGTCTTTTGCAATTGAACACTCACTGGAGCAGAAGGCTCCATAAATATCCCCATACTCAATTATGGAGGAGCTCAGCACAACAATGCAAAAGATAAGGCTGAAGCATTTGCTACAACCTTCAGCCAGAAGTGCTGAGTGAATTATCCATCTGGCACTCCTCCGGGGGTCCCCTGTATCACATATACCAGTCCTGAGCCAATTTGATTCACTCTACGTGACATCATGGAACGGCTGAAGTCACTGGATACTGCAAAGGCTATTGGGCCTGAGAACATTCCGGCAATAGTGCTGAAGACTTGCACTCCAGAACTTGCTCACCCCTAGCCAAGTTGTTCCAGTACAAGTAAAACACTGGCATCTACCCAGCTATGTGGAAAATTGCCCAAGTATGTACTGTACATAAAAAGCAGGACAAATCCTACCTGTCCAATTCCCGCCCCATCAGTCTATTCTCGATCATCAGTAAAGTAATGGAAGGGGTCAGCAACAGTGCTATCAAGCGACACTTGCTTAGCAATAACTTGCTCACTGACACCCTGTTTGAGTTCCGCCAGGGTCACTCAGCTACCGACCTCGTTTCAGCCATGGTTCAAACATTGACAAAAAAGCTGAACTTACGAGCTGAGGTGTGAGTAGCTGCCCTAGAAATGAAGGCGGCATTTGACAGCGTGTGGCACTAAAGAGCCCCCACCAAAAAAAAAATAGAGTCAATGGGATGAAGGGGGGGTAGGTGGGGAATCTCCGCTGGTTGGAGTCATAACTAATAAAAAGGGATATGGCTGTGGATGTTGGATGTCAGTCAACTCAGCTCCAGAGAATGATGGCAGGACTTTCTCGGGGTAGTGTCCTAGGCCCAACCATCTTCAATCAATTCATCAAAGACCATCCTTCCATCATAAGGTCAAAAGTGTGGATGTTCGCTGAAGATTGGACAATGTTTAATACTCTTCATGATTCCTCAGAAACTGAAGCTGTTCTTGTCCAAATGCTGTGTGACCTGGACAATATCGAGGCTTGGGCTGATAAATGACATAGAAAATTAGCGACACACAAGTGTCTGGCAAAGACCATGTCCAACAAAAGAGAACCCAACCATTTACAATGCAGTTCGTTGGCATTACCATCACTGAATTCTCTCACTATCAATGTCCTGGGGGTTACCATTGATCAGAAACTGAACTGGGCTAGCATGTAAATAATCTGGCTACAGAGCAGGTCAGAGACTATGAATCGTGCGACGAGTCCACCATCAAGAAGGCAAAATTCAGGAAAGTGATGGAATGCTCCCCGCTTGCCAGGATGAGTGCAGCTCCCACAACACTCACGAAGCTTTACACCATCCAGGACAAAGCAGCACACTTGATAGGCAGCACATCCACAAACATTTACTCCCTCTAACACTGTTGCACAGTGTGTACTATTACAAGATGAATTGCATGAATAAACGATGGGTCCGTTGACAGAACCTTCCAAACCCACGACCACTACCATCTAGAAGGAAAGGGTATCAGTTAGAATGGAACACCACCACCAAGAAATTCCCCTCCAATTCACTCACCATCCTGACTTGGAAATATACCGCCTTTCCTGTACTGTTGCTGGGTCAAAACCCTGGAACTCCCTTCCTAACTGCACTGTGGGTCTGCCTACGCTACATGGACTGCAGCGGTTCAATAAGACAACTGAATACATCCTTCTAAAGGGCAACTATGAAGGGCCAATAAATGCTGGCCCAGACATTGAAGCCCACATACTATGAATGATTTTTTTTAAAATAACACACACATACACACAAACACACATACACAAACACACACACAATCACACACACACACACAGAGACACAAACACAAGCAATAACATTTTCACATTCAATCATACACATAGAGATTCACATGTGCAGACACAAACACATACACACATATGTACAGAAAAACATGCGCAGGGACAACCACACACACACGAATACAAACACAGATGCACTCGCACACACAGATAGGCACACACAAAAACACCAGCACATATTCACACACATGCACATGCATGCACATACACATACACACATGCAAAACACAGAGTTACACATGCACACACAAAAAACACATAGGTACACACAGACACATGCACACATACAGATGCAAATCTAAATACTCACACACTCACACACAAACACATATGCACACCCCGACACATGCATGCACACAGAAACACACACATGCACAAACACACACATACACACATGCAAACACATAAGCTCACAAAGAAATACACAGAAAAATTCACATAGAAACACACTAACAAATGCACACACATACATCCCCTACACACAGATGCACACGCACAGAAAGCCAAAGACCCTCACACATGCACACACAAACACGCATGCACACACTTATTCACACACACACACGGGCATGCACACACATGAATACACACACACACATACACACACACGTACACACAAATATTCACACACAGGCACACACAACACAGAAACACACACACACACACACACACAAACAAGCATGCAGAAACAAACAAACACATACATGCACAAACTGACACGCACACACCAAAAACATGCTCAAACACACACACGCATACACATATGCACACACACATACACAAACGCAGACACCCTCACATGCACACACAAAGCACATACACACACAAGTGTACACAAACAAACCCTCAGGAATGCATGCACACACAAACAAACATGCACAAATTGATACACACACAAACACACATACAAACACACACACAGGCACATGCACACATGAACTTGCAAGCACACACACAAACACATACACACACGAAGAAAAATGCCGAAACAGAGACACAAACACACACACACGGATATGCACGCACACACACACGCATATACACACACACAAAAAACTTGCACACAGACACACATGCACAATTGAAAAACACACAAACAAGCACGCAGAAACACATGCAGAAAAACACACATTCGCAAATACATACACGTGTGCACAAACGTATTCATACACACACAAACACCCACATGCAAATTCGTGCACACACATGCACACACACACTGAAACACACAAATCCACAGGCGTGCACACAGACATACACACACACACATACACTCATATCCACATGCACACAGCACACAAATACACATAGACACAGATATGCAAGCACAGGCATACATGCACACACACACAACCTCATACATGCATGCACACACAAACAGACACATACAAACATACACATACAAAGACATACACACACAGGCACATGCACACGCAAGGACACACACAGACACATACACAAGCACATACAGACTTACATACAAACACGCACACACACTCATGCACACATATGCATACACACACATATACACACAAACACACATGCTCATGCACACCACAAGCACATAAATATTCCCATGCATACAGGCACGAAAACACACAAATACACACACACAAATGAATACACACACACACACATACACATACAGAAATTCACTCATAGACACAGACCCACAAATAAACCAACAAACGAACAAACACGCAGAAACACACATGTACACACTCACACACACACACAAACACACATGCCCACACGCAGGCACACACAGGTACAAGCCGACAGTCACACATGAACAAACATGCTCAAACACACATGTACACGTGCAAACACACGTACACAACACAGCACATGCACACATGTGCACACACAAGTACACAAACACACACATACGCACACACACAAACACACACACAGACAGAAAAATGCACACAAGTGCACAGACATACACCCCCTGCACATACATGCAACCAGAGACACATGCACATCTGACAGACACATACCAGCACACACATAAATATACACACAGGCACACACACGCACACACATTAGCGAACAAACACGCTCAAATGACATGCATGTGCAGACATATTCATACGCACACAAACGCGCGCACACATATTCACATACGTGCATGCATGCACACACTCAAACATACAAATCCACGTGTGCAGGCACACGCACACACACATACACATATTCACATTCACAGAGACGCACAAGTAAACATACACACAGTTACGCATGGACAGGCATACATGCACACATGCCCTGCACATACATGTAGACTCACACAAAGTCAAACACCCTCACACATGCACACACAAACAGCATGTGCGCACCTTTATGCACACACAAACAGACACACATACAACGAATAGACACAAACAAACACGTGTGCACACAGATATGCACGGACAGACACACCCAACACACAAACACACACACAAACAAACATGCAGAAACGTAGACACACATACATGCACAAAATGACACGCACACATAGACAATGACGCTCAAAAACACACACACACATGCACGCACACACACAAACGCCCACACACACACATCGGCACAGACACACACAACCCTCAGAAATGCATGTGCACGCAAACACACGCACGCATTGTCACACACACATACACAAACGCACACATACACACAGGTAAACACACACACATACACACACACACACACACATAAAGGCACATGCACATGCAAGCACAAACACACGCACATGAACAATAATACAGAAAAACAGCCACAAACACACACATGCGTATGCACACACGCACACAGGCATACACACATACACAAACACGTGCACATCGACACACATGCATAATTGACACACACAAACAAGCATGCACATACTCATACAGACACACAAACACACACACAAACAAACATGCACAAACACCTGCAGAAAAACAGGCACTCTTAAATGCGCATGCACAGACACATATACACACACATGAGCAACTGCAAACAAACACACTCAAATGCATACATGCGCACGCACATATTTATAATCACACAAACACCCACATGCAACTTCACACATGCATATGCTCACACATTAACGCGCACATTCAAACACACCAATCCACATGTGTGCGCATGCACACACACACTCATAGTCACATGCACACAGGCACACAAATACACATACAGACAAATATGCACGCACAGGCATACATGCACACGCACAAACACAACCTCATACATGAATGCACACAGAAATACACACACACATAAAGACACACATACAAACACATACACATGCTCAGGCACATGAAGACTTACACACGAACACGCACACACACTAATGCACACATATACGTAAACGCACGAACACACATATCCACATGCACACCAAACACACATAACTATTTATATGCACACACGCACTCATACACACAAATACACACGCACAAAGGAACACACACACACACACACACACACAAATGCGCGCACACAGACAGAGACACACAAACACACGAGAAAATACGCTGAAACGCACACACACACGCACACACTCTCGCACACAAACACAAACACACACACACACGCACAGAGGCACACACAGGTACAAACCGACAATCACACATTAACAAACACTCACACACGTGCACATACACACACACACACACACACATGCACACAGCACCACATGCACACACATAAGCATACAAACACACACACACAAACACAAATGGCCACAAATGCACACGCATACACCCTCTGCCCATATTTGCATGCACACAGAAAGGCAAACACCCTCGCACATGCTTATTAACCCACACAGACGCACACAAATGCACAGACACATACACGTGGACACACACACCCTCAGACATGCATGCACACAAAAACACACACACGCATTGACACACACCCACAAACATACACATACACACATAAAAAAACACAAACACACACACACAGGCACATGCACATGCAAACACACGTAAACACACACATACAGGTATGCACACAGAAACATACACACACACACATGCACACACATGCACACCCTTCACTCAAGCACAAACGAGGAACGTGCACACACAAACACACACGTACACAGAACTATTCACACACTCAGACACGAATAAACACAATTACACACACATGCACACACATACATGCTCACCCACTCATACACAGATGCGTGCACATAGATAGACATGCATAACTGATACACACACAAACAAGCACGCATAAACACCTGCAGACACACACACACACAAACACTCAAATGCACACACTTGCACACATACGCACCCTACATATACATAAACAGACACAGAAATACAAACACATTCACACATACACACACAAACACGCATGCACACACACATATTCATCAAAAAACACAGGAAAGGGGGATATGGTTCAAACTGGTCCAGAGAATTTTCCTTTAATTACTGGTGAAGGAAGCTAAGATAACGATCTGGATCTTTTATGCTGGAGGGAGAGGTGTTCCTTTACTCATCCAACAAAATGGTAAACGGATTAAAATTTTGAGATATACAGGGGCAGATAAGTCATTGATGGTGGATCATGGTGCTTTTTGTGTACCAGGTAGTTTTATGAAAGATGAAGTATTGATAAGAGGTTTTAGTAGAATTTATTAATCTGTTTCTTTGTGTTACGTTGCCTTACCGTCACTTTGAAAATTGAAATGTTACAGTGGGGATTATTCATAAATCACCTTTTGAAGGGTTGGATTTTCTACTAGGTAATGATTTTCCTAGTGGAGACAGCAATCATGTTAACCCTAACCAACTTCAGTAAGCCATAGTGGCCAAAGATTAAACACTTATTAGCGATAACAAGAAATTGAAAGACAGCCCGATTCATGTAGAAAATCAACTTTCATGTAGGAAAGAGGAACTTGCGAATGAAAGTAAGGAATTGGTGAGAATGATTGAGAAGGTAGAAGGCTTGACTGAGGGCATGAAATGTCTAAATGATAGATTTGCAGAAGCAAATTGAACAAATTTAAATCTTCAGTTAAAACTTGATGAGCTTCAAGCAGCATTAGCAACCATGAACTACTAGGGAAATGTTGTGAACAAGAAAAGGATTTGCTGGTGAATCAGAATAATTGATTCAATGCAGAAATAAAAAACTAATGAACTGTTAGAACTTTGTCGTGAAAAGAGTAAAAAGTTTATTGAACTTCGGTGCAATCCGGAGAAGATGAAAGAGAAATTGTGTGACATGGAGTGCCACCTTTATCAAAGATGCTCCTGTGAAAAATACTCTTTGCTGCATTGTCGCCCAGTTGAGCAAAGAACTTATGCAGGCAAAACTTACTGATATATTAACTTCAGTAATGGACAATTTGAAAACAACTAAAGTGCATGCATGATTGGAAATCAAGACATGCCAACAAAAAGGGCTGAAAGTGCAAAATGGCCTGGAAATGTCAATGACCAGAGATATTGAGTTTCAAATGCTTGTCGGTGCTAATATACAAAATACAGCATTTTGAAGTAAGGAAAGTGAAAAGTTTGTAAAAGACCATTTAAAGCATGTAATGCCGTGGAATGGTACAGTTCATGGATTATGAAAAAGAACTGAAGTGTTGGAATGAACTATGCCACTACACAGCAGAATATAGTTGACACTGCTCAAGGAGAAGCGAAAAATATCTGTTCATAACGGAATGTGGAGACGTAAATAACATTTTAAAAATGTAATGATTAAACCAAGAATGAATATGAAACCCTTTTCCATGAATATAAGAATAATTTCAATAACATTGTTTAAATGATGAAGGAATCATGGCCAGTGAATGAATTAGCTGTTAATGCAGAACAAAATATCAGTTTGACACCTATAAATCAAAGTGAGAATTTACAACATTTCATTTCGGAAACTGAGCTTGAGGATGGAATTTTGTCTATAGTGAAACGAAAGGACGCTGCGGCTGTAGACTTAAATGAAACATTATTTTGTCAGTTAAAGATTAGGAATAAGAGGAAAAGGAAAAAATAAGTGTTAAGTTGTGATAATACTATGATATAGAAATTCTGCTAATCTTGTTACATTTATTGACTTAAGGTGTGTTTTGTAATTGCGACTTGCAGTTGTGAATGGAAATGTAAAATGTATTTGTATAATAGATAATAAACTATTGTTAAAGATTTATGATTTTAAGTTTGTGTGAGGTAAATGTAAGTCCATTTTAAAGAAACCTTGATTGTTGTGATGTTTTCTTTCCTGGTGATAGTTTACATAATTTATGTTGGCATTTTTAGGTTTGAGGAAGGAGTTTTAGATTTAAAGTTTAGTTTAATTTATGTTTCTGTATTCGTGTGTTAAGAAAGGTAAAATTGACTTTAAGTTTCACTTTAAAAATTGTCTGCATGTCTATTGAGCTGATTATGACTTTTTAAGCTATCTTAAACTAAGAAGAGTAGAAGAATTGGTGTTGCTGCCTAGCAGCAGGTGTCCAGAGATATATGCCCCTCCCACAGACACAACAGATAAACTTAAGAAACAGCAGTTTGGAGGTCAGTTTTGAATATATTTGCCAGGCTGAATCAGCCTAGGGGGGTCAAATAACCAGTTTTAAGCCAAAGGAAAACCCCAAGAATCCAGTGTAGTGTAACAGTAGAAAGTCCCATGCAGAACTTTTGGTCAATGGAAGGACATGAACCTGGAGAGATTCCGTTAAGTGAAGTTAAGAATAAGGGGCAGAGAAAACGCCGATGCTTCAGACGACAGTAAGATTGGAGCAGTTGCAGATAGTGAAGAGGATTGTCAAAGGATACAACTGGATTTAGGTCGGTTGGAGACTTGGGCGGAGGAATGGCAGATGGAGTTTAATCCGGACAAATGCGAGGTAATGCATTTTGGAAGGTCTAATACAGGCAGGAATTATACAATGAATGGTAGAATCCTTAAGTGCATTGACGGGCAGAGGGATCTGAGTGTACAGGTCCACAGGTCACTGAAAGTGGCAACGCAGGTGGATAAGGTAGTCAGGAAGGCATATGGCATGCTTGCCTTCATTGGCAGGGGATTTGAGTATAAAAGCTGAGAAGTCATGCTGCAGCTGTATAGAAACTTGGTTAGGCCACACTTGGAATATTGTGTGCAATTCTGGTCGCCACATTACCAGAAGGGTATGGAGGCTTTGGAGAAGGTGCACAGGCGGTTTAGCAGGATGCTGCCTGGTCTGGAGGTTATTAGCTATGATGAGAGGTTGGAGAAACTCGGATTGTTCTCACTAGAGCAACGGAGATTGAGGGGCGACTTGATAGACGTTTACAAAATTATGAGTGGCATGGATATAGTAGATGGTCAGAAGCTTTTTCCCAGGGTGGAAGAGTCAATTACTAGGGAACATAGATTTAAGGTGAGAGGAGAAAACTATAGAAGAGATGTGCGGGGCAAGTTTTTTACGCAGAAGAAAGTGAGTGTCTGGAATTCGCTGCCAGAGGAGGTGGTGGAAGCAGGTACGATAATGGTGTTTAAGAGACAGCTTGACAAATACATGAATAGAATGGGAATAGAGGGATACAGACCCTGGAAGTGCAATATGTTTTAGTTGACGGGCAATATGATCAGCGCAGGCTTGGAGAGCCGAAAGGCCTGTTCTTGTGCTTTCTTTGTTCTTTATTCTTTGTTCGAAAAAGCGTAAACATGCAGAAAGCAAATTTCAAGGGAGAACAGCTTGCAAGAGGCAACAAGGTCCAAAGAGACGGCAGAAGGGCTGTAACTCTTTACTATGAGCATGCGAAGCAGTGGTACTGTTCACGGCTGAGTTGATGAGAAAGCGGGCGTGGAAGACAGCTTCGATCCACGAGGTGACCCAGCGGGGGTAATAAAAGGAAGGAGGCTTTGAAACACAGGAGGTGAACCCTTGCAGAAGGCCCCTGAGAAAAAGCATAGGCATGGGAGAAGATTCCAAGGCGAGGCCTTGGTGAGTAGAAATTGTGAACCATCATATGAAAGACGGAATGCAGTTAGCCTGGTTGGCTTATGGTTTGCCAAGTGTCTGCAGTTGATGAGACCCATTTTATCTGTTTGAGGTGGCATCTGTCACTTGGTTTCAGAATGTGGTGTGTCTGACCACAGGCTGCCTTTTGGTTTAAATGGGCTGTGTATTTACAGTGAACAGTACTGGAGAGGATACAATCTGTAACTTTTTTATCCTTATAAATCTCTATATATCCATAAAGGTACAGTTGTGGTGAAGAATTATTTTAATAGCGTTCATCTTTCTTTTTTAATCAATATTTTATTATTTTGTTAAAAGGTCAGCAGCTGACTCCTGTGAATTTATTCATTAGGTGCTCCCCTCATATCGAAACAAACAAATAAAAGATGATTCTATCAAGTTGGGTTCGCCCTGGGATCAGGTTTGTCCAGGAGGAATCTCAGCTGGGATCCTAATAATATTCCTCGAGGAGGAATGTAATTATTAAATTAGAGTGAGACATTAACCCAGCGTAAAAATAGAGGAGGAATGTAATTAATAAATTTGAGAGAGAGAGTAACCAAGTATGAAAATAGAGGAGGAATTTAATTAATAAATTAGAGAGACAGAGAAACAGTGTGAAAATAGAGGGGGAAAGTAATTAACAAATTAGAGAGAGAGAGAGAGAGAGTAACCCACTGTGAAAGTAGTGGAGGAATGTAATTAATAAATTAGAGAGAGAGAAAAACCCAGGGTGAAAATAGAGGGGGAAAATAATTAATAAATTAGAGAGAGAGAGAGAGCAACTCAGTGTGTAAATAGAGGAGGAATGTAATCAATACATTAGAGAGCGCGAGTAACCCAGTGTGAAAATAGAGGAGGAATGTTTTGAATAAGAGAGAGAGAGAGCAACCCATTTTGAAAATAGTTGAGGAATCTAATTAATAAATTAGAGAGAGAGAGTAACCCAATGTGAAAACAGAGGAGGAATGTAATTAATAAATTAGGGAGAGATCAACCCAGTGTGAACATAGAGGAGGTAGGTAATTCATAAATTAGAGCGAGCAACCCAGTGTGAAAATAAAGGAGAATATAATAAATAAATGAGAGCGAGCCACCCAGTGTGAAAATAGAGGATGAATGTAATTAATAAATTAGAGTGAGAGAGAGCAACCCAGTGTGAAAAGAGAGGAGGAATGTAATTAACGTATTTGTGAGAGAAAGTAACGCAGTGTGAAAATAGAGGAATGTAAATAATAAATTAGACACAGGTAGAGCAACGCAGTGTGTGACAAATCAGGTACCTGAACCTGATGATCCGACTGTGACAAAGGATGGAGTCCGACTACATTGATCCTCGGATCCCTCGTTGTGTAACGTCTCCAGGTCTGTGATAGTAACAAGGAGTGTTACTCACAATAAGTGCTTGTTGAACCCCCAAGTCCCACTAACACTGAATGCCTAGACCCCACAAACACTGAACCCCCAAACACTGAACCCCCAAAAACACTATAGTCCCGAAACTCCGAATCACTGAACCCCAGAAATACTGAACCCCAAACACCACCAACAATGAACCCCCAAAACACTGAACCCCCAATCAATGGAATGATTAAATAATATCAACTCGGGTTATTGAATTGGTGACACCCACACCCCGACAATGACTGCAGGATAGTAAATGACACTGAGCCCCCCAAGCCCTACTAACACTGAACCCCCAAGTCTCACTAACACTGGACCCCCCAGTCTCACTAATACTGAACCCCCAAACCCCATTAACATCGAACCCCAAACTCTACACTCACCTTACCCCAAAATCCCACTTACACCGAACCCCCAAATTCCACTGACATTGAAACCACAAACCCCACTAACACTGAACCCCCAAACTGTACTAACACTGAATCCCAAATTCCACTAACGGTGAACCCCAAACCCCACTAATACTAAACCCCCAAACACTGAAACCCCAAACCCCAACAAACATTGAACACTGTTTCAAGTTCAATTTTAGAGTGATAGCCAGATTCTGAAATGGAACGAGCAGCCTTAGTGGTAGTTAACTGTCAATCTTCGTTGCCTAAACTGTTTTTGATGATTGTAGCAAGAAGCTGAGATGGAGAGTGAGTCATCACAGCTCAATATAACACAGGCACTTATAAAATGTGCAGTCAGTAATGGACACACATTCAGTGAGAGGAGACAGAGACTGAATGAGTACATTTGTGAATTTGGAATTTAGTTTATACTGAGAATTCGAATGGTTCAAGTTCAGTTTTAGAGTAAGAGTCTGACTCTGATCTAGAAATATCCTTATTAAACAGTCAGCTGCCTTAAGTAAGAGTGGAGATTTCTGAGACAGAACCAAGAGTGAGTATGTTTGGCAATTTGGTTCATTGTGAGAATTTGCATGGTAAATATGTTTCAAGTTCAGTTTTAGAGTAAGACTCAGATTCTGGCCATGAACAAGCAGCTTTTTAAGTAAGTAAAATCGTTAGACAAACAACTCTGTCTGGTTTAAATCACCTTTGCCTGAATAGTTTTTGACGACTGTAGCAGGAAGCGCAGGTAGAGAGGGCCTCATCACAGCACAACATAAGAAACGGGCTTTTACAGTGTGCAGTCAGTGATGTCAAAGTCAGTGAAAGGAGACTGAGTGAGTATATTTCTGAATTTGGTTTAAAGTGATAATTGAAATAGGAAATATGTTTCAAGTTCAGTTGTGGAGTAAGAGTCAGATTCCGGCCAAGAACTAACAGATGTTTAAGCAAGTTAAAGAGTTACAGCAAATGACTCTGGTTTAAATCATCTCAAGAGATAATTTAATTGGGGGACAGTTTAGAAAATGATTCACTTCATCTTTTATACAGTCTGAAAGCCACAAATGTCACCCTGCTCTGTCACTACTGACTGAACACCAGTCACTAACTTCCAGTATCCTCATTCACTATATTCCACTCCCCTCATTCACTACATCCCACCCCCTCACTCACTACTTCCCACTCCCCTAGCTCACTACTTCCCACTCCCCTCACTCACTATTTCCCACTCCCATCACTCACTAAATCCCATTCCCCTCACTCACTACATCCCATTCCCCTCACTCACTGCATCCCATTCCCCTCACTTTCTACATTCCACCCCCCACTGTCACTACACCCCACTCACCTCAGTCATTACATCTCACTCCCCACAGTTACTTACATTGACTACCCTCAGTCCCTACATTCCATTCCCCTCAGCCCCTGAATCACACTCCCTTCAGCCCCTGCATCCCACTCCCCTCAGCCCCTGCATCCCACTCCCCTCAGCCCTGCCTCCCACTCCCCACTGTCCCTGCATCCTACTCCCCTCAGCCCTGCATCCCACTACCCTCAGCCCCTGCTTCCCACTCCCCTCAGCCCTGCATCCCACTCCCCTCAGCCTCTGCATCACACTGCCCTCAGCCCCTGCATCCCACTCCCCTCAGTCCCCTGCATCCCACTCCCCTCAGCCCCTGCATCCCACTCCCCTCAGCCCTGCCTCCCATTCCCACTGTCCCTGCATCCTACTCCCCTCAGCCCTGCATACCACTCCACTCAGCCCCTGCTTCCCACTCCCCTCAGCCCTGCATCCCACTGCCCTCAGCCTCTGCATCCCACTCCCCTCAGCCCCTGCATCCCACTCCCCTCAGTCCCCTGCATCCCACTCCCCTCAGCCCCTGCATCCCACTCCCCTCAGCCCCTGCATCCCACTCACCTCAGCCCTTGCATCCCACTCCCCTCAGCCACTGCATCCCACTCCCCTCAGCCCCTGCATTCCACTCCCCTTAGTCCCTGCCTCCCATTCCCCAGTGTCCCTGCATCCCACTCCCCACTGTCACTGACTCTCACTCCCCATTGTCCTTAAAGCCCACTCCCCTCAGCCCATGCATCCCACTCCCCTCAGCCCCTGCATCCCACTCCCCTCAGCCCCTGCATCCTACTCCCCTCAGCCCCTGCATCCCACTCTCCTCAGCCCCTGCATCCCACTCCCCATTGTCACTGCATCTCACTCCTCTCCATCATTACATACCACTTCCCTCAGACATTACATAGCAGTCCCCTCAGTAACTACATACGACTCCCCTCACACGCTACATCCCACTCCCCTCATTCACGACGTCCCACTTCCCTCAGTTACAATGTCCCACTCCCCTCAGTCACTATATCCCACTCCACTCAGCCACGAAGTCCCAGTTCCCTCATTCACTTAATCCCAGTTCCCTCAGTCACTACATCTCACTGCCTCAGTCACTACATTCCAGTTCCCTCAGATACTTACATTGACTCCCCTCAGACTCTTCATCTCACACCCATCAGTCACTGCATCCCATGCCCCTCAGTCACTAAATCCCACTCCCCTCTGACACTACATCCCACTTCACTCAGTAAATAATTAAGACTCCCCTCAGTAAATACATCTAACTCACCTCAGCCACTATACCCCACTCTCCTCACCCACGACATCTCACTCCTCTCAGTCTCTCCATCGCACTCCCTTCAGTACGAGATTACAACGATCATATTGTGTGAAGATTTTTTGCATTATATCCCCTCCAGATCGATACCTGTTATTCCAGATGCTGCTGGGCTCGATGATGCTGGGACAGTGGATTTTCGAGTCGAGTGTTCATCAGATTCCGGAGTTGGTGTTGTCCCTTGATCAGCAATGAAGTAAGGAGACAAGGGAGATTGCAGAGTGTGGATCACCTCGAGAGCATTTACTTGGAAGGAAAGTTTAGAAAATGATTCACTTCATTTATTCGGCCTGAAACTCACCAATGTCACTCTGTTCTGTAATTACGGACTGTACAAGAGTCACTCACTCCCATTCCCCTCACTCACTACACCTCACTCCCCTCAGTCACTACATCCCTCTCCCCTCAGTCACCCCGTCCCAGTTCCCTCACTCACTACATCCATTTCCCTCAATCACGACATCCCAGTTCCCTCAGTCACTGCATACCACTCCCCTCAGTCACTACATCCGTTTCCCTCAGTCATGGCATCCCACTCCCCATCAGTCACTACATCACACTCCCCTCAGTCACTACATCCCACTCCCCTCAGTCACTAGATCCGTTTCCCTCAATCAGGACATCCCAGTTCCGTTAGTTACTACATCCCACTCCCCTCAGTCACTACATCCCACTCCCCTCAGTCACTACATCCATTTCCCTCAATCACGACATCCCACTCACCTCAGTCACTACATCTGTTTTCCTCAATCACTACATCCCACTCCCCTCAGTCACTACATCCCACTCCCCTCAGTCACTACATCTGTTTCCCTCAATCACTACATCCCACTCCCCTTAGTCCCTACATCCCACTCCCCTTAGTCACTAAAGCCCACTCCCCTCAGTCACTAAATCCCACTCCCCTCAGTCAGTTCATCCCACTCCCCTCAGCCACACAATACCAGTCCCCTTATTCACTTACCTTCATTCCCCACAATCATTACATCCCACTCCACTATGTCACTGCATCTCACTCCTCTCCACCGCTGCAACCCACTAGAGACTACATACCACTCCGCTCATGAACTAGATCCCACTCACCTCAGCCACTATATCCCACTCACCTCAGTCAAGACATCCCACTCCCCTCAGTCTCTCAATCCCAATCCGTTCAGTACGAGATTACAGCGACCATACTGTGTGAGATTTTTGTAGAACCCCTCCAGACCAATACCTATTATTTCAGATGCTGTTGGGCTCGATGATACAGGGGCAGTGGATTTTCGAGTCGAGTGTTCCTCAGATTTTGGAGTTGGTAAAGTCCCTGGATCTGCAATGAAGTAAAGAGACAGGGGAGATTTCAGAGTGTTGATCACCTCAAGAGAGCATTAACTCGGTAGGAAAGTTTAGAAAATGATTCACTTCATTATTTATACAGCCTGAAACTCACCAATATCACTCTGCTCTGTCATTCCTGACTGTACAAGAGTCACCAACTCCCAGTCTCCTCACTTGCTACACCCCACTCCCCTCTTCACTGCATCCCACTCCCCTCACTCAGTACACCTCACTCCCCTCAGTCACTTCATCCCACCCCCTCTGTCACTGCATCTCACTCCCCTCTGTTACTGCATCCCACCCCACTCTGTCATTGCATTCCATCCCCCTCTGTCACTGCATCCCACCCCCCTCTGTCACTGCATCCCACTCCCCTCTGTCACTGCATCCCACTGCCCTCAGTTATTGCATCCCTCTCCCCTCAGTCACAGCATCCCACTCCGCTCTGTCACTGCATCTCACCCCCCTCTGTCACTGCATTCCATCCCCCTCTGTCACTGCATCCCACCCCACTCTGTCAGTGCATCCCACTCCCCTCTGTCACTGCATCCCACTGCCCTCAGTTATTGCATCCCTCTCCCCTCAGTCACTTCATCCCACCCCCTCTGTCACGGCATCCCACTCCGCTCAGTCACTGCATCTCACTGCGCACTGTCACTGCATCCCACTTCCTTCTGTCACTGCATTCCA